>NC_069499.1:507506654-507821553 GCF_027579735.1 Bombina bombina | reverse complement strand
TTTACCATATTAATGACATTAATTACCATACATATAGAGTTATAAGTATAACAAATTGTCCCAAAATATGTACAACAATTTTGTATAAAGGTTCACTTCCACAATGTGGGGTAAGTCTTCTTTTAGACCAAAAGTAGGTGTGTGTTGGCAGCCTCCTCCTCACCAATAGGTCCAGGTAAACTATAAAAAATAAAACAGAACAGAGGGGCACCTCATGTGTGGTATCATCAAGCTTGTGCAAAACCACAGTATATTAAGAGCCAAATAGGTACTCACATGATCATGTAGCACACCAATGTGCTTGTAGGAACAGGCTGCAAATTTAACAGGTGTGGCAGCTCACCCACAGTGGAAATTACCCATCTACTGCAGTGGGAAGATGAAGCACAAAAACAAGCACCAATTGTGCAGATCACTCAGAGTATAATTTGTATTTACTTTATAAAGGTGCCAAATGGGTACCCACATGCTAAATTAGCAGACCAATGTGCTGGTAGAAACAAGCTGGCAAATTGAAATGAGGTGTGTCAGCTCACCACAAAGAGACTTTTCCTCAATGTGTAGTTATCCAAGTGAAACAATGTCTTGATGGTCAGGCTCCCAAAAAAGAACCATTAAAGCAGGCAAAGATAGGTGTATCCACTCATAAAAATGCTTCATAAAAAATACTATTTATTGTTAAAACAGATTAAAACCATTGTATAAAGGAGTGGACTAGGGGTATTCTAATCTTCCCCTAGAAATGCAACGCGTTTCTCGGCATAACAAGCCATTTCCTCAGGCATATTATTCACCTTACTATTGTCCCTGCTTTAAATACCTACTGTCTAACTCCAACTAGCACTAGCCTCCCTTCAGGGGGGCGTGCTTACTAATTAATATCAAACACCTGACTGTTCCAGTTTTAACTACATAGTTGCCAGGCAAGTGTATTTTCTATATTGACACAGAATGTATATACATATATATATCTACATATTCCATTATATTATCTTATAAATATATGTAACCAACAATTCTTATACATCAAGAAACAATAGTGGTTGGATATAATTCAAATGATATACAATACATTAGTAAAAGTTTCACATTTAGATACAATTCATTGTTTAAATCTCACTTCATTTGTGTATCATTTTGTTTCAACTTTACATCACATGATGTCAACCCCATCAACAATGTTTTTTATATAAAATGCTAACTAATGGATTTTATCTCACAAGAAATTGCAGCCTTATAGGTTTTTTTAAAAAAAATATGTATACATGTGTATATATATATATATATATATATATATATATATATATATATATGTACCAGTTAAGCCGTTTTTTCTTCCAACAAATATATTGGTCTCGCATTTAGCACCAAAAAGATTTATACACAAGAGGTTTTGTTGTGGCCATTGAACGCTAAATGAGCTTTATCTTTCTTACTTGTTTTTATTTCTTGTTGAAAATGTATATTATCTTTTGTACCGATTACCTATAGGCTTATATCTACTGAGAGACAAAATTTAAAATCCCTGGTAAAACTGCCACAGCAAACAGGTACCCCCAAGAAGGGGGAACATACCTATAGGTACCCCAGCAGGGTCAGGAAAAACACGAATAAATAGCTACAGTAAATCTCTCTGACTTCACATTATCAACACATCACATTAATTTACTTAATAAAGGGTTGACTTTTGCACCTGTCACAAATTTTGATTTAGTTGGTACACTTTTGGACACCAATAAACCTGTGAGAAAAATTGTACTTAAAAACATTTTTTTTGACACGGATACACAACCACCTTCACTGACCACTACAGACACATTGAAGGACACTATAGGTCTTCTTTTTTCTGATCTCACTGATCTCACTACTCTTACCTCACTTCAACAATAGACTATTCGTTCTGCAGGATATCCTTATAGCACCCACTAACTTACCCATTTAAGGATAAGTCACATTTCTATCCTGTACACGCTCGTGACCACTTAATAGATCTCTTCCAGAGATCAGTTGAAAAAGAACTCACAGACCTTAATGAGTCACTATACACCACTACACAAAGTATAGTCAGAGACAATTTAGGTTACAATGAGAGAAAAGCCCTTAAAGAATTACAAGATAACCCTTAAATAGTCATAACTAAGGCAGACAAGGGAGGGGCCATTGTCCTCCTGAACACCACTGATTATCTTGAAGAAATACATAATCAATTAACAGACAGTAATCAATACACAAAATTAACATTCAATCCTACTATATCATTTAGCAATCGGCTAAAAAGTCACTTGGATTTATGTCTGATGAATTAATATCCTTTCTATTGATTGATGCTCCCACTATACCAAGTTTCAGAATAGTCCCAAAAATCCACAAAAATCTTACGAAACCCCCAGGGAGACCGATTGTGGCCAGCCAGGGCTCCCTATGTGAGAGATTGGGAGGCTGGCTCGACCACATATTACAGCCTATAGTTCAATACCTACAGGGATACATAAGAGACAGTGGTCACCTCATTCAACAATTGAGTAATGTTAAATGGAATCATAACTACATCTGGTTCACAATAGATGTAGCTGCTCTTTATTCAAGCATACCTCATACATCTGGTCTTACAGCCCTTAATGAAATGCTGTTAAGACACACAGACTTAGAAAGTAATTTCATCACATTCATAGTGGAAACCACAGAGTTCCTACTGAAACATAATTATTTTGTACATGAAGGTGAATATTACTTACAAAAACGTGGCACAGCCATGGGCGCTAAGTTCGCCACGGCTTATGCCAATATTTACATGGGCTGGATGGAATTATGCCTTATTTTTGCAGCAGATTTCCCATTTAAGAACAACATTAAATTATACGGTCGCTTCATTGATGACCTCATAATTATATGGGATAAAACATCAGATGAACATACTCCTGAACAATTCATGACCTATATTAACGATAATCGATTTAATTTAACTTTCACTTATAATAGTGATGTTCACTCTATTGATTGTCTAGATTTAAAACTCCAAGCAGATGTTTCTAATCTAGACATAATTACATCTACTTATAGGAAACCCACATCAAAAACACCATCTTGAGAGCAGATTCATGCCATGTTCCTCATCTTAAGAAAGGCATTCCCAAAGGCCAGTACCTTAGGCTCCACAGAAATTGCACCAATTTAGAGACCTATAAAGCAGAAGCCAGGGAATTAACTGATAGACTCATAAAAAGGGGCTATAACAAATTCCAATTGAATAATATCAGCGGGAAGTTGAAAAACTGCAGAGACACCTTGTTTCAAAAGAAAGACAGGAGTCAAAATAAAGATAACATTGTCTTTTCCACCCAATTTAGTAGGCAATATTACAAAATTTGCAATGTCATCAAGAATAATCTTACAATACTGAAGAGTGATAGCACATTAAAACAGATTATATCCAAAGGAATAAAATATGTAGTGAAAAAGGCACCATCATTAGGAGATTTAACTAACAAAAAAATTTCAGAAAAACCACAGACCCATAACAATTGGCTAAGTTTAAACCCAGTTTTTTTCAAATGTGGACATAGACCTTGCAAAAGCTGTGATTTCACAGACAAAACCCATACTTTCACTTCAACTAATACCAATGAGACTTATACTATCAAACAAAGGATTGATTGTACCTCTCAATATGTGATCTATCTCATCACATGCCAATATTGTTATCCCACACGTTTATTGAAAAACTGAATTAGGGTGCATTTAATATCCCTTAATGATAAGGAACCTAAAACCCCAGTGGCGAAACATTTTCGCCAACATGGCATAGGCACTACATACTTTTCCTTCATGGGAATAGAAAGAATACTAAAAAATGCGAGAGGAGGTGATAGAACAGCCAGACTCCTCAGAAGAGAAGTCTTTTGGATTATAAAATTAAATACCAGACATCCCTATGGTATTAATAGACGATTGGATGTTGATTTATATGTATAGATTTACTGAGACCACCAACATCATTCATATCCACACTTACATTCATATTGATACATATAATGTGTACGTGTATTGTACATGCGCATATTGTATAAGCACTGTGCATACATATATATACACATATTATACATGCAGGATGCACTTGCGTTATGTATATGTGCATCTACATACACATTTTTGACACATTTACTTGTACTCAATTAGCTGAGTATCCCCTTGCTAGCTGTATTTCCTTATTGTATTCAATCCCCCAGATTCTTTGGCCATCCTTGACTATACTCATCATTTGTATATGATGATAGGTAGGATCAGAACACTTCCCTATGTCAAATTTGCTCCATTTTTATTGTCTTCCTTTAATTCTTATTTTTATTCCCATCCTTTTTTCGCTTTTCTTCTTTTTCCTTCATATTTTAAGTCTCCCTCTATGATTCTATTGGAATTATTTATATTGTACACTTAGGACTATCTGTCCTTATAGTTCCCAATGGAATCATACAGTGAATCACTTTATGCCCCACTTTATTCTTTTCTTCTTTTTTTCATAGCGGAACATTTAGTCTTATGCATATTTAGGTTACACTTGTCACTCTCTTTTATGAGCCCCATATTGGAGTGATCATTACAGATACACATGACAATTCTTAGCATGTAACCTACAACTCATTTATTATCCTTACACATGTTCCGGTAAATATATATATATGTATATATATATATATATATATATATATATATATATATATATATATATATATATATATATACATATAGGGGGTATATATAGGCATCATGATGTTATCTATAAAATGAAAAAAGGGGGGGAAGAACCCAACCTATATTGTCACTAATCCAATAAATATGTATAAGTATAAGCCAGATAGTAGAACTTAGTGTATCTTGCAGGGGCAAATGTTCGTTATATTTGAAGATTTGTGGTCAAACAATCATTTAAATTGCTTTGCAACCCCCGCAATCCTGGAGAATAATAGGCAGACCAATATAATGCTAGGTAAAGTTCCCGGATAATATAGGTACAACAGTCCTGAGTAAGTAATTCTCATAAGTGGAACTTTCTCGCTCATACACAGCCCTATTACCCGGTACGTAAGTTACAGATACCGAAAAGTAGAATTTCAGAGGCAGGTACACAAACCAAAACAGTCTCAAATATATATAAGGCTAGTTTCACTCACCGGCTGCCGTGTTACACCGGGAACCAACCCGTCCACTAACCGCGGAATGAGATACTTCTCCGGCAGCCTGGGAGTCTTTCGTGTGCGCTTCACCGGGTCCCAGCCCGTCCACCATTAGCGGAGCGAACGCCGTCTCCAACAGCCTGACTGTGTCCCAGACCTGGGTGTGTCCCTCAACTCTTCACCGATTGGTCCTTGTGGGGAGTCGAGCCTCTGACGTAGTACGGTAGAATCGGAGGAACAGTCCATGTACTCCAATGCAAAAATCTTGTGTATCAAAGGTAAAACTGTACCGGGTATAGGGAAACTTATGTTTCTATGCAGCGGGATACTGTGTCTTTAATCAGCATAAACCTTTGGTCCGCGTCTCCAGCCGGCAGATGCAGCTAGGTGCCTAGCAGTGGCAAAAGGAAGTCCAAACAGAAAAATAAAAATTTGCCAGGCACCTTGAATAGTTTAAAAATAGTAAACTTTATTAGGTCAAAATTAAAACATGGTGAGAGAGGGGATAAGACACCCCTGAAGTTAAGCAGACTGACATGTTTCGGCACAAAACGCCATAATCATAGTCCCTAAAAACTTTTAAAAACAACCGCCTTTTCAATCCAATGTTCTCATATCATTGGTTGATTACTAATTAGAATTTAAAGGCATACGGGGGATGGAGCATTGATAAATAACTTTAGATTAATGGATATGCTACCTGTGCATAGATCTATATATATATTATTATATTATATTCAAATTTACTCATGAGGCCTAGGAGGTAGAGGGATACTAGGATAGGATAGTTCCACCGAATTATTCTAAACACATAAACAAATAAGTTCTTTGTATATGGGTACCAGAATAGGGAAGATTTATCTAATTATTCTAAATATATAGACAAATAAGTTCTTTGTATATGGGTACCATCAAATACATAACCTACATATATTGGATATAAATTAATGTTTGGTCCTTGGTGGTACATGCTTTGTGGTTACCAGATTATGCCCCACAGTATGTATCTTATTCTACACTATAATTCCAGTAGCTTAGAGCCAACTATTTAAGATGTATGACTTGCATTTTAAGGTTTAGATATATATATATCCTTTCCCAAATTTTGGGAGATGAACATCAATTCCTTTAAATAGTAGGCTTTTTTGACACTTGGATATTAACCAATCCTAGTGATCGAATTATCTATAACCCTTTTTATAGGGGATCTAAACAGACTTATGTGAATCATATGAATATATATGTTGATTTACTGCCCACCAAGTGTTTAAACTTTATAAAGAGATAATGTGTGTGTTTTTTTATTAAACTGGCAGGTGAAATTGCATGTATATAGATCTATGCACAGGTAGCATATCCATTAATCTAAAGTTATCTATCAATGCTCCATCCCCCGTATGCCTTTAAATTCTAATTAGTAATCAACCAATGATATGAGAACATTGGATTCAAAAGGCGGTTGTTTTTAAAAGTTTTTAGGGACTATGATTACGGCGTTTTGTGCCGAAACATGTCAGTCTGCTTAACTTCAGGGGTGTCTTATCCCCTCTCTCACCATGTTTTAATTTTGACCTAATAAAGTTTACTATTTTTAAACTATTCAAGGTGCCTGGCAAATTTTTCTTTTTCTGTTTGATCATGATGTTATCTACATGTTTTTGTTAATTCAAGCTTGATGAATTTGTAGCTAAAGAGGATGTATATGTATTTCACCATTTCTAAAATGAGTACCATTATTAATTTGTTTATATTTATATTTATTTTTTTGGTTTTGCCCATTCAGTATTTTATTTGCCGTTCTTCGCAGATTTACTGCAGTTAATATTCAACCCTGTCTTTATGCTTATAGTTCGGCAATGTGACCCCACAGCACAGCAAACACAGCAAATATATATTTTTTGCATCTTTATGACGGTTGTTATTCTACATATGACTTGCGGTCTGAGTGATTTGTTGTCCAGTGGCGCCACACTGATTGGTTCATATTCAAGCTCTACCAGGATTGGTGAGATAAGTGTTTAAATAGCCTTTACTGTTTGTTTCTAATTAGCCTCCGATGAAGCGCATCTACGCATGCGCGAAACGCGTCAGGCGTTCCTGACTGTTTCCTTGTTATTTCGTACCTTGGACTTCCAATAAAAGTAATTTTCCAGCATACAAACTTGAGTCAGTAAATCCTATTACCACAATTTACTTTGTTCACTAGCGGTTGGGTATACCGCTTTTTGGATTTACTACTTGCCTGCTGCACCCAACTTGGACTCCGGGCTTTGTCTCCGCCCCCCCCCCCGAATCTTGCTCCCACCAGTGTGCCTAGCAACGTGTCAGGTGACGCAACGGGAACTGATTCCTTCTCACTACGGCCAGATCTTTTTGCACACCAAGAAGGACGCGCAGGCTCTACCCCCCAGAAGGGTCTCATCGCCAATCCGAGAGGAAGTATAGCAGTGTGTCCAGGCACCCCACCAGGCCAGTGGAGGGTAAGAGATCAAGGCAGACTGATTACTACAGTGACTTCACTAAGTACCTACACCTACACCTTTAACATCTAGGCTGAAGTGGAGTGAATTTACACATCGCAGAAGGGTGACGCTCTGAGTCTCTTGTTGTGGACTTACACTTTATATACAAATTTCTTTTGACTGTTTGTCCCCCCACACAGGATTGGGACATATATACCCCCATTTTTGTTCTCTAAAGATACACCGCTAGAGAACTGAGGGGCTAATTTGTGAACACTTTGCTATTTGTGTATTTATGTATAGGCTTATATCGCCTGATCTTACCTCTGAATATACAATCAATCAGTTCCTTTTTCGCAGACATATATGTATATTTATTTATTTAGGATTGTACCAAATTGTTTTTCTGTTGTATTAACTACCATAAGACTATCTGGATTGAATATATCCGTTATAGTGTGTTACCGTATTTTAAATGCGCTATATACTGATTGGCCCATATATTCGTTCTCCGTTGTGGGAAGTGAGTCAAATTGGAGGTGTGTTCCCCTCTAACAGCCCAACTCAACTGTCAATGTTAAAGGACTCTGAAATCTGCCCACTTCATATATGGATAAATGGGCGCAAACAACCAACAAAAACAGGTCTCTCCACAACTCTCAACGTCACTGTCCAGCCTACATCACATTTGGATTTGCCCAAATGTTAGCTCCGCGTCATAGAAGATATATCTATATGCCTAGCAAAAAATAGAAGTGTGTTCCTTTCCAATAACAACCTCTCAACTCTACTCTCAATATTGAGACATGTTTATGTATTCACCTATCTAATAAGGTATACCAAAGCGCCAACTATACGAAGGCTGGGTCTGTTTCATCTTTCCATTTTGACAACTAGGTGTCAAATTATCAAAGCCAGAGGTCTTATTTAGTAGGCGCTAGGTGTACTCCACTATCAATGTATTCACCTATCTGACAACCCCACATAATCAATCAAAATAATGGTAAATAATAAGCCCACAAAATAATGGTAAATAATAATAAGCCCACAAAATAATGGTAAATAATAAGCCCACAATCAACAACAATCTCATACCTCATTGAGAGTTGCGGAGAGACCTATTTTTGTAGGTTGTTTGCGCCCATTGATCCATTGGGCGGATTTTCATTGACAGTTGAGTTGGGCTGGTATTAGTAAAGGGGAACACACCTCCAATTTGATAGGCTATGACTTACTTCCAACAACGGAGAACGAATATATGGGCCAATCAGTATATAGCGCATTTAAAATACGGTAACACACTATAACGGATGTATTCAATCCAGATAGTCTTATGGTAGTTAATACAACAGAAAAACAATTTGGTACAATCCTAAATAATTAAATATACATATATGTCTGCGAAAAAGGAACTGATTGACTGTATATTCAGAGGTAAGATCAGGCGATATAAGCCTATAGGTAATCTGTACAAAAGATAATATACGTTTTTCAACAAGAAATAAAAACAAGTAAGAAAGATAAAGCTCATTTAGTGTTCAATGGCTGCTATGTAGTTAAAACTAGAACAGTCAGGTGTTTGATATTAATTAGTAAGCACACCCCCCTGAAGGGAGGCTAGTGTTAGTCGGTGTTAGGCAGTAGGTATTTAAAGCAGGGACAATAGTAAGGTGAATAATATGCCTGAGGAAACGGCTTGTTATGCCGAGAAACACGTTGCATTTCTAGGGGAAGATTAGAATACCCCTAGTCAACTCCTTTATACATTGGTTTTAATCTGTTTTTACAATAAATAGTATTTTTTATGAAACATTTTTATGAGTGGATACACCTATCTTTGCCTGCTTTAATGGTTCTTTTTTGGGAGCCTGACCATCAAGACATTGTTTCACTTGGATAACTACACATTGAGGAAAAGTCTCCTTGTGGTGAGCTGACATACCTCATTTCAATTTGCCAACTTGTTTCTACCAGCACATTGGTGTGCTAATTTAGCATGTGAGTACCCATTTGGCACCTTTATAAAGTAAATACAAATTATACTCTGAGGGATCTGCACAATTGGTGCTTGTTTTTGTGCTTCATCTTCCTACTGCAGTAGACGGGTAATTTCCACTGTGGGTGAGCTGCCACACCTGTTAAATCTGCAGCCTGTTCCTACAAGCACATTGGTGTGCTACATAATCATGTGAGTACCCATTTGGCTCTTAATATACTGTGGTTTTGCACAAGCTTGATGATACCACACATGAGGCGCCCCTCTGTTCTGTTTTATTTTTTATAGTTTACCTGGAATCTAAGGGACGCCATCTTGGATGATGTCACTTCTATCTGTGATTTCCTGAATTTTCCAAACTTTTGGGCAGACATTACACATGCCACAAGGGAACATGCCTGGATTCTGACTTTCCTTTTGTGGAAAGTGCACATAATGGCTTTTTACAAGATCATCATGCAGGAATGATAAGTAATACATTTTGTCAATGTGTGCACAAACCTCCAACTATGTATTCTACACGGCGCACACAGAGTTAAGCTGTTTTCATTCAATTAACTGATTTGTATTGACAGCTCAATGTACCAATAGCATCAGCCAATAGAATGCGAGTTCAATCCTATTGGCTGATTGGATCAACCGATAGGATTGAAGCTCAATCCTATTAACTGATTGCATCAGCCAATAGGATTTTTTACCCTTTAATTCCGATTGGCTGATAGAATTCAGCCAATCGGAATTCAAGGGACGCCATCTTGGATGACGTCACTTAAAGGGAACGTTCAGTGTACGGCTAAGACCGTATAAAGAGGATGCTCTGCGCCGGATGTCTTAAAGATGGAGCTGCTCCGTGTCGGAAGGATGAAGATAAAAGAATGAAATGCCATCTGGATGAAGACTTCTGACCGCCTGGAGGATGACTTCTTGCCGCTTGGATGAAGACTTCTCCCGGCTTCATTGCGGACTTCTTGCCGCTTGGATGAAGACTTCTCCCAGCTGGATGAGGATGGATGTCTTCCAAAACTGTAAGTGGATCTTTGGGGGTTAGTGTTAGGTTTTATTAATGGTCTATTGGGTGGGTTTTATTTTTATCTTAGGGCTTGGGCAATGTAAAAGAGCTGAATGCCCTTTTAAGGGCAATGACTATCCAAATGCCCTTTTCAGCACTATGGGGAGCTTAGGTTCTTTAGGTAGGTTTTTATGTGGGGGGTAGGTTGTGTGTGTGGTGGGTTTTACTGTTGTTGGGTTGTTTGTATTTTTATTTGCAAGGTAAAAGAGCTGATGCCCAGCAAAAGTCCCTTTTAAGGGCTATTGGCAGTTTAGTTTAGGCTAGGGGTTTTATTATTGGGGGAGGGGGGGCTTTTTTATTTTGATAGGGCTACTAGATTAGGTGTAATTAGTTTAAATATTTGATAATTTCTTTTTTATTTTGTGTAACTGTAATGATTTAGTGCAGGGTGAGACTGGATCGTAACTGCAGAGTTTATTATAACATAAAGGAAATGTATCACTTTAGCAATTGGGCTACTGATCAGCATAGATCAAGCTGCTTACAGTGAAAAAGTTATTCTCAGATAATTGAATTGCAGAGCAAAGGCTTGTCTGGCAATGAATAAAGGACAACAAAGTTGCTGTTAAACGTCACAACAACAGATAGACATGAAATAGGCTGGGTTCAGAATCACAGCTGAAACTTAACTCAGTGAGATTGATTGTTTGTTTAAAGTTCACTTAGTACAGTGTTAATAACTTATGTTAGCAAAATACCAGTCTTCCAGTATGCTGTTAGTGTTGTCTTTAGTGAAGCAAAAGTTATAGCAGATATGTATACACGTAACCTGTCAGCATAGGTGTTGGTATTGAGACTGTATACAAAGTTCTGTATTCACATGTGCTGACAGAGTTGCGGTTAGTAAAGCCACAGTATTGAGTAGTGTCGAGGATTAAGTTGTGCAAAGCTCTTTAGTGTAATTACAGCGCTTACCCCCAGTCACCGGTAGCTGTCAATCAGAAGCGGAGAAGCGCTTCAGAGTCTCAGCAGTTGTAATATCCCAGAGGGAGACGGCAGCAAAGGAGCTGAAGTAGAAGGTAGGTCTCAGATGTAGCGTGCACACTAGTAAGTAAACCCTCCTGAAGTAGTAGGTCGTGGTACGGCTATGACCGTGATGCCAGCAAAGTTGTTACTGAGGTGCTCCCAAGGAGCAGGCTGAGTCTGGTTTGGTAGAAAACAAGTAATGCTTGAAAGCAGAAGCAGAGCAAAATAGAGTAGACTGACTTCAGACGTAGTCTAGAAATGTAATAATTAAGCACCTGTCTGCAGTCAGCTGATGCCTTAAGTACAGGTAAGGCTGAGGTCAGGTGACTGAATAAGGAAAAAGGTGAAACATGGAGTGGAATCCTTGCAGTAACAGTGTTTTTTTTTAAATTTAGCTAATTGTATTTCATTAACGTAATTTATTTAATTTTAGTGTAATGTTAGGTTTAACTGTAAGACAGGTTAGGTTTTATTTAACAAGTAAATTTGTATTTATTTTTACTAGGTAGTTAGTAAATAGTTAATAACTATTTACTAACTAATCAACCTAGTTAAAATAAATACAAACCTGTGAAATAAAAATAAAACATAAGATATATACAATATAACTATTAGTTATATTGTAGCTAGCTTAGGTTTTATTTTAAAGGTAAGTATTTATTTTTAAATAGGAATAATTTAGGTATTAATTGTAATTTTTATTTGAAATTATTTTAATTATGTTAAAGATAGTGGGTGTTAGGGTTACGTTAGGGTTAGACTTAGGGTTAGGTTTAGGGGTTAATAACTTTAGTATAGTGGTGGCCATTGGGGCATCAGATTAGGGGTTAATTACAGTAATGTAGGTTGCGGCGATGTTAGGGACAGCAGATTAGGGGTTAATAAGTGTATGTAGGTGGCGACGACATTGGGGGCAGCAGATTAGGGGTTAATAATATTTAACTAGTGTTTGCGATGCGGGAGTATGGCGGTTTAGAGGTTAATATGTTTATTATAGTGGCGCCGATGTCCAGAGCGGCAGATTAGGGGTTAATAATTTTATTTTAGTGTTTGCAATAGACTTGTGCATGGTCGAAAAATTTGGTTCGGATCGATTCAGATTTTTTCGAATTTCGGTTCGGATCGATTCGAATTCGGAAAAATTTGAATGAATTTGTTTCGGATTCGTTTCGGATTCATTTGGATTCGAATAAATTCGGCTGGATTCGGTTCGATTCGGAAATTCAGAATTTCGGTATGTGTTAGGTGGGATGTGCTGTGTATTAGACTAGTATTATGTACTGTATATTAGGTGTAACCCATAGCAGAGTGATATAACCTAATATACTGTAATCCATGGCCATCCGAATCACTATTTCAATTCGGAAATTCGAATCGATCCGAATCTCCGAATTTAGGAAATTCGGCCGAATTTCCGAATCGATCCGAAACGAATCGCACATGTCTAGTTTGTGATGCGGGAGGGCCTCGGTTTAGGGGTTAATAGGTAGTTTATGGGTGTTAGTGTACTTTGTAACACTTTAGTTATGAGCGTTGCATTACAAGCTAAAAGGCTTGCGGTACAGCTATACCGACAAGACTTGTGTTGCTGTTTTAATGCTGAAATAGCCATTTTTTCAGCATTAAAAGATGAATGCACAACTAGTAATCTACCTGAGTGTAAGCCTAATACTAAAATATAACATTAAGGGAAGTATTCACCAGTAATTGGAGCAATAATCTATATGAGAATACTGTAGAAAAATTGATACAAACCTATTGTTATAATAGTTAACTATAATAAAAAGCTGAGTAGGCCAATAGGGCACAGTTTGTCACTGCATATTCTCTCTATATATCTCTCCAATACTCTGTCTACCTCCCAGAATCCCCAAACTACTAGTCTATCTGCACAAGGACCTAGCTAGCCCCCCATCCACCCCCAAACAACACTGTATCTTTTTTTTTTCAACCTGCATAGCTAGTACCCCCAAATAGCTTCTGCAGTTCCCTGCTCTTATACACTCTCCACAGTGAATTATAACATGGGAAAAACACAAGCATTTCTGCAGTATTTGTCCTCTTAGAGCTCCACCATCCTCAGACACTCTTTATCAATATCATAGTCCATATCTTTTCTGCAAAGCTACTACATGTAATGTTTATAATTCTCCAAATATGACCTCAGTAAAATCAGCTGTCCCATCTGATATAGATACTATTAGTTTGCTAATTGTTTTAGGCAACCTAAATTCTCTTGCTCCTGTATGAGGGAAGAATATAGTCATTACATTGTTAAAACTTCAAAATCTCTTTAAAGGTAAAGATATCTTTATGGAAAGATATTTTTTTGGTTGTTAAACACCTGGAATTACAAGACCCAAATAGCAGATACCATACCAGTTAATAAGGGGAAATATATATGCTTTAGTAACACAGTTCCAATAAGAGCCATTGTAAGTAGAAAATATATCCGTACCAACTTAATTATACCACCACCAAAACTAATTTTTCTCTGTATAGTTGTTACAAATTTCTAGCTGAGGCGTGTCCTTAATCTCTTAAAGGAAAACATATTTCAAACATATCAGAGACAGTAAAAACATGACAAGCTGAACTCTTCTCTAAAGTTAAAATACTTACGGCTAGATTTAGAGTTCGGCGGTAGATGGGCTGTTAACGCCACGCGTGTTTTATGTCTAACGCACGGCATTGTTTGACTCCGGTATTTAGAGTTAATATAAGACCATCTAACGATGCTCCTAACGCGTGTATGTCACACGCGTAATCCTGCCCGCGTTAGACAGTCTCCCATAGAGATCAATGGGAAAGGCAAAAAATAGCTTTTTTTACCTAACACTCGATCTCGCGAGAATACGCACAGCTCGGTCATATGACGCATACCACATCATGCACAACAATAACACGCCGCAAATGTCACAACATCAATCAATCAACAAAGCACACAAGCATTACACATTCACAAGCGGGGGAAGTTTTAATACTATTTATACGGGGAATACGCATATACTTTAAGATGCGGAAAATCGCACAATAACAACAAGGATTAAAAAATATATACATACACTAAAAAAAAAATCGCATTCAATATCATTATATATTATGAAAAACATACATATACAACACTTCACGAAGAACACACCATCGCAAATTCACATTTAAAAAGAATACTATTGGACAATGTTAGAGAAAACGACCACTATGACATCATCGCATTCTACACATTCCACAAATACCAACTCAAAATGAGCATGCGCAAATTAACACACCTAATACACATTGCAATAATATTAATTGCTAATAAAGCACACCTGAACACTAATTACAATGGAAATTGGGACATCATTAAACATTTACACAGGGTATATAAGCACCACACAAGCAGGGCTTCTTTGACTGTGTTGCTGGTGGGTCTTTGGAGATTTAAGAATAGAGATTTTGCGATTTTTTGAGAGTGAGTTAGTGTTAGTGTGAGAGAGTCAGTTGGTAGTGTTAGCGTGAGAGAGTCAGTTGGTAGTGTTAGCGTGAGATAGTCAGTTGGTAGTGTTAGCGTGAGATAGTCAGTTGGTAGTGTTAGCGTGAGAGAGTGAGTGAGTTAGTGGGAGTTAGCGGGAGTGGGAGAGAGTCTGTTAGTGGGAGCGTGAGTGAGTTAGTGGGAGTTATTAGTGATAGTTGTTAGTGTGAGCGTCAGTTAGTGGTAGTTAGTGAGCGTTAGTGGGAGTGTTTGTTATTGAGAATTAGAAGTAGTGTTAGTTAGCGAGCGAGTGATTTATCTGTACACTTAACACATTTACACGCAAACACATTCAATACATACATACACTTATCAATAACACTACATACACTCCATACCCCCTACCCCCTCATACTACACTCCATACCCCATTCCTTGTAGTCCCATTCCCTTTCATCCCATTTACTCTTATCCCATACCCCATACCCATCCCATACCCATCCCCTAGTTACATTTAGTTTACATATCCTCCTTTTAGTCTTATTCTTTTCGTTTATTTAAATACTCCTTACCCTCTTTGTTTTTTTTTACATCCCTCACACTTTAAGCACCTTTTTTGTCTTTTTAGTTCTTTATTTTGACCCCCTTTCATTTCATCACACTCACTTTTTTTTTATTATTTGGGGTTTAGTTTAGGGAGGAGATGGAGGCCAGGCAGGGGACAGGTAGAGGGGGGAGTAGAGGGAGGGGGAGAGGAACAGGGCAGGAAGGGGGGCAGGAAGGGGGGCAGGAAGCGGGGGTGGAAGCGGTGGGTGGACCCAGCCACTTGGTTCAAGATGACCAAGTGGCTGGGCCCAGTGGCGGTCAGAGTAGGGCTTCACAGTCCGGGAAACAGAGGGCATCGTCACAGGGGAAGGCCAAGGCGACTAGGGAGGCGAGGTTTACGATGGAGGAGAAGGAGGCCCTCGTAGAGGCCTATATGGCCAGGTATAGGATGCTGCAGCACCAGAAGACTACCCCGACTGACAGGAGGAGGCTCTGGAACGAGATTCGGAATGCAGTCAATGCAGTGGGTTGCCGGAACCGGGATATGGATTCCATCAAACATCGGTACCGGGACTGTAAACTTGAACTTAAAAAAAAGTTAAGCCTGGAGGCCCGACATGCCGCAGGGACCGGTGGCGGCCCTGCCCTTGAAATGGAGTACTGCAGATGGGAGGAAATGTTGCGGCCCAGCATCTCCGAGGTGGAAGTAGTCGGTATCGGAGGAATCGATACCGGGAACCTGCCACTCTCATCTGACGGTAAGCTCATTGAACAATAATTTCACATACGAATGTATTTCAATGGACACTATACGCAAACATTTACTTTCATGATTGAGGTAGCGAATACAATTTGACAAAACATTCAAATGTACTTATATTACATAATTTGATTCATTCTTGAGATATATTTTAATGAAGAAATAGCCATGCACACGGTGAAACAATCACAGGAGGCAGCTATATTCAGCTAACAATCAGAATCTTATAAACATATTTAGATATGCTTTTCAGCAAAGAATATCCAGAGAATGAAGCTAATTAGATAACAAAAGTACATTCGAAAGTTGATACTAAATGTATGCTTATAAATCATGAAAGATAAAACATTGGGTTTCATGTGTTAAGGATCCGATTAATGCTATTACGCTGTTTACACGCATTCTATTACTTAGCGGTTACATCAGTATCTAGGCTATAGGTTAGGTGTGCATTTAAACAGACTGAAAACAAACGCAAAAACATTCACATTGACCAGATATCACAAACACTGTTTAGAAAAAGCGGAAATATAATTGATTGTTTGTTAGATTTCAAAGTGGATTAATGATTCTGCATTTGTAATTGTATCGTAAGCTAAGTCATTTAAACCTTTATTTGCAAATATGCTAATATATACATTTCTTTTTTTATTTTTTTTTTAATATACAGAGTCTGGGGACGAGGCAGCACAGCCTCCTGCATCTCCCCGGGATGAGAGTGGTGGTGAGGAATTCCCACTTCGGAGGGAAGAGGCCCCCCGTGACGAACAGCGCACGGGAGATGATCAAGAGGCCCCGGAAGCACAGGAGGATGCCGCTGAACCCGCGGAACCCGAGGTCCCTCAAAGACCCGCACTCCGCCGTGCACGGGCACCCCGCCGTGCACGGGTTCAACAGGCACAACAAGAAGAAATAGCGGAGGTGCGGGTTCTACTGGAGTACATAGACCAGATGCGTACCTCCCGGATAGAAAACATAGAAGGACGACGCAGAATACTTGATGGGCAGAATCAAATAATTCAAGGCCAAAACGAAATAATCAGTATACTGAATACAATACAAGAAGGACAAACAAGAATGTTCAATCTTCATCAGGAAATGTTCACATTTTTCCGGGAGGCGCATGCTGGTCTACCTCCTGTTGCTGGGCCTCTTGTTGCTGGGCCTCTTGCTGCTGGGCCATCTCCTCCTGCCGGCCCATCTCATCCTCCTCCTCAGCCATCTACTCCTCCTCCTCCTCAGCCATCTTCTCCTCCTCCTCCTCAGCCATCTTCTCCTCCTCCTCCTCAGCCATCTACTCCTCACCTTGGTCGTCCCAGTACTCTTCCTTCCACTCCTCCCACAACAGCTCCAAGGAGGACTCTTCGGAGTCGGCAGTTGCCTCTCCCAGAGCCTCAGCCCCGTGGGAAGAGGGGAAGGAAGAGGAAGTAAGTATTTTTTTCCATCTTAAATTTTTTTTTTTGGGTAATGGATAGGTATGTGATGATGTGGTTTTCATACACTTGTGGACCACACTCTGTATATAATCGACTTCTATGGGACCGGGTCCATGGAGGAAGATTCTTTGCAGAGTGTGGGTTATAAGTGTGTGAAAACCACATCATCACATACCTATCCTTGTTCATGATATTGATTGGTTTCTGTGATGTGATGTCCAAACTGTTTCCCGAATCGCTAACTAAATTACCATAACAATTATCCATGATGGCATATTACTGTTTGAATGCCAATAACACAGCTTAAAGGGACAGTCAGAAAATTATTGATTACAAAGAAAACACTGTATTACGCATTATAAAGTTTGAAACAACAAAACATGGAGAAATACATGTGTGACTTATGTGCTTACCCTTGTATCTATGACTATGAAAAATGACCACTTATTTGTTGTTCTGACATAACAACATTTTAGATATCAATGATCAATACATGGTCAATAATATGCTGTATGAGCACAAGATTTTACATATACAAATGCTATCCAAATGCCCTCTAGTGCTCAAATTGTATAATGATTACAAGCACTCTTCAAGATTTAAGAAATGAGCACACCAACCTCATAGGTTTAGATAGCAAATTTAGATAGCAAATGTTCAATTGTTGAGAAACATTTGATATCCTTGTTATTACAGAATTGACTTTTCGAATAATGTAAAAAAATTTTTTTTCGAAACTGTCCCTTTAACAACATTACATATGCTAACACATTTTAAGCTTGTTGCTATATCTACATGTACTTTGTCAAAAAAAATATTTGAAAATCACATTTATATTGACGTGTTAAATAAAGTCTATTTTCTTTAAGAGACATTATTGTGTTAATATTTTATTGTAACTATTTTTATTTTAACAATGAATATGGTTTAAAGTCCTTTTAGGAGTGGGGGGGTGAAATATGCTAACAAAAATATATTTGAAGATTAAACTATGTGGATCTCATACATGATACAAAAAAACAACATTTGCATTCAAGGGACAGTATCCTATATTTTTTACATAACTGTATGTAATAGACACTACTACAAACAACAAGATTAACATATACTGATAGCAATATTAAAAAGCTTCAAACACTTGCAAATAAAATAGGGTTAGCTATATTTTAAATATAGATGAACCACCATTACAACCGTAAAACACAATACCCCATCATTAACATATGAAAAGAACCTTTACACAAACTGGACAAAGCTGGAGATGGTACTCACATGAAACTCATTGGCTTTGCGAGGAGTAAGAAAATTACTTACATTTTCTTACAACACAAGACAAAATAAACCTATTGGTTAAACAATGGACTATCTAACTAGAGACAAAATCAAATATTTTTATTTATAATGTGAGTGTCTAATGAACCTTTCATAAAATATACAACGAAATTACATTTAGAAGAAGTCGGCATCATATATTTAGCATATGATAAATGCATATTGATTACTTTATTCAAACACAATAGCGCATATTTATTAATTAGATATGTTCAACATTAAACACAACATTAATTTTTAAGAAAAAGGAACATTGTTGACAAACATATTAAACATGGACTGTAGAGATTTGCACTTGCCTAGAAATATCCTATGCATGAAAACATTTTGCTTTCGTTCGTTGATTCAACCAGACATCCAGCAAAAGAGAATGTGTTGGTCTTTATCAGCTACGGGTCAACAATGTAACATGATGCAAATAATACATATTCGCAAGCTTTTTAAAATTGCATGCAGTCACAAACGTTTTTAACGTGCACAAATATTGCGGGACTACGCAATCCAATCACACGTTTTTTTAACTTTACATGTGCCGTCTTAACATGGCGCTTCCTTGATCATGTAAGAACGCCATCCAATGAAAGGCACATTATTGATCACGTAAGAACGCCCAAAAAAAAAAGGCGCATCCTTGATCGCGTCAAAACGCAATCCAATAAAAGGCATATTCCTGATCACGTAAGAACGTCAGTCAATACAAGGAATCATTGGACAGCCTGGCAGGTGACGTCTTAAGCAACATGGCGCATCCGAGATCGCTGAAAAACCGCAGACAATACAAGGACTCAGTGACATCTTGGCATATCATTAAGAAACGTATTTATATTTTAGGAACTAGTATGTGTGTAGATTGCTATCTAGGAATGTCACCAAATTATGAATCATCTTTTCGGACTTGACTGTCCCTTGAACTATAGCTATGGTGTATATCTTTAACATTTAAAAGATACACATGAGAAATACATATGCCATTGATGTTTTAAGATATCTTTGGATTGTTGTTGAATAACAATAGTTATACATGTATTGATTAAACGTGTCATTTATTCAAGTTTAATTATGGTCAGCCTACCTATAGCCATATATGGGAGGAGATGTATTTTGTTAACATATTAGTTAACTAATATTCATCATCTACATTATTTGTATTACACACAGAGATTGATTTGGTTACACTTTGACAATAATATAGATTTGAAAATGAAATACAGGTGCTGTCAACATTACAATAAGATTGTTTATTAATAAAACTATATGTCCTTGTTCTTGTAAAAAGGACAAAAACGCTTTACAAATGGAAATACATTCATTTACAATAGTGATCAACATCACTTAAAGGGACATTATTTTGTTTTTAAAAAGAGCATACACATAGTCAATACTATTTAAATAAAATGAACACTTTACAGGGATTATATCATTGTATCAATACTCAGATCATTTGGTAAAGGTGCATCAATTCATGCAGAGTTTATAAATACACACATGGATATGAACATTTAAATATACATATATACACAAATACAAAAATATATATACATATATAAAGAAATTACTCTGCTAATCATAATCAGGCAATGATAGAGCTAAGAGAAAATAATATAAACACAAATAATAAGATTACATTGGAGATGTTAATCTTAAAGTCATTTACTATTGTCTTACATATATGATTTCATTATAACAAATAGATTTGTTAGGTCCCTTTAAGGATAAACAACATAAACTAGAGCTTGCAAAAAATAACAGGAAGAATGAGGACAAAGATTTGTGAAATATAATTTATTTTATTAGTATGTAAGAAAACATACACAACGTTTATAAATAATCTTGTAAAAATAAGGAATATATGAGCCATATGACAAGGTAACACAGTGCATCACAGTCCATGAAGAGAGTTGCCAAGGGCCAGCATAGCCCCATTGGAGACACATGGCAAGGTAACACAGTGCATCACAGTCCATGAAGAGAGTTGCCAAGGGCCAGCATAGCCTCATTGGAGACACATGACAAGGTAACACAGTGCATCACAGTCCATGAAGAGAGTTGCCAAGGGCCAGCATAGCCCCATTGGAGACACATGGCAAGGTAACACAGTGCATCACAGTCCATGAAGAGAGTTGCCAAGGGCCAGCATAGCCCCATTGGAGACACATGGCAAGGTAACACAGTGCATCACAGTCCATGAAGAGAGTTGCCAAGGGCCAGCATAGCCTCATTGGAGACACATGACAAGGTAACACAGTGCATCACAGTCCATGAAGAGAGTTGCCAAGGGCCAGCATAGCCCCATTGGAGACACATGGCAAGGTAACACAGTGCATCACAGTCCATGAAGAGAGTTGCCAAGGGCCAGCATAGCCCCATTGGAGACACATGACAAGGTAACACAGTGCATCACAGTCCATGAAGAGAGTTGCCAAGGGCCAGCATAGCCCCATTGGAGACACATGGCAAGGTAACACAGTGCATCACAGTCCATGAAGAGAGTTGCCAAGGGCCAGCATAGCCTCATTGGAGACACATGACAAGGTAACACAGTGCATCACAGTCCATGAAGAGAGTTGCCAAGGGCCAGCATAGCCCCATTGGAGACACATGGCAAGGTAACACAGTGCATCACAGTCCATGAAGAGAGTTGCCAAGGGCCAGCATAGCCTCATTGGAGACACATGACAAGGTAAAAGAGTGCAACAGGCACAACAAAAAACTGATAAAAAGGCCAAATGGCAACAATATAAATACAAATTCAACATGTGGACAGAGGATTATTATCTGCCACCATGGAGCATATCCAGATCCTCCACTTACTGGTCATCCTCTTCATTGTCCTGTGCATGTCCAGCTCCAGATTCAGGCCTTGAACGTAATTGCATAATTTCACGCAGAGTCAAGTCCTGAACCCGGAGCTGGGCCTGCATGGTGTCGTTCATCCCTCTCAGGACAGCTGCGTTCCTCAACACGGCCTGCTCTACTCTTGCTATCCCTTCTAGCATGAGCCATGCTGAGTCACAGCCTAAAATAAAATAAAAATTAATATTAAGGATAATTACACAACAGAATAAAAGATTTTAATACATACATTGTCATCATAAAGACAAATAATTATTTACATCAATTATTTTTCATATATTCTTTACACATGAATTAGGTTATTCAGACAGACAGAAATCATTAAAGGCTCATGTTACTCAAACATGTTGAACCCTTTAATTGGTTTTAGATGATCCACTTATACAGCTTGAGTGTATCAAATCTTGTTAAAGGATTTACATTGTACTTACATCAGCAATTTAAAAATTCAATTTAGACTGTGGTAGGCACACATATCCTTAAACATTTTGGCATTGAGGACAAGCTGTGTAAACATAGCAACCAGAAGAAATTACATTCCCACTGGGTTAGACAAGAGATAATGTATCCACATTTGGACATAAAATTTTGGATCCAAGTAGTGGTGTTTGGTATATGTAGTGATATCCAATTAAAGGGACACTGAACCTAAATATTTAATGGACTGATTCAGATAGAGCATGACATGACAAATCTTTAGAAATTACACATATTCATTATATGTTTTAATTGTCAAGCTATATTTTGAATGCAAGAATGTTGGTTTTTATGGAAGCCAATATTTGTTTATGAACCTTGTTTGTGCATGCTGGTTGATGGATACATTCATCCAACAATAAAGAAATGATGGCCACATTTATTTTATTGTTTAAACTAATTATAGGAATAAGTTGTTTTCAATAAATATATCAAGAGAATGACGAATAATTCATAAGAGTATTCTATTATACATTGGCTTAACATTGCATGCTGGATTTGAATCACAATTTAACCAATTTAACTTCACTGTACCTTTAAGTATCTTATAAAGTGTATTTAGAATGATACTTACAGCTGTGCCTGGGAAGGACAATCTGACACCCAGGACAATGAAGGTTTAAACAGGGGGGAGGGATGGGATTGGCTCGGGGAGGGATGGGAATGGCTTGGGGAGTGGTGAGCTGCTGCTCCAGGGTAGGCCGTACAGCTGGGGAGTGGGGAGTTTGGGTCTGGGCAGCTGTACGGGCCAGAATACGGGGAGAGCGGCGAAGGGGGGTGTATGGGCGTTTTTTGGGAGGGACAGGATATGAAATATGGGAAGGGCTGGCAGTGGTCGGGGCATGGTCATGGGTTTGGTGATGGGAAGGGCTCTGGGTGTGTGCAGAGGTGTGGCCATGGTCAGGGGTGTGTGCACGGGGAGGGGTCTGTGACTGGGCAGGGGCGGAATCCAGATGACCAGAAGTGGTGGATCCATCTGAAAATGTAAAAGAAATATATTAACATCTCATACATCCTGACATCAAATCAACGCATTTAAAATTGATTATGTTTTCAATATACCTCGAAGTGTGTTTGAATCTGTAAACTATTCTGAAATGAGGATATGGTATCTATATAGGCACTCATATGAATCTCAATGACTGTCTGTACAATGTGAAACTTATTATTGTGTTTTGGCATGGAATATGCATGTGACATAATGATGGCATGAATTATATATTCTTAAAAAAATATATACAAGCAGATTTTCATGCTGCCTGATATAGAAAGGGGGCAGTAGTGTATTTGAACAGACAAATAATATTCCTTTTTAAAGGGAAAAAGCTGTAGACTTTGAATGTCTTCAATAAAATGATTTCAAAAAAAGAAACATGTTGGAAACATGATAGATATATTTCACATACCATCAGACTCCAAGGCAGCCTCTTCCTCCTCCATCCCACATGTGACATCAATCTCTGTAAAACATAACATGTTGTGTACACCTTAAGATCAGATATTATAACATATGTTACTGTTGCTCAAATACGCACATCAATGTTGCATTAAAGATATACACACACAAAGTTATGATTTACATCATTTTGATGGAGCATACAAATGACAATAGATTTGTTATTGTCAATAAATCAGAATATTAATGTATTGTTTGTCTTAATGTTAAATTCATAAAAGCATAGTACATAGAACATTTAAGATTTCTCATGTGTGTATCACTTGATGACTGTTGTTAAAAAAAAAAAAATTTAAAAAAACATATGTTAGACATCTTATGAATAACAAATGTGTAGAATAATAAAGTAGAAATTATTAATCGCTCAATATAAAAAATAAATATATAATCAGAAGATAAATTCTATGATTTTTTATAATGTTATGCTTCATCGGAATCATGATCATAATATTGATTAGCAATACACCTTCAATTACATATAAATGAGTCAATGGACTTACCAGGAGACCGCAAAGGCGGCTCTATGTCACTGCTGGATTCCTGTGGGCTCCCCACACCAACTCTCTCTATGAATGATATAGATATATATTATTAAACACATTTTGGATATCACTAAATCACATCTGTCTAGAATTTTAACATTAATCAACTTTAAAATGTGAAGAATAGAGCAGTCATTACACCAGAAAATGCTTGATTGAATCAAGGGGATTCTGTAAACATATCTGTATTCAACATATGTTTAATGTCAGACTACATTAGACATCAAATTCATCTCAGATGCTGCTATTGCATATCTAAATATACCCAATGATCAATGTTCTTAACCCTTTAAGGACACAGCTTTCACTTAGCTCAATTGTTTTATGACGGAATAATTCCGTCATATGTCCTTAAGAAGTTACAAGAATACACACAAACCACATATTGAGGAGCATCTGTTGACAAATCTAAACAAACATGTGTCACATCGAGCCATTTTTTCAATGTACAGTAATCTTGTTTAGGACACAACACATATTTATCACAATACATAACAAACTTTATTATTACAAATATGTAATCATGGTGCTGTTAGAGTATGCAGATATATATAAAGTAACTCCAACAGATAATTAGATTTATATATCAATAGTTTTTAATAAAAATAATGTAATGATGAATGAATCTATTTTGTCTTAAAGGGACACTGACATGATTAATTTAAATAATTGATTTCTATGTTCAAACTGTAAAAAATGATTTAACATTGACTCCTATTATAATTCGAATGTTGTTCAATATTAATCTTAAAGGCAGATAAGGAATATTGGATTCAATAAATATTGTTTGTTGAAGGTATCCACCAATCATCAATATAAACCCAGGTTGGTCAACAAATATTTAGATGCACATAAACGTACTTTATTTATTTTAAAATACATTTAGCAATAGAATATGTCACATATGATGATAGTATTATATTTTATGTTTATTAATATTGCATACTGTATGTGAAAGACAATATTAATAATTGTAGTTCAGTATCCCTTTAATCTAAAATTAAATAGATTCCACAATGTTGTTGTTTGTTAATGAATTATCTACTCCATATGTTGATGTAATGAATGGTATTGAGCATGCAATTAAAATCAAATATGTTATTTAAGTATATCCGAATAATTATATAATTTTCATCTATTAAATAGACATTACATATAAATATAGAACAATGTGTATTTAGTATGTAATGTTCATTCCATGTTTCTAAGACAAATGTCAATTAAAATGAGACATACCATACTGTGACAAGCCCTGGCTTGAGGATCCAGCAGCCACATCCATATCTGTAATATATTAAATGAGGATTGCATATCATTAATACTAATCATGCCATGTTTAAAATATTTACATTAATAACAAATCAATAGAAAAATATTAATCCTTTGGTAGTCCCATGAGTTAATAGTTTCCGCAATTAAATGAATGATAAATATATCCTGGACTCTTATTTTCAATCAGTTGTGTTGTTTACTGTATCTTTAAGAATATATGCTTGTTATTACATAATCATCAATTGATGGCCATATGTTATAATTTATTAGTATTATTCGTTTTTTATTAGATATAATATTTAAAATAAGAATACTGTATTCTTCACTAATCTAAGATTTTCCATTTAATTTTTAACAACATGTATAAAGCAATGCCACTTTCCGCAAACCCATGTTAACGTGGATGAGAAATGCCATTTTCGCGATCATTGCGCAATGATTCCAAGCGGAATTACGCATCCGTCATTTGACCAACATGTATAAAGCAATGCCACTTTCCGCAAACCCATGTTAACGTGGATGCGAAATTAGATTTCCGCTCTGTGACGCATATTCTGTAGAGCGCAATAAACATCATTCCAATTTCATGTATCACTAATGTAAAATCAGATATCTAAACATCATATGTAGTGTATGTTGTGAGATCTGTATAGGTTTAGTATCTGACTAAATACACATTTTTGATTTTTAACATTATAAATATTATATGAAGTTGGATAATTACCTGGTTCAGATTCTCTATCGGCTCCTCCCAGGCCACCGGACGGAGAAGCATCTGCCCTGTCCCCCGCGTCAGGACTTTCAGATCCCGCAGCTGGGAGGGAAGAAGAGGAGGCCGAGGATGGCGAGGATCTAAATCTTTTGGGGACCCGGAGATTGAGGAGCTCGCATAAAGTCACCTCATAAGGGAGTAGGTACAGTTTCCGCGGGGCCTTTCTTTGGCCCCCTCTTTTACGGGCTTGTACCCAGTCCCTTATGAGGTTGACTTTTTTCGATAAACGCAACCTCATATCTCCGAATCTCCTCATGATCTGATCCTGGGTCCTCTGGACGTCACACACCAATCTAACCGCATTGGTGATAGACTCCCAGAGGGCCTTCTTAACAGGCGCATCTGTCGAGCTCCTCTTGTTCCCAAACAGCTGGGGATAAAAGTCCTTGACGGCGTGGACCAGTGCAGCGCTCTCCTCCTTGGTGAACCTGGGAACTGACATGCCTGCTGGGTTGTACAATAAATATATTATAATAATATAAACTGCCTGCAGGCATTAGAGAACTGACAAAGATGGCAACGTGTAATGGACTTTTATATGGTGAAGTAAACATGAGATGCACCATGGGACAATTTATCTGTACATCTGATTGGATAAAATTTTGAAATATTGTTATAATGTCTGTGAGACCATCCTGACTCAAGTTGTGTTTGTGTGATGAACTCTGATTGGCCGTTCCTTAATGTTTCATATCTTAGTAACTTCCTTACACATACCGCTTGGTGGTGCTGTAACTTCATTTTTCATGTAGACTTATTTGTAACTCATGGGCCTGTCATGCGGATATGTGTGACGCAGATTTAATATCCGTGATCCGTGAAATATTAATGATTAAATACTCTTTAAAATCTCATCCTGTCACATTATTAATGTTGTAGACATTTCTCGGTTTAATAACGGTCTGTTTCTTTAATACAAATACACATTTAATATTGTATGTCTTTATTGTTCTTTAAATAAATTGATTGTGAAGTATTGACATTGCTCTATTAAATGTATTTATAATGCACATTGATTGTGTGCTATTGCGTGACATTACACTAATGTTTAAATATGCTAATCTGGTGTTTGAAGATGCGTTTCCCACGCAATATTTATTAATGTTAAAATTCCGGGAAGAATGTCAGTAACTTTGATAATCTGTTTATAAATGTTAAACTACAGCTTTGTTATTCGCAAATAAACCTCGAGCTTGTATTTCTCTGAAGTGCTCATATATGTTATTGTGCAATGGCGTCTTTAGTTTTAAAGAGACATTACAAACAATTGTATCAAATGATCTGTAGAGATAGAAGATTGTTTAGACTTTAAAATGTAAATCATTTTCTCCTAGTATTTATATATCCTCAACATAAGAAATTTAAATGCACATGGTTGAGCCAATCACATAAGGCATCTCTGTGCATCCACCAATCTTCATCTACTGAGCCTATCTCGATATGCTTTTCAAGCAAAGTATGTCAAGATAGGAAGAGAAGTAAATACACTATTTCAAGCTCTTAAAGGGACACTGTCCAAACAAATTTACCATTGGTGATTGAGCATGAAATGTTAATCAACTTTATTATTTAATACGATTATCAAATGTTAAGTTATCTTGTTATGTTTCTTTGAAAATCAATAATGATATTTTATATTACGGACAATTGTTTAATAAAAACCTGGGTTGTCCTTGACGATTGTTGCATCAATTATTCCAAACAATCAAGTTCTGTCCAGAGTACTGAAGCAAATAAATTAGCTATTTACTGCCTTATTTCTAAAGTAATGATAGCAACATCACAATGAGCATTCATAATATGAGACAAGTTTTAAAGTTGATTAAAATAGAATACTCATTCAGAATGTATAAATCATTGTTTTTTTAAATGGCTACCTTTAAGTATATTTTGAGTTCATGTCCCTTTAAATAAACATTTCACAATAATGCTTAATATATCATAAACCTAGGCACCTTCCTTTTGCTAAATGAGTCTAACATATGAGTAAAGCAAATTTAGATTAACTTCTAGATTGTTTTACACACTGACTGAAATATATTTATTAAATGAGGTATTTTTTAGCCTTCAGCGTAGAGGGACATTAAGCTATATGTTATGTATGCATTTTGTATCATAATCTTATATTTGACCAACTTAATATGTTTTTTATTCAATCATTATATTGTAATTATATATATTCGTGGATTAAATACATCTCTACATAGGCTATTTTGATGCTGATTGTTGTTTGCATATAGATGCCTTATATCATTCACTAAGATATGTGCATTTATTTTTATTTTAACAAGTATATTTAAAGACTGAATGTAATTCTATAGTACATTCTAAATATGTTTAAATTCTTGTATGATATTTGTAACAATGTATACAAAATATACATTTTGAATGACCCCTTTAAGGACCCAAACATATTGTATTTTTATTTAACATTGACAAAATAAACTAAAGGGGAAATTACATTCTATATAGATATTTGATGTCTAACCCAAGAGGTAAGATTGTAATAAATACATAATATTACTAAGTATAGTTAAATGACTCCACTAGAAAATTACATAGATTAACCTGGCATCCAATAACTAATTATTAAAAATTATAAAGTTAAATGACCTACCATTTATAAATGTAATAATTGTAAAATATTTTCTAATAATGTTTTGAGATACCTAAGGAAGATACATGATCTTATACAATTCTTTTTACATTCAACAACACTGTCACTTTCATGTAATTGAACCACTTCACCTTATTAAATGTTAAAACAATCATAATATTAATACATATCCTAAATATTTTTAATATATACTTTTTCAATATAAAAGCATTGAAGAATATGACTCCCCAATTAATGTTAAAATATATCTTTTAATATTCTCTGAAGAATTTTATTTTCTACTATTAATGCATTATTTTCTCTTATGCATGTGCTTGTCAAATAGCCAACTACCAGTCATGGGAGTCCAAGTTTTATTTATTTACAGATTATATTGATATATATTAGAATCTGCTAAAAAAAAAATATATATTTAATAGAAAATAATTAAATATTCCATGAAGTCATCAGATGCCAATCTGAAATGACAAATAATAAAAATGGAACAAAGTTAATACACACGTTGTAAAATATTCATAAAATACATTTAAAATCATATGGTGTCTATGCTCTAACTTTGATCAACATTTTTTAAAGATAATCATTACATTCATTTTAAATTAATGAAATACATACACCATTATATTGTTGATTAAAAATAATATTTAAATTTCAAAAATTAAATTTATACATAATAATGTATATCACATGTAAACAATATATGTATGCTGAACATAAATGTAATATTTCATGTCCATTCAAATACCTCTATATCAACTATAATATGTATTCCTTTTTCTGATTGTGATCCCTAAATATCTAATTAAGAACTAAATATGACTAATGTATGTAAGCTACTAATATTCTACAGTCTTCACTAGCATGCATTGGTACACCAACCTGGACAATGCATGGTCTTTGAAAGTCAATTCAGGGGTAAACAGTTGATCTTCAATAGGTGTCTTATTCATCAGTTCATTAAATAGAGGACTGGGAAATACCATCTAAAAAAGTAAAATCATCTAAGTGTCTGATTGTGATCCCTAAATATCTAATTAAGAACTAAATATGACTAATGTATGTAAGCTACTAATATTCTACAGTCTTCACTAGCATGCATTGGTACACCAACCTGGACAATGCATGGTCTTTGAAAGTCAATTCAGGGGTAAACAGTTGATCTTCAATAGGTGTCTTATTCATCAGTTCATTAAATAGAGGACTGGGAAATACCATCTAAAAAAGTAAAATCATCTAAGTGTCTGATTGTGATCCCTAAATATCTAATTAAGAACTAAATATGACTAATGTATGTAAGCTACTAATATTCTACAGTCTTCACTAGCATGCATTGGTACACCAACCTGGACAATGCATGGTCTTTGAATGTCAATTCAGGGGTAAACAGTTGATCTTCAATAGGTGTCTTATTCATCAGTTCATTAAATAGAGGACTGGGAAATACCATCTACAAAATAGAAAATCATCTAAGTGTCTCCAATAGGATGTCTCCACAGCCTTATTCTATCAAATAGTTTGCACTTACCATGTGAACATGTCTTTGTATGGTTTTCAAGGTCAGCAGAATTTAAATATGCCAGACATGATCCCATTGGTATACTTCAATTTCAATCTTGGCTTTTTCCCCACTGTCAGTCTTGGAAATCTTCACTGTCAGGCTTCAAATTGTTCCCTTTCAGTCTTTATATTAAGTCATCTCCCTAATGTAAGAAATTATATATAAAGATTTCATACAAGTGTGTGAATCAGTTCTGTACCCCTCTCCCACCCCCCATTTCATAATAAATATCTATCACTAGCTTACTAAGCCTGTGTATGAACCTGTGTTATTTTCTATCAAGTGTGAAGATGAGTCATATTGAGCAGAACAAACCTCTGTGTGACATTGAACCATAGTCATTCTAGAGTATCCCTTTCTGATTATGTACATAAGTAATGTGTAAACAAAGTTATATTTTTAAAAATGTATGCCATATTATGTATTTGTGTACAAATCATGCCAGCAACAGTCCATACATTTCTACTTACCATCTGATGTCCTCTATAAAAACCAGGTGGCAAAGACTCGCTATAGGACACAATGCCCAGAGCATCACCTATATTATGAGAAATAAATATTATTATAACATTTTATCAATACTAACATGTTTGCACAATTCTCTACTTGTCATTTCCCTAGAGTTCACATCTATTGAAAATACTCCAGTGTAACTTCTATTATTTACCGTCTAAAGTGGCGGTTGATGACGTCTGCTCTGACATCAAGTCCCTCGTCCTGGAATTCCCCCTCTAGAACAGGATCATCCTCCTCATCTCTGAGGAGGTCTCTGTCCACCGGGACGGCCTGCAGCATCCCAGCCCGCTGTGCAATATTATGCAGGACGCTACAGGCTACAACGATCTTAGCCACCTTCTTTGGGTTGTACTGGAGTGCTCCTCCAGAACGGTCCAGGCACCTGAATCTCATCTTCAGGAGCCCGAACATCCTTTCAACCACCGCCCTGGTTCTCTTATGAGCCCTATTGTAGCGCTCCTCAGACACATCAGTTGGGCTACGCAAGGGGGTAATGAGCCAAGGCCGGCTCATGTACCCAGAATCACCTATAAATTTAGAACAGAACATAATTCAAACAGAATACTTAAACTAGTATATTGTTGTATAAATATATTTTTTAAAAACCATAATCCATATTAAAAGTTGTCAGAAACATAAAAAAAATAAAAAAAAATTATATATAAATCTGTATCTAGCCATTTCATCGAAGACATGCTACATATGCGTATTTCTCCTAAACCAAACCTTGTGTAAAATGCTAACTACATGTTTACATTGCATTCTCTATATGAACACTTAAGGTAAGACATGCTACATATCTGCATTTCAATAAAACTAGACATTAGCAGAAATAGACAATGACAGGGTTAAATTGCATGAGATAATATCTTGCCATTTCATCTAAGACATGCTACATATGCGTATTTCTCCTAAACCAAACCTTGTGTAAAATGCTAACTACATGTTTACATTGCATTCTCTATATGAACACTTAAGGTAAGACATGCTACATATCTGCATTTCAATAAAACTAGACATTAGCAGAAATAGACAATGACAGGGTTAAATTGCATGAGATAATATCTTGCCATTTCATCTAAGACATGCTACATATGCGTATTTCTCCTAAACCAAACCTTGTGTAAAATGCTAACTACATGTTTACATTGCATTCTCTATATGAACACTTAAGGTAAGACATGCTACATATCTGCATTTCAATAAAAATAGACATTAGCAGAAAAAGACAATGACAGGGTTAAATTGCATGAGATAATATCTTGCCATTTCATCTAAGACATGCTACATATGCGTATTTCTCCTAAACCAAACCTTGTGTAAAATGCTAACTACATGTTTACATTGCATTCTCTATATGAACACTTAAGGTAAGACATGCTACATATCTGCATTTCAATAAAAATAGACATTAGCAGAAAAATACAATGACAGGGTTAAATTGCATGAGATAATATCTTGCCATTTCATCTAAGACATGCTACATATGCGTATTTCTCCTAAACCAAACCTTGTGTAAAATGCTAACTACATGTTTACATTGCATTCTCTATATGAACACTTAAGGTAAGACATGCTACATATCTGCATTTCAATAAAAATAGACATTAGCAGAAAAAGACAATGACAGGGTTAAATTGCATGAGATAATATCTTGCCATTTCATCTAAGACATGCTACATATGCGTATTTCTCCTAAACCAAACCTTGTGTAAAATGCTAACTACATGTTTACATTGCATTCTCTATATGAACACTTAAGGTAAGACATGCTACATATCTGCATTTCAATAAAAATAGACATTAGCGTCGGTAAATAACAAATGGTTAAATTTAATCCTATAGCTGAACATGACGCTAACAGTTAAAAAATACAGGGGCAATTGTCAAAATAATTAACCATGTTGTGCACAAATACTCACCAACGAGATAACCAGGGGGCATTTGTCTTTCCTCAAACTGTCTCCACAGGGACGACAGAGAGAGGATGCGGGCATCATGACAAGCACCTCCAAAATTCGCATACACATGCATAATCCTCATCCGTGCGTCACAAACATACTGCACGTTGAGGCTATGAAAATGTTTGCGATTTCTGAAGGGCAAGTCATCAATTGGAGCACGCAGCGCAATGTGGGTACAATCAATGGCTCCCAAGACATTGGGCAATTGAGCAATATCAAAGAATTCCCGCTTCAGGCGCCTCCAATCACCATCATTCTGTGGGAATCCTATGTATTGCTTACTGATACGTACCATGGCGTTCAGAAAGTTATCAAACACCCCAGAGAATGTACCTTGAGCCAGGCCATGCATGTACAGTTCTCCGGATTGAAAACTCCCGGAGGCCAGGACGTATAGACAGCTTAGCATCTTACTCATGGGGGGAACAGCAGTCCTTATTTGTATACGTGGCTCCAAATGAGGTTTAAGAAGCTCGTAAAGGCCAATGAGCTGTTCGCGATCGAGCCGATACTTATCAAAAACCTCAAAGTCACTCATGTTTTCCAAGGTGGGTCTCACCCTGTAGACACGAGGACCTCGAACCAGACGACCCCTTCGTCTCGGTCTGAGCCGCCGAGGCTGCCTGATTCGACCAACAGCTAGTTCGCCAATAGCACCACCAGCAGCGTCTACCATGTCATCGTCATCCATCTTTCAAAACAGCGTAACAAGGTAAGCACTTGATCTGATGTGGATCACAAGTGATGCATTGGCCATGTTGTTTGGGGGATTTATAGTACAATTAGTCCAATGGTAGTGAGTTTGTAATGATTGCTGATTGTATTCACCTGTTTGTATGTGAGCGGCGCGAATGCTTTCACAGTGGGCGTTTATTTGTTGTTTGCTGAAATGTTAGTTTCAAACAATGATTCTCAATGTGAAAGTGTCAAATATCACACATACAGTGCATGTTTGTAATGTTTGATCATATGTGTAATCAATATTTCTTAAACGCGATCTTATAGTAACAAGCACACGTCCAGGCTAACATGAATGAAAGTGCATAGTTGTGTATAATGTGCATCGAATGTGATCGATCAATGTTGCTGCAATATTGTTTGTAAATGATAAAGGAACATCTGCCATCTGTAGGATTGTATATATAAGTTATTGCCGAGCTGTCAATATTGTATGCGTCCCTTTAAAATCGCAATAATAATTCAGAACTTCCCGTCTGTCATCTGTAGTATTATATATATAAGTGATTGCCGAGCTGTCAATATTGTACGCGTCCCTTTAAAATCGCAATAATAATTCCGAACTTCCCGTCTGCCATCTGTAGTATTATATATATAAGTGATTGCCGAGCTGTCAATATTGTACGCGTCCCTTTAAAATCGCAATAATAATTCCGAACTTCCCGTCTGCCATCTGTAGTATTGTATATATAAGTGATTGCCGAGCTGTCAATATTGTACGCGTCCCTTTAAAATCGCAATAATAATTCCGAACTTCCCGTCTGCCATCTGTAGTATTGTATATATAAGTGATTGCCGAGCTGTCAATATTGTACGCGTCCCTTTAAAATCGCAATAATAATTCCGAACTTCCCGTCTGTCATCTGTAGTATTATATATATAAGTGATTGCCGAGCTGTCAATATTGTATGCGTCCCTTTAAAATCGCAATAATAATTCCGAACTTCCCGTCTGCCATCTGTAGTATTGTATATATAAGTGATTGCCGAGCTGTCAATATTGTACGCGTCCCTTTCAAATCGCAATAATAATTCCGAAATTCCCGTCTGCCATCTGTAGTATTGTATATATAAGTGATTGCCGAGATGTGAATATTGTACGCGTCCCTTTCAAATCGCACTAATACTGAATAACTTCCGGCTGTCATCTGTAGTATTATATATATAAGTGATTTTCGATCTGACGATATTGTATGCGTCCCATAAAAATTGCACGAATACTGAATAACTTCCGGCTGTCATCTGTAGTATTATATATATAATTGATGTGCGATCTGACAATATTTCTGAATTGTCCCATTGAAATCTCCATAATAATGCTGTTCAAAAGTGTGTTTTACGTATATGTTGTATTGTAGTATTGAGTGTTAAAGTTCCTAAAGGGGCGGTACAGTGGTGAATCTGTGATGTGTATGGTTGAATCTTCTAATGACGTCATGATATTATTAACCTGCCTATGTAGTTGTGAAATCCTCATTGTGTTGTTGTATTGTGCTACATTGTTATTGTGTGCTGAATAAAATCTAAATGTGTGCTTTGTGGTTGCGTGATGGGTGATGCGTGTTATGTACATATACGTATATATTGTGATTGTGTCCCACATATGCTGACTTCTATATAGCGGTCTGGCATTGTTGTTCCTTCCCATAAAGTGACATCTGTAATCTGGTGTAATGATGTTCTTGTTGTACGTAATTCCTAATGGTTTCTGGTGATGGAATCATGATGTTAAAAGTACAGTAAAATCCATATGTTGTGTTTTGTGATTCCTCGAGAGAATGTAATGTGTTTTTCCCCCATCATTTGAATGCACATGTATGATTGAATGTTAAAAGTAATGTATGTGCATCCATGAGTGATCATGTGTTAAGCCTATGTAGATATGCAGTTGCTGCAAGCATATGAGTTGAATAACAGAAATGCAATAATAAAGGTAAATGAGAGATGTTTCCCATTGTGTAGTGTTTGTGAATCCAGAAATGTGTATTGAATTTTATTTTAATTGTAAATGTAATTTTATTGAAATAATAATGTGTTACTAGTGATGGGGATTTGTAGTTGATGTAATCTAAAAGTGTTAAAAATATTTATGGTGTGGTGAATATTTAATATTAAAAACCATAAATCCACCATAGGGAAATAGTCATTTCTTGATCTATTTATCATAGCTGGGTCTAACGCATAAAAGCATGTATTTTCTAGCGCTGGTATTTGGAGTTTTTCAGTCTACGCTATTTGCGTGCGTTAGGGAAATGAGGGTTTCGCGTGCACGAGCACGTCTTCCCAATAGAAGTCAATGGAGGCTCCAAAGATTTCTATATTTTTTTTTCTAAGACTGGTTTTCCTCGTAAAGTGAGTGACGTCATGAGCTTGTGTGAAAAAGTAACTAAATCGTGTTCTTTTTGTAATAAATAAATATTTTGTGTATGTAATGTGGTGTATATTGTTTGTATGCATCGATGAGTGTATGTTTGTGATAATGTTATTCGTTAGATGTAGGTATATGAGGGTCTTTTCCCGTATGTCCATGTAAGTCAATGGGAAAATGGATTTGTGTGGATTTTTTTCAAACACCCGAGATCTCGCAACTTTAATCCTTTGTATTTTAAAGAAAAAAAAAAAAATACGAAAAATAAAGATAGTGTTGTGTTTGTATGAGTGTAAGTGTACTTTGTGTAATATTTGTTTTGTGATTCGTGGATGTTTTTTTGTGCGGTATATGTTTACTACTGGGTCTGAGGTGGCGGTAGAAAGTTGAGCGTTAGGTGTATTTTGAGTCGCGGTAAATAAACTCTAAATACCGGAGTGCGTAAAAAACCCGCGTTAGGAGCCTCTAACGCTGGTTTTGATGGCTACCGCCGAACTCTAAATCTAGGCCTATGGCTTTTCTGAAATTGCTCAGATTCCGATTTTAATAATTCATTTATTTCAAACACGATCATAAATCCTCAGATATATAGTGGGGAGCACATCTTCACAAGTAACACAAGACACAGTGAAACATCAGACATACAAACACAGAAGTTATGTTACTGCAAAGAACATAAAAAATAACTGTGTATGTGAAAACCCTCTTTTTGTTTCAAAACAAATCCTGTCATTTGCAAGAAACTCACATGAGCATATTTCTTCACATTATAATAAACTACATTATAATGAACTAAGCTAAAATGGTGATATTAAACAAAATGGAGTAACAAAGACAAAATGGAGTAAGTATGGTTATATATATTCTTAAAAACATATTGCTTAGAATCAAGACCTGATTTTAAAACATATAAAGTTTACCATCACTTTAATTGCTTTGTGCTGTGTCTTTCCTTTTGGACTCTATATTGTGTTTTGTGTATCTGTACACTCTTCATTGTCCTATTTATACAAATCCGTCTGCATTCCCTTTTGTGTGTGTATTTCTCATTTAGGGCTAGATTACCAGTGGAGGGCTAACAGTTACACGCAAGGGAAAAAGGGTTTATCGCGGGTGTTTGTGCGCTTCAGGTATAGCGCTCGTATTACAAGTTCAAAGTAAACATTATCGCTTGAGCACAGTGAGAAGTTAATTTCGCATCAGGTTAGCACATCCTCAGAGCTCTGGTTAACAAAAAAGTGTCACAAAACACATCAAAAATCTTTTTTTTTTTTTTTTTAAAAAAAAGCCAAATTTTGATCAAATTGGGTACTGGCAAACAGCTGACAGTACCCAAAATGGTAGAGGGGAAGGGTTAGAGAGCTGTTTAGGGGGATCAGGAAGGTTGAGGGCTAAGGGGGGATCCAACACTGCATTATATGTATAGAAAAGGCTTTTATTTTAGTACGGGCAGACTTTTCTGTTAGCAATATTGATAATGAAAGTGCATTTATTGTTGTCTGTTGCCCCCTAGTGGACTAAAATTGTATGACAGCCAAACAAATTGATTGTTAGAGCCCATACTTTCCCAGTAAGCCTATTGAATGTTCAGATCCGAGGGCCAATCACAGACAAGCATCGGTGAGGGCCTATCCAATTCTGTGGGAATGATTAAAGAAAAGAAGGAGTGGTTTATCTGATAAAGGTTGCCACACACACTAGACAAGAGACAAAGTCAAAGAGATATAAAGGTTGAATGAGAGAGAAACACACAGGTTTGTGCTAAGTACCTCTCTGCAATTTTGGGACACTTTCTTGGACAAAGGAAGATAACAATTTGAGGCCTGTATCCTTGCAATAGTGGACTAAATTCTTTTTAGATGACCCACAAGAAATTCTGAAAGCTGAACACTCATTTGGTTATGTGTTAATGTATATGGTTATAAATTGATATTCTAAAGCAAATACATTCATTACTGCTACAGTTAGATTGCAGCTAGTAATTTAAAGAGCATATTTTAAGTTTCAATCCATAGTCCTGTGTAAGTTAGAACTAATCACATTAATGCTAAATAATTTTATTTGCTAGAAAATAATTTGTACTTTATATTTATAAATCAGTTTTACTATTGTGAAATTTCATATAAATTGATTATTATAGTTACATTTCTCTGGTTTATTAGGTTATTTGTGGCTATTGTGATATATTTTAAAATTTGCTTTATTTTGGCTAAACAAGAAGTTATTTCAGCTCAGACTAATTGGCTAATTATAGACTGTGCTGGGATTCTCATGTGTGGTGTTTATTGTAAGTAAGGTTCATTTTAGAGATATATTTTAGTTTGCTTTGTAAAGAATATTGTAACGGAATAAGCGTGTATAGTTGATTCATAATCTAGTTTCTACATAAATATAATTCAATGTGTATATAAAGCTAACTAATCTAAGAATTTAGGAATAAATATTAATTTTAATTGTTTCAAATATAAATTTTAATTGGAGGTTATTTTAAAGAATAATAATAAATAAATTATATTGTAACCCTGGTATATACTTACAAAGTGATCCCATGAAATGGAGTCAAATGCATTTTCTGTATAAACTGTGAGGATAGCTACGTCCATATCATCCTTACTATTCTTTTTTTGCTTTTTTGGCAGGAAGATATTCCAATAATAATCTATTGTAGTCATAACTTTTCAAAGATTTATCATAGAATTTTTACCCTGCATAAGGCCAGTCTGGTCTTTATGGATAATCTTATCTAGGCATGATTTAAGTCTCTCCACAACGATGGATGTGAGAATTTTATAATCTGCTTTAAGCACCACAACCGGTCTGTATGATGTCAGTTCTTCCGCATCCTTTTCCTTTTTTAGGGATTAATGAAACATTGGCAGCTGTAAAAAAATGGATACAGGATTTAAGCGTATTATAATAATTGTTAAATAAATTAGCTTAGACAGGGTTAATATCTTCAGCTAGGACTTTATAGAAATCAATCGGAAGCCAGTCAGGTCCAGCAGCTTTGTTTAATTTAGCTTTCCTTATAGCTTTATTAATTTCTTCCGAAGATATTGGTGCATTAACCTCATTTAAATCTGATTTAAAAGTTCATTCTGACCAGAAAGATTCTTTGTTATCAGTATGGATATCCTGCTGAGTATATAATGTCTGGTAGGCCTCTTTAATGTCTTTACTATCTGTATATCTAGAGCCCTCAACTTTAATAGCTGTAATCTAATTTTTGCTTTTCTGTTTTTCACTAGCTTAGCAAGGAATTCTGCATAACACCCATAGTACCCTCAATAATTGCTATTTATTTTAATATCCACCAGCATAGAGTATTGTTTTAAAAAAATGTCTCTTTTTGACCTTGCTAGAGAGTATTTATCCCAGTTAGTCTTGGAAGGGTCAGTTCTATATTTCCTAAATTAATTTTTATCATGATAGGCCAATTGTATTTCCAAAGCATTATGTTTCTTTTTGCAGTGGCACATATAAGATTTGATTTGTCCAAAGTACAGCTTTTGAAGCTTCCCAAAAGGTTTCTATTGTACTAAAATAAGAAATATTAAAAGTGCAATAATGGGGGGGGGTGGCAGTGCTAACCGCTGTGGAGAATGGATGCACAGGGTGAGAGCTCCTTGCTTAAAGTTAATAAAAATAACTTTATAGGAGATATTTTCACCAGCGGATGACATCCCGTGTGAACAACTAAAGCCCAGGGACAGAGCTATCACAGTGGGCTGACGAAAGATGCCTTCACAGCAAAGACAGTGAGCGGATCACTGCAACGGAAGGCTGAAGCCAAGGAGAGGCCTATTGCGAAGAGGCCAAGTGCAGATGCTCTCTAGCAAGTCTGGAATTACAGATCCAAGAGCCGTCTCAGACAAGAGATAAGGAGATCACTCCCTTGATGACAGGGAGGTGAGACCAAAAGTATAGAGCTGTAATAGAAGTCCTAAACGGCGCAAGGCACCATTAATTAGATGTGACGCATCCAAATAAAGTACACAGACATTAGCAGCTTTTGATGGATTTTAGGCAGTCTCCCTCATAATAGCTATAATATGGCTCTCCAGAATTGCCTTCTAAACAATTAGATGATTTAACAAATCTTTAATCTTGATTCACCATAGCAAGTGTTTAGCTGTTTTACACGTCACATACAACTCTAAGGTGGTTCCTAATCCACATCAGCCTCGAATAAAGGACTATTCTCCAAAAGCTAAATACCTTAATAAGGGCAATATGGTGAGCCCATATCCAATTTTACCCACAATGAGGCCCTTAATATGATAAGAAGTTGGTGCCCCCCCCCCGCTCTTGATCTCTGGATACAGATAATACAGATCTCTCAGTGAGACCCACATATAGTCTGTATAATAATTGCTTCTCTAAGCTGGGAATGGCATCCTGTTATACCAGGGTGATCTCTACATACCCCTGGAGCCTTGCAGCACTATCATGCCACAACCTCATAAACACAGAAACAAATCTACATCTAAATCTCGCAATACAGTTGCAGATCACTTCAGAGTCAAAGAACCTCTAGCTCTTAGGGAGTCATCCCCCCCAAACAACAGCACTTCAACACCTCAAACAGTGCCTTGGAAGCAACCTCTAAAGTAACTGAGGATAACATGGAGGCAACCCTGAAATCTGATATAGTAGACACTCTAACTCAAAGGTTGAACGCCCAGCAGGAAAATATAACATCAGCCATTAAAGTGAATGTCAACTTTCATGATAAAGTGCCCAGTTTTTAAAAAACTATTAAAAACAGGGACACTTTCATTCATGAAAGTTTACATTGCACCAGATGTTACAAATACTTACCTTCTCCTGAAAAGCTGGATCACTGATCCCCCACCTGCAGGTTCTCTGTACTTCGTCAGCGATGACGAAACCAGCTTCCTCCAATCACGACTTCCCCCATAGGAGCGTCCATCAGGTGAGACCACGCCGTGATTGGAGGAAGCCAGTTTCATTATTGCTGTGTAAGTACAACAGGAAGAAGCAGGCGGGGAGAGACTGGCGATCCCGTGTTTCAGGAGAAGAAGGTAAGTATTTGTAAAATCCAGTACAATGTAAACTTTCATGAATGAAAGTGCCCCTGTTTTTACTAGCAGACCTCAAGTCAAGAGTGAACTAATTGCAATGGGAGAGTGGACTGAAGCGCTGGAGCGTAAACATGAAGACCTTGCTATTGAGCAGAAAAATATGATAGCCTACTCTCAAAATCTGGCTGACTACATGTCTGAGCTTGAGCAAAAGTTGGCGGACCTGGAAGATAGGTTATTCCGCAATAATGTTTGCTTCAGAGGGGTTTCAGAGGAAGTACTTCAGGTGGATTTGGAGACCTTCATCATAAATGTCTGTTCAAGCTCAGCTCCTCCTTCGAATTCATCCGACATCATGATTGATAGGTTGCATCACATCCCTAGAGGCAGAAATGTACCTAAAGACAAGCCTAGAGATGCCATAGCTAGGCTGCACTTCCTTACGTACAAAGAGCAGCTTATGAGAGCAGCCTTTTCCAAACCACAAGTTCCAGAGCAGTTTTAGAATATCTGACCTGTCCCAGTTCACGCTCCAAAAATGGAGCACTTTTCAACAACTGACCCAGGCCCTACATTTCAGAGGCTTGAAGTATAGATGAGGCTACCCAACTAAGCTAATCATCCACAAAGAGGGCACCATCTTTACAGTTGATATGCCAGCAAAAGGTGAGGAACTTCTGAGGAGATGGTTTTTAACCTCAGGAGACAGTGAGACCACTACACACCGTTCATCTGAACTCAGGCCTATGGCGGAACAGTGGTTTCCTCTCCCACAGAGACTGCAATCAAGCAAAAGGAACCCAGTCTCCAACGAAGCTGCTTCGGATCAATCTGATAAGTATCCAGATGCTAATGTGTAATTACTTATAATTATCTGTTCTGGATTTTGAGGCCCACGGGCCAAGACCTGGACTATAACATAGCAGATTTCACTGTGTTTGAATGTTATATCTTAATTCCATTGAGCATATACCTAAAGGATAAGACCTAAATTGCAGTTAAAAGTTTATAAGTTTATGTTATCCATTGTCACACCAATACAGGTGAACAGTAGAATGACTTTAGACGGCTGCTAGTGCATCTTAGGGGAAATTCTAGGCAAATTCTCTTAAGGCTCTTAGAGTCAGACAACCAATTATTTCAATATGCAATACCCTGCCTTTTATATTATCAGGTTTAAAAGACAAGGTCTAAATTGCCCTTAGATAAGTTTTAATTGTTAACAATATCCCTTGTTACAACAATTTAAGCAAGCAATACATTGATCTTAGCCTGATGTTTACGCTCCACAGGGCTACCCTTAGTCATAGTATGCCTGATTAGTGGAGAGAATATACTTAAAAATTGAGATCTAAGTTACAGATAGAAGTTTATTTGTTTATGTAAGTTGGTATTATATCAATACAAGTGAATAGTACAAGGATTTTAGTCTGCTGTTTGCGCTCCTTAAGGGCAATTCTAGTTAAATATTTTTCAGGCTCTTAGAGTTGGACATCTAACCTTTCTAATATGCTACACCCAGACTTAATAAGAACTAGAAGTCAAGGTCTAAGATGCACTTAGATAGAATTTAATTGTTATTGATATCACTTGTTACGCTAACATAGGTAAACATTATAATTGTTTCAGCCAGATTTCTATGCTTCCCTGGGCTACACTTAGTTAATATATGCCTGTCTAGTTGCAAGTAACTTGTTCACTCCTTTCTGAGAAATGCTCTAGGGGCTCTTGGATGTTAGACAAATTCATGTCTCTGTATCTTGGGCCTGGATTTTGATCAAGACCTTTGATAAGCTGTGCTGAGAAAAGATACCATATTTCAGGATATCTCTCCATATAAGACCTAGGCCATATCCCAGCAGACTTCATGGTGTTTTTAATGTCATGTCTTGATTTCATTGTTAATATACTTAAAGGTTAAGACTAAAGCTTTGGTTAACAGTTTAATTGTTTATGTTATACATTGTTATACCAACACAGGTGAACACTACAAGGGCATAATTATGCTACACATGGTCCTTAGTGGCCGACCTAGTTAAATTATCTGTTTCTGATGCCTCCTGTTACATTAACACATGTAAATAATACAAAGACCGCAGTGAACTGTTTATGTTTAAGACTATTCCTAGTTAATATAAGTAAACAAAAATTATTATGTGTCTCTCCCTTATGAGATTCTCATAGAAGTAATATTTTCAATAGACTCCTGTCCAGGTGTCACAGACATCTGTGTTGGAGCCCTCCAGAGATATGTTAGGGGTGGGGGTACCACCCTTGACTCCCTAGAACCATGCTTACATAACAATTGCCAATCCCTAACTTTCTGTTATCTAAAACCCCCCATACTGACCTACACTTACAGATCCTAACTAATCCCTTTTCCATATAAATTAATAAAACTCTTGCCAGATCCTCTGGTGATCCGCTAATAACTGGGTATACACTACTCTGTTTAATATCCCAACATAACACCAATTTGGGTTGTAAATTCCCCACACATAACCAGAATTCAATATCACTAAAGGGGTTATTAACCCCCTTTTCTATCTATTCTAGTCCTATACTGACCCCTCTCCCCTCTTCTTTCCTTAACCCCAACTTCTAGCTTTCTCCCCCCCCCCCATTTTTTTCTCTCTCCTGAAACGAGTACTATGGCATCTCCGCTAAGGTTTCTTGCTCTAAATACTAACGGATTAAATACTCCCACCAAGAGGAGCCTATTGACCACGTATAGCAAAAGACTCAAAGCAGATATTTTTTTCTACGGGAAACCCACTTGACGATAGACCAGCAACAGTCCTATAAATCCCTCCTTCTTTCCACACTGCCTCATGGCCTTGTACAAAGAAAAATCCTGAGGCATTGCAATTTTAGTACACAGAGATGTAGCCTTTGAACAAGTGCTAGTAGAGAGAAATGTAGATGGCAGATGCATTATATGCATATGCAAACTCAATGGCAGACTATTCACTCTGGAAAACATATATGCCCCAAACCAACAGCAAATCCCATTTATTAAAATGGTCCTACGTAAGATGGCAGCGATGGGTCAGGGTTAAATTTTTGTTGGGGGGATTTCAATGTAGTATGGGATCCAATAAGCGACAAAAAACTGAAACAAGGTAAAAAGGTCAACTTATATACACTGTCTTCAGCAGCTAAATTCAAAGCCATCTCTATGCAATATGACCTTTATGACATTTGAAGGACATGCCACCCAGACAGGAAAGATTTCACCTTTTTCTAAAACCCGCACCAGACATACTCTAGATTAGATAACTTTCTTTCAGACTCTAGACTCAAATGACATCACTGACTCTCGCATACGCATTTGCCTATGGTCGGATCATGATGCAGTCACAATAGATGTATTTGCACCCAACTCCCCCCAGGGCAATTCAGTTTGGAAGTTTCCTAGCCGCCTCTGGGAAGAGCCAGGCTTTAAAGACAGCCTTATAAATACTACCACTGAATTTATTAGATTTAACTTATCGGATCAGATTTCTCCTCAAATTGTATGGGTGGCTCTCAAAGCCTATGTAAGTGGATTTTGCATTGCCTCGGCAGCTAAACTTAACAAAAATAGGGGAGGCCCTTTGGGCCAATTGGCAGCCAATCTCTGCAAAAAGGAAAAACTTAATAGACAAGACCCTTCAGACACCTTGTCCGGGGAAATATCCATCTTAAAGAGTTAAATCCGATCTATTAAGATTCAAGCAGTTAATGCACTACAAAGACAATAAAGCCAATAAACTTTTTGCTAAAATGCTTCCAAAGTCCTAGGTCCTGAGGCTATTGGAAATGCCTTTGCTGATTATTATGATAGATTGTATAATCTTAAAGAATATGAAAGGATTCCTCCCTTCCACTTGAGAAGGTGAAAGAGTTTCTCCAAACACTTAAAATGCCCAAATTACCGGCAGAACCCCAATCCTCACTACTGGAACCATTTACCATAGTAGAAATACACAAGGAAATTAAACAGATCAAACCCAACAAAGCCCCCAGACCGGACGGGTTCACGGGAACATTTTTCAAAACTCTTCAACCCCACATAACCCCTTTTCTACAGTAGATGTTTGATGAAGTAGGTAGACAAGGACAGTTCTCCAGGGAATTCCTGGAGGCCTCAATAATTACTATTCCAAAGCCAGGCAAGGATCTCTTGCACTGTGGGAGCTATAGGCCCAAATCCCTCATTAATATTGATGTAAATATTTACTCCAAATTGCTAGCCAATAGGATTGTAAATCTCCTGCCCACTATCATAAACGTGGACCAGGTGGTATTCATGTCTGGCAGACAACGACCAGATGACACTCAAAAACTGTTTCACATGTTCTCTGAGGCAGCAAAAAGAGGGATTCCCATGGCAGCCCTGTCACTAGATGCAGAGAAAGTATTTGACAGGGTGTGATGGAACTACCTCTGGCAAGTTTTGCAGACATTTGGCTTTCCCCCTAAATTTATTAAAAATATTCAAGCATTATATTCTAGTCCATTCGCTACAGTCAGACAGAGAGGTTTTGAATCTAGACCTTTTAATATCACAAATGAAACCCATCAGAGTTGTCCTCTTTCACCGTTAATTTTTGCATTAGTTATGGAACCTTTAGGCAATTAGAACATCCCCATCAATTGAAGGTATCACTTTAGGTAACCACACAGAGAAAATTGCTCTATTTGCGGATGACGTGACCATTTTGGTAACTGATCCTATGAACTCGGTCAGTGAGGTGTTTGAGGTTCTGGAAAAATTTGTACAAGGTGAACATTCTTAAAATGGAAGCATTAGCTATTAATATCAAAGAAGAGAACTTAAACTGTCTCAAGACTCATTTTTAATTTCAACGGAAAACTGATTTGATTAGACACCTAGGAGTCCTGTTAGGCCCAGACACCTCTAAGGTCATTCAGAGCAATTTTGATCAATTGATCACTGAGGTTAAAAAAATACTTAACAGATGGGACTATAAGGAAATGTTATGGATGCGTCGTATTGCCACCCTTAAAATGTCTATTATACCCAAGGTTTTGTATCTATTTAGATGCATTCAGCTTATGATTCCCAAATCTTACTTATCCCAATTGCATTCTTTTTAAAAAAAATATGTCTGGAAAGGCAAAACTCTGAGAATTGCTAACCGTTTTCTACAACATCCATACTCTAGGGGCGGTATAGCTTTCCCCAATATTTACTTATATCATGATGCCACCCGACTAATCCACTTAGCGGGATGGAGCAATAAATCAGAAGCCCCGGGATGGCTCCTACTTGAAACGGCCTTGCTTCCCAGAGGTGTAAAGTTGGGTGATCTCATCTGGAACCCTAAATATAGACTGACGGACCTTAACTTCACAAATTACATATTTCTAGGAAACTGTAACAGCTGGCATGCACTTAGGCATAAGGAAATTATGCCACACCCTTCACCCATACATAGTCTTTAATGGGCTATTTACTGGTCTCCCAAACATACATGACTCCGACTGGTCCTCCTGGAATTTTTACGGAAATTTGTGACTTCTTGTAAGGATTTGTTCAGGCTGTAAATTTGGATCTTAACTGCAGATCAGTTTTGGTAATGGTATGTACCTTTAAATATTTGATTTGTATCACTATGACTCAGTTTTCTACTATAAAGAAGTAGTTTGGGAAATCAACAGTGAATTAATAAATCTAGTTGAAATGTAAGATACTAGGATTCGAGGCAGATGGTTCACAGTGAATAAGACCGGAATGAACTTAAAAATAGTCACTAATTAAGTCTGGAAAGAAACTTAAGTACTTAGTTAAAATGTCACTAACTTCCAGTGTGCACTATCACAGAGGATATGACACTCTGTTTCTTTGCTCTCTGGATGTGTTCTGAGCAGTTTCATTAGAGTCAGGGAGGTATGGCTAGCAGATGACAAAAGTGTGGGGGCGGAGCCTAAGTCTGGTTGTTGATACGGATTATGGAACTGGATTGTACCTTGGTACGCTGATGTGAGAGACAGCTAGCTGGAGGATCGATCCACTTAAGATTTGCCGCGGTGGAAACCAACTATGTAAGAGTTGTGGTACCAGGAGGTACTGTTGCGGTCTGCAAGCAGAACATGCAAGAGTGGAAAGCTGGGAACAGGCAGTGATGATCTGACTTACAGTTCACTCGCAGGGATGCTGCAGTTGTTTAGTGAGCAGTTATAAGACTGTGGTGCCAAATAAGTTCAGCAAGAGCTCTGTAGATTCTCTGGTAAACAGGAGTGAGATGTTCTGGTATCCAGATAGGAATTTAGGATTGGCTCAAGTATTATTAGTAGGTAGGTAGAATTGGCGCTAATCTCTAACCCCAAGCCAAGTACAGAAGGGGCCCTCTCTAAAAAGACCCCAGAATAGTAACAATAGAAGATAAGGGAGTAGTATTATTATTAGTCTCACAGAGTAAAAGTCTGTTGTGAGAACAGTTAGGTAGAAAGGTAGCAATAAGGTAATTATTTAGCCAAGGGTTAGAGAATCCTGAGATTGCAAATAAGTATTCCAAGATGGAGGAGCTCAGAGATGTGGCTAGCGTTTAGCACAACTAATCACAAAATACTAAGCACCTGACTGAGGGTACGTCCATGATTTAAAGGGTGAGTGGGAATGGCTTATGCAGGAAAAGAGAAGGATCCTGACACTTCTACAGACAGAAGAAACTCATTAACCCCAGACAGATTGTAGAACAGATAGATGAGGCACCCGGATGGCTTACTATTGAGAGTAACAGAGTGATGAGTCTTTGCCAGGTTTGGGGATTCCCAATGACACACTCGTGAGTGTACTAACTGGGAAAAGAGATAAACAGCGGGGAGCAGGCTGGTTAAACCAGTAACAATTCATCACTCCCTCCTACTCAGAGACTATAGTGATAATATCCCTTGGCAAATTAGAGCTTGCGAGAGAGAATTAAAAGAGCAGTTTGCGACTACTGACATAGAACGTTTGATTACATTAATCAAAATATCTGTACATTGTGTCTCATACCTAGAAACCTATTTCAAAATGGTACCTGACCCTGCATAAAATAGCTAAAATTTACCCTAACCGCTCTCCAGACTGTTGGAGACAGTATGGGGAACTTGGATCAGATGCCCATATTTGGTGGAAATGCCCCAAAATCTCCCCTATGTGGACCCAAGTCTTCCACTTATGCACAGATATAGGACTGGCAGTAACCCAGTCTCCAGCTATTGCATTACTACACTTTGGTATTAAAAATGTCCCGAAACCCTAACAGGCTCTAATAATTATCATCCTCATGGCTGTAAAAATCTGTATGGCTCGCAACTAAAAAAAATTGGATGCTCCTACTATGCCACAGGTCACACAAATGATTGACTATCTTGCTAATATGGAAAAAGTCTTTTATAATGCCATAGATAAAATGGATTGTTATTGGGATTGTTGGGAACCATGGATTCAGTTTAGGAAGTGAGTGAGAATAAGCCTGATATCATTTAGAAAGCTCTAGTTATCCTTTCCTCTCTACGTCTGTATCTCATACACCAGAACCTCTTAGTATAATGTATAAATACCTACCACCCTTGTTTTTTTTTTTCTCTCTCTCCCTTCGCTCATCCTTCCCCCACCCATTCCTCTAGACCTTTATCTAGACCTATCTTTCTTACCTTTCTGGACCCTATAGTGGTGTTGTTTACATGTGTCATAACAAAAATTCAATTAGTATTCCCCACTGTTGCTACTCTCTTCACTATATAAGTAGTGATGTCTCAAATTGTTAGCTTGTTAGCGTTCGCAACGGCGGGCGAACACATGCGATGTTTGATCTGCCCCCTATTCGTCATCATTGAGTAAACTTTGACCCTGTATCACACAGTCTGCAGACACATTCCAGCCAATCATCAGCAGACCCTCCCTCCCAGACCCTCCCAGCTCCTGGACAGCAGCCATTTTAGATTAATTTGGAAGCTGCTTTCTTAGTGAGAGGAGGGACAGTGTAGCTGCTGCTGATTTAATAGGGAAATTGATAGCTAGGCTAGTGTATTCAGTGTCCACTACAGTCCTGAAGGACTCATCTGATCTCTGCTGTAAGGACAGCACCCCAAAAATCCCTTTTTAGGGCTAGAATATCAGTCTGTTTTTTTTTTTCCCTGTGTAATCTAATTGCAGTTGCCTGCCTGCCAGCGTGTGTGCCAGGCTCACAGCATATACTGTGCCCACTTGCCCAGTGCCACCACTCATATCTGATGTAACAGTAGTGTAAATTTAAAAAAAAAAAACTTTTTTGACTGTGAAACATCAGTCTGCTAGTGTAATCTAATTGCAGTTGCCTGCCTGCCAGCGTGTGTGCCTGCCAGGCTCACAGCGTATACTGTGCCCACTTGCCCAGTGCCACCACTCATATCTGGTGTAACAGTAGTGTAAATTTAAAAAAAAAAAAACTTTTTTGACTGTGAAACATCAGTCTGCTAGTGTAATCTAATTGCAGTTGCCTGCCTGCCAGCGTGTGTGCCAGGCCCACTTGCCCAGTGCCACCACTCATATCTGTTGTAACAAACAGTAGTGTAAATTTAAAAAAAAACTTTTTTGACTGTGAAACATCAGTCTGCTAGTGTAATCTAATTGCAGTTGCCTGCCTGCCAGCGTGTGTGCCAGGCCCACTTGCCCAGTGCCACCACTCATATCTGGTGTAACAGTAGTGTAAATTTAAAAAAAAACACTTTTTTGACTGTGAAACATCAGTCTGCTAGTGTAATCTAATTGCAGTTGCCTGCCTGCCAGCGTGTGTGCCAGGCCCACTTGCCCAGTGCCACCACTCAAATCTGGTGTAACAGTAGTGTAAATTTAAAAAAAAACACTTTTTTGACTGTGAAACATCAGTCTGCTAGTGTAATCTAATTGCAGTTGCCTGCCTGCCAGAGTGTGTGCCAGGCTCACAGCGTATACTGTGCCCACTTGCCCAGTTCCACTACTCATATCTGATGTAACAGTAGTGTAAATTTAAAAAAAAAAACTTTTTTGACTGTGAAACATCAGTCTGCTAGTGTAATCTAATTGCAGTTGCCTGCCTGCCAGCGTGTGTGCCAGGCTCACAGCGTATACTGTACCCACTTGCCCAGTGCCACCACTCATATCTGGTGTAACAGTAGTGTAAATTTAAAAAAAAAAAAACTTTTTGACTGTGAAACATCAGTCTGCTAGTGTAATCTAATTGCAGTTGCCTGCCTGCGTGCCAGCGTGTGTGCCAGGCCCACTTGCCCAGTGCCACCACTCATATCTGGTGTAACAGTAGTGTAAATTTAAAAAAAAAACTTTTTTGACTGTGAAACATCAGTCTGCTAGTGTAATCTAATTGCAGTTGCCTGCCTGCCAGCGTGTGTGCCAGGCCCACTTGACCAGTGCCACCACTCATATCTGTTGTAACAAACAGTAGTGTAAATTTAAAAAAAAACTTTTTTGACTGTAAAACATCAGTCTGCTAGTGTAATCTAATTGCAGTTGCCTGCCTGCCAGCATGTGTGCCAGGCCCACTTGCCCAGTGCCACCACTCATAGCTGGTGTAACAGTAGTGTAAATTAAAAAAAAAAAAACTTTTTTTGACTGTGAAACATCAGTCTGCTAGTGTAATCTAATTGCAGTTGCCTGCCTGCCAGCGTGTGTGCCATGCCCACTTGCCCAGTGCCACCACTCATATCTGTTGTAAAAGTAGTGTAAATTTAAAAAAAAAAACTTTTTTGACTGTGAAACATCAGTCTGCTAGTGTAATCTAATTGCAGTTGCCTTGCTGCCAGCATGTGTGCCAGGCTCACAGCATATACTGTGCCCACTTGCCCAGTGCCACCACTCATATCTGTTGTAACAGTAGTGTAAATTTAAAAAAAAAAAATTTTGACTGTGAAATATCAGTCTGCTAGTGTAATCTAATTGCAGTTGCCTGCCTGCCAGCGTGTGTGCCAGGCTCACAGCGTATACTGTGCCCACTTGCCCAGTGCCACCACTCATATCTGGTGTAACAGTAGTGTAAATTTAAAAAAAAAAAACTTTTTTGACTGTGAAACATCAGTCTGCTTGTGTAATCTAATTGCAGTTGCCTGCCAGCGTGTGTGCCTGCCAGGCTCACAGCGTATACTGTGCCCACTTGCCCAGTGCCACCACCCATATCTGTTGTAACAGTAGTGTAAATTTAAAAAAAAAAAACTTTTTTGACTGTGAAACATCAGTCTGCTAGTGTAATCCAATTGCAGTTGCCTGTCTGCCAGCGTGTGTGCCAGGCTCACTTGCCCAGTGCCACCACTCATATCTGGTGTAACAGTAGTGTAAATTAAAAAAAAAAAACTTTTTTGACTGTGAAACATCAGTCTGCTAGTGTAATCTAATTGCAGTTGCCTGCCTGCCAGCGTGTGTGCCAGGCTCACAGCGTATACTGTGCCCACTTGCCCAGTGCCACCACTCATATCTGGTGTAACAGTAGTGTAAATTTAAAAAAAAAAAAACTTTTTTGACTGTGAAACATCAGTCTGCTAGTGTAATCTAATTGCAGTTGCCTGCCTGCCAGCGTGTGTGCTAGGCCCACTTGCCCAGTGCCACCACTCATATCTGTTGTAACAAACAGTAGTGTAAATTTAAAAAAAAACTTTTTTGACTGTGAAACATCAGTCTGCTAGTGTAATCTAATTGCAGTTGCCTGCCTGCCAGCGTGTGTGCCAGGCCCACTTGCCCAGTGCCACCACTCATATCTGGTGTAACAGTAGTGTAAATTAAAAAAAAATTAAAAAAATTTGACTGTGAAACATCAGTCTGCTAGTGTAATCTAATTGCAGTTGCCTGCCTGCCAGCGTGTGTGCCAGGCCCACTTGCCCAGTGCCACCACTCAAATCTGGTGTAACAGTAGTGTAAATTTAAAAAAAAAACACTTTTTTGACTGTGAAACATCAGTCTGCTAGTGTAATCTAATTGCAGTTGCCTGCCTGCCAGAGTGTGTGCCAGGCTCACAGCGTATACTGTGCCCACTTGCCCAGTTCCACTACTCATATCTGATGTAACAGTAGTGTAAATTAAAAAAAAAAACTTTTTTGACTGTGAAACATCAGTCTGCTAGTGTAATCTAATTGCAGTTGCCTGCCTGCCAGCGTGTGTGCCAGGCTCACAGCGTATACTGTACCCACTTGCCCAGTGCCACCACTCATATCTGGTGTAACAGTAGTGTAAATTTAAAAAAAAAAAAACTTTTTGACTGTGAAACATCAGTCTGCTAGTGTAATCTAATTGCAGTTGCCTGCCTGCCTGCCAGCGTGTGTGCCAGGCCCACTTGCCCAGTGCCACCACTCATATCTGGTGTAACAGTAGTGTAAATTTAAAAAAAAAACTTTTTTGACTGTGAAACATCAGTCTGCTAGTGTAATCTAATTGCAGTTGCCTGCCTGCCAGCGTGTGTGCCAGGCCCACTTGACCAGTGCCACTACTCATATCTGTTGTAACAAACAGTAGTGTAAATTTAAAAAAAAACTTTTTTGACTGTGAAACATCAGTCTGCTAGTGTAATCTAATTGCAGTTGCCTGCCTGCCAGCGTGTGTGCCAGGCCCACTTGCCCAGTGCCACCACTCATATCTGGTGTAACAGTAGTGTAAATTAAAAAAAAACAAACTTTTTTGACTGAGAAACATCAGTCTGCTAGTGTAATCTAATTGCAGTTGCCTGCCTGCCAGCGTGTGTGCCATGCCCACTTGCCCAGTGCCACCACTCATATCTGTTGTAAAAGTAGTGTAAATTTAAAAAAAAACACTTTTTTGACTGTGAAACATCAGTCTGCTAGTGTAATCTAATTGCAGTTGCCTTGCTGCCAGCATGTGTGCCAGGCTCACAGCATATTATGTGCCCACTTGCCCAGTGCCACCACTCATATCTGTTGTAACAGTAGTGTAAATTTAAAAAAAAAAAATTTTGACTGTGAAATATCAGTCTGCTAGTGTAATCTAATTGCAGTTGCCTGCCTGCCAGCGTGTGTGCCAGGCTCACAGCGTATACTGTGCCCACTTGCCCAGTGCCACCACTCATATCTGGTGTAACAGTAGTGTAAATTTAAAAAAAAAAAAACTTTTTTGACTGTGAAACATCAGTCTGCTTGTGTAATCTAATTGCAGTTGCCTGCCAGCGTGTGTGCCTGCCAGGCTCACAGCGTATACTGTGCCCACTTGCCCAGTGCCACCACCCATATCTGTTGTAACAGTAGTGTAAATTTAAAAAAAAACAACTTTTTTGACTGTGAAACATCAGTCTGCTAGTGTAATCTAATTGCAGTTGCCTGCCTGCCAGCGTGTGTGCCAGGCTCACAGCGTATACTGTGCCCACTTGCCCAGTGCCACCACTCATATCTGGTGTAACAGTAGTGTAAATTTAAAAAAAAACTTTTTTGACTGTGAAACATCAGTCTGCTAGTGTAATCTAATTGCAGTTGCCTGCCTGCCAGCGTGTGTGCCAGGCCCACTTGCCCAGTGCCACCACTCATATCTGTTGTAACAAACAGTAGTGTAAATTTAAAAAAAAACTTTTTTGACTGTGAAACATCAGTCTGCTAGTGTAATCTAATTGCAGTTGCCTGCCTGCCAGCGTGTGTGCCAGGCCCACTTGCCCAGTGCCACCACTCATATCTGGTGTAACAGTAGTGTAAATTAAAAAAAAATTAAAAAAATTTGACTGTGAAACATCAGTCTGCTAGTGTAATCTAATTGCAGTTGCCTGCCTGCCTGCCAGCGTGTGTGCCAGGCCCACTTGCCCAGTGCCACCACTCAAATCTGGTGTAACAGTAGTGTAAATTTAAAAAAAAAAACACTTTTTTGACTGTGAAACATCAGTCTGCTAGTGTAATCTAATTGCAGTTGCCTGCCTGCCAGAGTGTGTGCCAGGCTCACAGCGTATACTGTGCCCACTTGCCCAGTTCCACTACTCATATCTGATGTAACAGTAGTGTAAATTAAAAAAAAAAACTTTTTTGACTGTGAAACATCAGTCTGCTAGTGTAATCTAATTGCAGTTGCCTGCCTGCCAGCGTGTGTGCCAGGCTCACAGCGTATACTGTACCCACTTGCCCAGTGCCACCACTCATATCTGGTGTAACAGTAGTGTAAATTTAAAAAAAAAAAAACTTTTTGACTGTGAAACATCAGTCTGCTAGTGTAATCTAATTGCAGTTGCCTGCCTGCCTGCCAGCGTGTGTGCCAGGCCCACTTGCCCAGTGCCACCACTCATATCTGGTGTAACAGTAGTGTAAATTTAAAAAAAAAACTTTTTTGACTGTGAAACATCAGTCTGCTAGTGTAATCTAATTGCAGTTGCCTGCCTGCCAGCGTGTGTGCCAGGCCCACTTGACCAGTGCCACCACTCATATCTGTTGTAACAAACAGTAGTGTAAATTTAAAAAAAAACTTTTTTGACTGTGAAACATCAGTCTGCTAGTGTAATCTAATTGCAGTTGCCTGCCTGCCAGCGTGTGTGCCAGGCCCACTTGCCCAGTGCCACCACTCATATCTGGTGTAACAGTAGTGTAAATTAAAAAAAAAAAAACTTTTTTGACTGTGAAACATCAGTCTGCTAGTGTAATCTAATTGCAGTTGCCTGCCAGCGTGTGTGCCATGCCCACTTGCCCAGTGCCACCACTCATATCTGTTGTAAAAGTAGTGTAAATTTAAAAAAAAAAACTTTTTTGACTGTGAAACATCAGTCTGCTAGTGTAATCTAATTGCAGTTGCCTTGCTGCCAGCATGTGTGCCAGGCTCACAGCATATACTGTGCCCACTTGCCCAGTGCCACCACTCATATCTGTTGTAACAGTAGTGTAAATTTAAAAAAAAAAAAATTTTGACTGTGAAATATCAGTCTGCTAGTGTAATCTAATTGCAGTTGCCTGCCTGCCAGCGTGTGTGCCAGGCTCACAGCGTATACTGTGCCCACTTGCCCAGTGCCACCACTCATATCTGGTGTAACAGTAGTGTAAATTTAAAAAAAAAAAACTTTTTTGACTGTGAAACATCAGTCTGCTTGTGTAATCTAATTGCAGTTGCCTGCCAGCGTGTGTGCCTGCCAGGCTCACAGCGTATACTGTGCCCACTTGCCCAGTGCCACCACCCATATCTGTTGTAACAGTAGTGTAAATTTAAAAAAAAACAACTTTTTTGACTGTGAAACATCAGTCTGCTAGTGTAATCCAATTGCAGTTGCCTGTCTGCCAGCGTGTGTGCCAGGCTCACTTGCCCAGTGCCACCACTCATATCTGGTGTAACAGTAGTGTAAATTAAAAAAAAATAACTTTTTTGACTGTGAAACATCAGTCTGCTAGTGTAATCTAATTGCAGTTGCCTGCCTGCCAGCGTGTGTGCAAGGCTCACAGCGTATACTGTGCCCACTTGCCCAGTGCCACCACTCATATCTGTTGTAACAGTAGTGTAAATTTAAAAAAAAACTTTTTTGACTGTGAAACATCAGTCTGCTAGTATAATCTAATTGCAGTTGCCTGCCTGCCAGCGTGTATGCCAGGACCACTTGCCCAGTGCCACCACTCATATCTGTTGTAACAGTAGTGTAAATTTAAAAAAAAAAATGTTTTTGACTGTGAAACATCAGTCTGCTAGTGTAATCTAATTGCAGTTGCCTGCCTGCCAGCATGTGTGCCAGGATCACTTACCCAGTGCCACCACTCATATCTGGTGTAACAGTAGTGTAAATTTAAAAAAAAAAATGTTTTTGACTGTGAAACATCAGTCTGCTAGTGTAATCTAATTGCAGTTGCCTGCCTGCCAGCATGTGTGCCAGGCTCACAGTGTATACTGTGCCCACTTGCCCAGTGCCACCACTCATATCTGGTGTAACAGTAGTGTAAATTTAAAAAAAAAAACTTTTTTGACTGTGAAACATCAGTCTGCTTGTGTAATCTAATTGCAGTTGCCTGCCTGCCAGCGAGTGTGCCTGCCAGGCTCACAGCATATACTGTGCCCACTTGCCCAGTGCCACCACTCATATCTGTTGTAACAGTAGTGTAAATTTAAATAAAAAAAAAATGTGACTGTGAAACATCAGTCTGCTAGTGTAATCTAATTGCAGTTGCCTGCCTGCCAGCGTGTAAGCCAGGCCCACTTGCCCAGTGCCACCACTCATATCTGTTGTAACAGTAGTGTAAATTTAAAAAAAAAAAACTTTTTTGACTGTGAAACATCAGTCTTCTAGTGTAATCTAATTGCAGTTGCCTGCCTGCCAGCATGTGTGCCAGGCCCACTTGCCCAGTGCCACCACTCATATCTGGTGTAACAGTAGTGTAAATTAAAAAAAATAACTTTTTTGACTGTGAAACATCAGTCTGCTAGTGTAATCTAATTGCAGTTGACTGCCTGCCAGCGTGTGTGCCAGGCCCACTTGCCCAGTGCCACCACTCATATCTGGTGTAACCGTAGTGTAAATTTAAAAAAAAAAAACTTTTTTGACTGTGAAACATCAGTCTGCTTGTGTAATCTAATTGCAGTTGCCTGCCTGCCAGCGTGTGTGCAAGGCTCACAGCGTATACTGTGCCCACTTGCCCAGTGCCACCACTCATATCTGGTGTAACAGTAGTGTAAATATAAAAAAAAAACTTTTTTGACTGTTAAACATCAGTCTGCTTGTGTAATCTAATTGCAGTTGCCTGCCTGCCAGCGTGTAAGCCAGGCCCACTTGCCCAGTGCCACCACTCATATCTGTTGTAACAGTAGTGTAAATTTAAAAAAAAAAAAGGTTTTTGACTGTGAAACATCAGTCTGCTAGTGTAATCTAATTGCAGTTGCCTGCCTGCCTGCCTGCCAGCATGTGTGCCAGGCCCACGTGCCCAGTGCCACCACTCATATCTGTTGTAACAGTAGCGTAAATTTAAAAAAAAAAAAAAAAATTGACTGTGAAACATCAGTCTGCTAGTGTGTCAAATGTATATTGCATCTATTGATCTATCTATCTAATCTATGTATCTATGTATCAATCAAATCTATCTATCTCGTGGTTGTGCAAATGGACTGTTTGCAGTTGTTTGCGGTGCATTAAACGTGGAGTTTGGTCTGTCACTGTGAAGCGGGCGTAACCCTTACACTACCTGATCGATACAACATCATACCTGATGTTTTAAAGCACATTATTCCAAACAATTTAGAAATGTTAAATGATTAATGCCCTTTATGGATTAAAACCCGACTCTGCATCAACTATGTAATTTTACGTGGGAGTTTTGACATGGATCCCCCTCCGGTATGCCACAGTCCAGGTGTTAGTCCCCTTGAAACAACTTTTCCATCACTATTGTGGCCAGAAAGAGTCCCTGTGGGTTTTAAAATTCGCCTGCCTATTGAAGTCAATGGCGGTTCGCCCAGTTCGCCCGTTCGCGAACAGTTGCGGACGTTCGCGTTCGCCGTTCTCGAACCTAAAATTTTCAGTTCACGACATCACTATATATAAGATTTTTTTTGCCCAAAACTCCCAATTTTCAATTATGGTACCACTATTTGATGTAGGAAAACCTGTAAAGACAGATGAGAGAGGCGCCTCATGGGACAAGTATCGTCTAAACAACCCAGTTGGAGAAACAACAGACAGGTCCCACAACTTCAGGGTACTCACAATGGTAGCGGTACAAACGTGTACCAAAACAGGCAGGACGGAACCTAAAGTCGCCCGTCAGACAAGCGTGGACTCGGACAACCAACCAGACGGCACTCCAAGGACAGCGTTAGAGCGGAAACCAGCAGAGGAACCAATCGGCAATGCGGATTCACGGCAATAGAATCACCAAGGGAACAGTCCAGACAGCAGACCGCACAGAACGCCAGCGGCAAACAGATAAGCAGTCATGCACCAAGCATTAACCACATGCTCTATTACACTTTTGAAGATCCTAATTGCCCACAGGAAAACTCTAGTTGAACAATTTCCCAAAGAAATAGACTCTATTCAAAAGAGTTTAGAGAAATTTAAAACTTCTAATCTCTATGACGAATTAAATACTATGGTCTTACAGAAAACAGATGCTTATCAAAAGGAAGTAATGGCGGTTAAAAACCATAAACTTATTATGGATGAGGAAGATTACCAAAAAGGTCAGATACATACATATCATAAAAATAAGAGACCTAATATACCTAGTTCCCATTCAAGGGGTACATTAGACCCTCTACTGAATGTTATTCCTCAACAGAGTGATGACCAACAGCTACCTGTGGGGGAGATAACAAATGGCCCTGCCAATGAGTGGAGTACGGTACACTATTCCAAAAATAAAAACAAAAATAAAAATAGACATAATACCAGTACCTCGAACAATAATCAGTCTTTTAACAAAAATGACCAGTGGATGAGAGGCAATGGTCAGAACCATTATTCTCACAATAGCAATGACTATTGGCATAGAGGTAATGATAACTTGCCAAATGGCCCTGATCAGAGTTTTTCTAGACACCAAGGGGAATATAACAGAGGGCACCAATTTAGTTATAATAGCTCGAATTATAGGGCTAGATCTGGCCATAGGGACCTTAAGGAAGGTAGATGTGGGAACTATGAACAGCATTATAATGGTTCTCATTATCCTAGATACGATACAGAAACACCTGTATCCAATAGTGCCTCTAGAAATCATCACCTAACACAAGGTAACTCTATATATCATTATACATCAAATCCTTCATCATATAACCATGGCCATGGATACCCTAAGGGTAATTTTTATAGAGACCAGGGTCCCCCGCGAAATAGAGAGGCCCCTGCGAGTAGTCATGAGACTACATCCAATAGACCTACAATGAATACTAACATGAGTCCACACCCTGCTGGTCATAATTTTGGCCCTAGTACCAATTCGAGTCCTTATCATCATAACGAGAACCAAGCTAACACCCCCAATATCGACTCTACCAATCATTTTTTAGGGTCAGACCCCAGACAATCGTTGTGGAAACAAAAAACGATCGCCAGTTACCTAGAGCCTGTGATCTCCCTCACTGCCCCTCCAAAAGGGAAAAGACCTCACGGAAACGAGGGTGCAGAGGACGTAGCACAGCCCTCAAAGAGGCAAGATTACAGACCCTGAGTAATGGCATATTTAATCTGTCGTCACACATTTTATCAGACGATGAAATACGGGTGTTAGGAAAAGGCCTCTCTTTTAGTCCTACCAATAAGCACAAGGTGTTCTCACTTTTTGTTGATTTGAACCATTTTACTCAAAAATTGTCGATGCAAAAATACTTTGCTGAAAAGACACTTAGGAATAGTACACTAATGCCCATTTTGACAGACTCTATGGGGGCCAGACTCAGTCAGGAAATGGTTCCTATTTTTGAGCCTGATACCTTGATTGACCAATTATGTGAGGGGTATATACATACCAATTTTAAAAACAAATCCAATTTCGTGCCTCAACTGAAAAACAATGCCCACATTGAAATTTTCAGGCAACTTGTTAGTGATGATTTTGACAAAATCAATGGACAAAACAATCTTTTCCCTAATGAGAAAAGAGCCTTGGCAAGTCTTAAAAGCAATAAATCTATTGTCAAAATTCTGTTTGATGTCAATTATTATATGAAACTTGACTCTGACCCTACTGTGAGTTTTAAAGCAATTCTAAAAGATATTGTTGAATCTGCTTACAAAGAGGGCATACTCTTGAAAAAAGAAAAAGATTTTTTGGTCCCAAATGAACCTAATCAGGCATTCTACTACCATCAGCCAAAGATACATAGGAATTCTACATGTCCACCAGGTCGACCCATTATAGCGGGGATAGGAAGCCTAACCGATAATGTATCCTCATATGTAGACCATTTTTTGCAGAAATATGTACTGGGTCTCGAATCCTATTTTCGAGATTCCACCGATCTTTTGAACAAACTAGAGCAATATAGCATTACATCTGATATGCTATGGATTACTTGTGATGTTCAGGCACTCTACTCCAATATTCCCCATGATTTGGGTTTGGAGGCAGTGTCTGAATATCTCGAGCAGGATTTCTATCTATCTGGCAATCAAAGAGAATTTTTGTTGCAGCTAATTTCTTTTATCCTGAAGCATAATTACTTTGTGTTTCAGGATGAATTTTTTCTCCAAACTAAGGGTACTGCAATGGGTACCAGGTTCGCCCCTAGCTATGCTAATCTATACATGGGCCATTTTGAACAAAATTATATATATGACTCACGCTTTGGGGCGAGCCTGGTATTCTATGGCAGATACATTGATGACCTTATTTTCATTTGGAGAGGGGAACAGTCTTCGGCCATTTCTTTTGTAGAACATTTGAACTCCAACTATAGGGGTCTGGTCTTCACAAGCTCTATCAATAAGAAATCAATTGTCTATCTGGATCTTAATCTATGTTTCACTGAAGGTAAGGTGACTAGCACGACCTATTTCAAGACAGTTGATTGTAATAGTTATCTGGATTTTAAAAGCTGTCACTATCATGCTTGGAAACAAAACGTTTAAGCGTATCCGCCACAACTGTAGTACTCTATCTGATTTTGACTCTCAAAGTTTGACTTTGAGAGAACGTTTTTTGGAGAAAAATTACCCACTTAGTATTATTGAAAAAGGCTATAGAAGGGCTAGATCTGATGACAGGAATAGGTATTTTATCAGTTCAACCAAACATTCGGGACAAAAAACTAATAATAATAATAATAATATAAATGAATTGCCTCTATTCATAACACAATATAATTCCAATCATGAATTAATTAGAAATGTTCTGGATAAACATTGGGATATTCTGACCAAAGATCCTATTTTGGGTAAGCTGATAGGCAACAAACCTAAGGTTGCCTACAGGAGAGCCCCTACATTAAAGACTCTGCTAGCACCTAGTAAGATAGTTAAACATAAGAGGCAACCTATTCCTACTAAATCTATGTTAAACATATTACCTTCTGGTTCATATAGATGTAGAGCCAGCAGATGTAAGATGTGTCATTTTATTGACAATAAACAAAAAACCTTTCGATCCAATATTACTAATAGATCTTATTCTATCATTGGTTATGTTTCTTGTGCTTCAGACTATGTTGTATATCTACTTACATGCTTGTGTGGTGTCCAATTTGTGGGGCGTACCTGTAGGCGTTTTAGCACTAGGTGGTCTGAACACAAGACCAATATGAAGAACAATTATAAGAACCATAGGCCTAGATTTAGAGTTTGGCGTTAGCCGTGAAAACCAGCATTAGAGGCTCCTAACGCTGGTTTTAGGCTACCTCCAGTATTTGGAGTCATTAAAAAAAGGGTCTAACGCTTACTTTTCAGCCGCAACTTTTCCATACCGCAGATCCCCATACGTAAATTGCGTATCCTATCTTTTCAATGGGATTTTTCTAACTCCGGTATTTAGAGTCGTATCTGAAGTGAGCGTTAGACATCTAACGACAAAACTCCAGCCGCAGGAAAAAAGTCAGTAGTTAAGAGCTTTCTGGGCTAACGCCGGTTCATAAAGCTCTTAACTACTGTACTCTAAAGTACACTAACACCCATAAACTACCTATGTAACCCTAAACCGAGGTCCCCCCACATCGCCGCCACTCGATTAAATTTTTTTAACCCCTAATCTGCCGACCGCCACCTACGTTATACTTATGTACCCCTAATCTGCTGCCTCTAACACCGCCGACCCCTATATTATATTTATTAACCCCTAACCTGCCCCCCACAACGTCGCAGCCAGCTACCTACAATAATTAACCCCTAATCTGCCGACCGCAAAGCGCCGCCACCTACGTTATACTTATGTACCCCTAATCTGCTGCCCCTAACACCGCCGACCCCTATATTATATTTATTAACCCCTAATCTGCCCCCCTCAACGTCGCCTCCACCTGCCTATACTTATTAACCTCTAATCTGCCGAGCGGACCGCACCGCTATTATTATAAAGTTATTAACCCCTAATCCGCCTCACTAACCCTATAATAAATAGTATTAACCCCTAATCTGCCCTCCCTAACATCGCCGACACCTAACTTCAATTATTAACCCCTAATCTGCCGACTGGAGCTCACCGCTATTCTAATAAATGTATTAACCCCTAAAGCTAAGTCTAACCCTAACACTAACACCCCCCTAAATTAAATATAATTTTAATCTAACGAAATTAATTAACTCTTATTAAATAAATTATTCCTATTTAAAGCTAAATACTTACCTGTAAAATAAATCCTAATATAGCTACAATATAAATTATAATTATATTATAGCTATTTTAGGATTAATATTTATTTTACAGGTAACTTTGTATTTATTTTAACCAGGAACAATAGCTATTAAATAGTTAAGAACTATTTAATAGCTAAAATAGTTAAAATAATTACAAAATTACCTGTAAAATAAATCCTAACCTAAGTTACAATTAAACCTAACACTACACTATCAATAAATTAATTGAATAAAATCCCTTTAATTATCTACAATTAAACCTAACACTACACTATCAATAAATAAATTAAATACAATACCTACAAATAACTACAATGAAATAAACTATCTAAAGTACAAAAAATAAAAAAGAACTAAGTTACAAAAAATAAAAAAATATTTACAAACTAATTACACCTACTCTAAGCCCCCTAATAAAATAACAATCAGCCAATCGGATTGAACTTGATTCTGATTGGCTGATGGAATCAGCCAATCAGAATATTCCTACCTTAATTCCGATTGGCTGATAGAATCCTATCAGCCAATCGGAATTCGAGGGACGCCATCTTGGATGACGTCATTTAAAGGAACCGTCATTCGTCGTTCAGTCGTCGGCCAGGATGGATGTTCCGCGTCGGAGGTCTTCAGGATCCTGCCGCTCCGCTCCGGATGGATGACCATAGAAGATCCCGCTTGGATGAAGACTTCAATCGGATGGAAGACCTCTTCTGCCCCGCTTGGATGAAGACTTCAGCCGGATCATGGACCTCTTCAGCCCCCCGCTTGGGCTTGGATCAGGACATCGGAGGAGCTCTTCTGGACGGATCGGTGTGATACCCGGTGAGGTGAAGACAAGGTAGGATGATCTTCAGGGGCTTAGTGTTAGGTTTATTTAAGGGGGGTTTGGGCTAGATTAGGGGTATGTGGGTGGTGGGTTGTAATGTTGGGGGGCTTGGGTATTGTATGTTTTTTTTTTACAGGCAAAAGAGCTGTATTTCTGGGGCATGCCCCTCAAAGGGCCCTGTTCAGGGCTGGTAAGGTAAAAGAGCTTTGAACTTTAGTAATTTAGAATAGGGTAGGGCATTTTTTTATTTTGGGGGGCTTTGTTATTTTATTAGGGGGCTTAGAGTAGGTGTAATTAGTTTAAAATTGTTGTAATATTTTTTTATTTTTTGTAACTTAGTTCTTTTTTATTTTTTGTACTTTAGCTAGTTTATTTAATTGTATTTATTTGTAGCAAATGTATTTAATTAATTTATTGATAGTGTAGTGTTAGGTTAATTGTAGATAATTGTAGGTAGTTTATTTAATTAATTTATTGATAGTCTAGTGTTAGGTTTAATTGTAACTTAGGTTAGGATTTATTTTACAGGTAATTTTGTAATTATTTTAACTATTTTAGCTATTAAATAGTTCTTAACTATTTAATAGCTATTGTACCTGGTTAAAATAAATACAAAGTTACCTGTAAAATAAATATTAATCCTAAAATAGCTATAATATAATTATAATTTATATTGTAGCTATATTAGGATTTATTTTACAGGTAAGTATTTAGCTTTAAATAGGAATAATTTATTTAATAAGAGTTAATTAATTTCATTAGATTAAAATTATATTTAATTTAGGGGGGTGTTAGTGTTAGGGTTAGACTTAGCTTTAGGGGTTAATACATTTATTAGAATAGCGGTGAGCTCCAGTCGGCAGATTAGGGGTTAATAATTGAAGTTAGGTGTCGGCGATGTTAGGTAGGGCAGATTAGGGGTTAATACTATTTATTATAGGGTTAGTGAGGCGGATTAGGGGTTAATAACTTTATTATAGTAGCGCTCAGGTCCGGTCAGCAGATTAGGGGTTAATAAGTGTAGGCAGGTGGAGGCGACGTTGTGGGGGGCAGATTAGGGGTTAATAAATATAATATAGGGGTCGGCGATGTTAGGGCAGCAGATTAGGGGTACATAGGGATAATGTAAGTAGCGGCGGTTTACGGAGCAGCAGATTAGGGGTTAATAATAATATGCAGGGGTCAGCGATAGCGGGGGTGGCAGATTAGGGGTTAATAAGTGTAAGGTTAGGGGTGTTTAGACTCGGGGTACATGTTAGAGTGTTAGGTGCAGACGTAGGAAGTGTTTCCGCATAGCAAACAATGGGGCTGCGTTAGGAGCTGAACGCGGCTTTTTTGCAGGTGTTAGGTTTTTTTCAGCTCAAACAGCCCCATTGTTTTCTATGGGAGAATCGTGCACGACCACGTTTTTGAGGCTGGCCGCTTGCGTAAGCAACTCTGGTATCGAGAGTTGAAGCTGCGTTAAATATGCTCTACGCTCCTTTTTTGGAGCCTAACGCAGCCTTTATGTGGACTCTCAATACCAGAGTTATTTTTATGGTGCGGCCAGAAAAAAGCCGGCGTTAGCTACGCGGGTCGTTACCGACAAAACTCTAAATCTAGCCGATAGTGTCTCCAGGCACTGTAACAACGTACATAACGGTGACACAAATTGTTTTTCTGTGACCCCTATAGAGCATATACCTAAATCTCATTTATACAATCGATACTTTAGATTAAGACAGAGAGAAACCTATTGGATCCATGTTTTAAAATGTATGCATCCAGATGGACTCAACCTATGTGTTGATCTAGCAGCCTTTCATTAGTCTTATTTTTCTTATTTTTTTAGCAACGATTATATTTTTGTGGCTACTCATAGTAGTGTTAGTATTAATAGTAGTATCCTGACCATCAACTACCCTACTAATTGACCTAGCAACCTTTGAATATGCATAGAATATCAGAGAATCGATATTTTAAGTATGACTACGGTTTTTAATCGCAGTTTTTATTTTTGCCAGCGCTAAGAGATTGTCTCCTATTTTCACTGGCATCTTCGATATTATGAGGGCCCACGAGTATCCTTGATATGATACTCATCCCTATATACTATTAGGTCCAATATGATTTATTTAGTATAGTTTTGGCATCCTTGATAGGTGTAGGGCCCCCAACCTCTCTTTTATGTGATTTTATGTATTTTTGTGTATTTTACTCCTCATTATACTCATATATATTGTCCAATATGATTTATTATAATACATTTGATATGGTTATATGTTTCTGCTATATGCATTCTAATTATATATATTTTTCGCATCCATTTTTCTGACCTTTCTGCATTTATATTTATCCAATTACCAATCGATTATTTTATGTATCCAAGAATATTTTTATGAAGGAGTGCATATATGTTTTTATTTTATTTTCAATGCTCATTTTTTATTAGCGGATATTGTTATTTTTAATTATTGAGACATGTATATATGTTTTACACTGTTATATCTATGATAGTAATCTTAGTTTTTATTGATATGAAGTCTAATGTCCATCCACTGCTCTAGCCCCTGAGACACTCCCCAATAAGGTGTTTCACATATTACGCTAATTGCACAATGGTCACTATTGGTGGAGGTGTGTGAAGGGCAGGAGCATTGTGATTGGCCCAGGTGTGTGTTAAAAAGAGCAGGTATTTCTTGTATTAGTATTAGCCTGATGAAACGACTTTACTGTCGAGAAACGCGTTGCTGTACGCATGTTTTTATCTGTTTTATACTCAATAAACCTTTTTGAGTATCTCACACCTGCCTGACTGCTTATCTGTTTGCCGCTGGCGTTCTGTCCGGTCTGCTGTCTGGACTGTTCCCTTGGTGATTCTATTGCCGTGAATCCGCATTGCCGATTGGCTCCTCTGCTGGTTTCCGCTCTGACGCTGTCCTTGGAGTGCCGTCTGGTTGGTTGTCCGAGTCCACGCTTGTCTGACGGGCGACTTTAGATTCCGTCCTGCCTGTTTTGGTACACGTTTGTACCGCTACCATTGTGAGTACCCTGAAGTTGTGGGACCTGTCTGTTGTTTCTCCAACTGGGTTGTTTAGACGATACTTGTCCCATGAGGCTCATCTGTCTTTACAGGTTTTCCTATGTCCATCTTCCGCCTACAAGAGTGCTGCCTGATCCGTTGTGATTCCGTCTACTCCTAGACGCTGCTATCATTTGCGCACTTCCACAGAGACTTGTTGCTCTTACTTATCACTATTTGATGTGTTGTTTTCCTCACCTCTTGCTTATTATTCTTTGTTATAGTATTGTTCCTAGAATTGTTCAGTGTTGGACTCATGTATTTATTATTATGGACTTTTCTCTATAGTCTCTTCCACTGGAACTTTATGTGATGAAAGTAAACTCAGATACAACCAGATGTTCAACTAAGTTGGGGCATTTTCCTATAGCTGGGAAGCAGAGCTCTCTCTAGATAATGTTGTTACTGCGGACCAAAGACTATTTTGTAATAATTTGTAACAAAACAAAAAAAAAACCAAGGATTTGTTGTTTATACTTCAGATGTTGTATAACTATTTTCCTTAATAAAAATATGATTAAAAAAAAATATGATTCTAGGAAAGTCAATTAGTAAATTTACTTTTATTTGAAATGAAGCGTGGAAAGGTGTAACGCAAGCTCTTCTCACAATCCTTCTTATTTAGATGGAGAGAGAGAGGGATACTATTGCATGATCAGAGATCAAAATGTTATTTATCTTTGGAACAGGATCCAATAAAGTGAGATTTTCAGAAATTAAAAGATAATCTATCCTAGAAAGTATGCAGAATGATTTGGATCACAAGAATATGTACGAGACTCAGGAAATTTAACTCTCCAAATATCGTTTAATTTTAAAAACGAACACATTTTTAAAAAATATTTAGCTATTTTATTGTGGATTTTTAATCATTTAGAAGACATTCTATCTATTAATTCATTAGAAAGAAATGAATTATTAGAAGTGATACAAACCAACTATTTCATAATCATGTTGAATTTTGTAGAGAAACATTCTGAGAGTTGGGATAGTAATGGCGAGTTATCTGGGGAAGAAGGCTGCACTTCTTTAATGGCTTCTAAACTAACATCAGTATTTTTTTTACTTTCTTTCTTTTATTTTAGTTGGCATTATTGGTGATTTAGATTTCACCTGGGGAACAATTTTTTTTCCATTAATCTAAATATAAATAAATACTACACACAATAATTGTGTTCTCAATAGTGACTAATACAGGTATCATTGCAGAGGGGTAAATATCCCTCTTTTTTTTTCTTTTTTTTTTAAACAAAAATAATAATATAGTCCAAACAGTAAACAGGGTCTGAATTATTTTACCGCCAAAAATTTCACAGTGCAGAGCTCAATGTACAGTACTAAATTTGTATTATAAGAGAACACTCAAAAATATGCAAGCATATACAATATAACTCGCAGATCATATCAGCATAAATTCAGTAATCTAGAATATTCTGTTTAATAGAGAGAAAAAAATTATAAAAAAAGAATGACATTTCCTTATCTGATCTAGATTGGATATTTGGACAAAGTGTTGTTACAGGATATACCAGACTGAAAAATTTCTTCCACAGACTGAATAAACAGAATCTCAGACATAACTGGCAACCGGGTTCACTTTTTGAGAGGTAAATTGTTTTAGTATTAGAATGTCCCAGGTATTCCTCTATCTGGTATAATAAAGGCAGATTTTTGTTTTTTACAGCTTTGTTGGTCTAAGATAAAATAGTGCAATTTTTAACCAGTAAAAAAAAATGTTATCTCTGGGAACAAGGTAGACTTGTATGTCTCTTAGCAGGAACAACAAATTGTTAAAATGATAGAATATCCCAGGTATTACTCTATCCAATGTAATAAATGTTTCTCCCAGGGGATAGCATCTCACCAGCAGGTGAGATGTTATCCCCTGGAACAATGTACTCTTGTATGTCTCTTAGTAGAAACAGCAAACCGTTAAAGATGGGTGTCTAACTTTAAACCAAAAAATCATGGTGCCCCAAATTTGACTTCACAGTGAGATGTACAGCAGTGTTCAGGGACAGTTATATTCTTTACCCACATTAAACATATAAGTGGGATACTTGCAAACAGAAAATGGCTCACGAGACAACTCCCAGGCAGGTAACACGCTTTATCAGACCTGGGTACGACTTTATTCTTCCAAATGCCACTGGTAGCTTGCGTGCAAAGGGGCTCTCGTTGGGGAGCGAAATTTTGTGCGGTTTTCCTGAAACCGCTGGAGCAACCATTGAGCAGCGTGATTCAGATGCTCCGCCTTCACAATGTTACAACCTTAAAATCATTTAATAAAATGTAAATCCTTCATTTATAAGCATCTCGATTTTTATATATCTCACTAGTATGTTAACCTCTGGGATAACATTGTCATATTTTATTTACACTTTAAAAAAAAAAAGAAAAAAAAAAAAAAAGAGTATTGAATTCATTTTTTATTGTTTCAACCTCTTTTTGACCTCCCTTTCCATAGACATGCAGAAGAAATTCCATATTTTGTGTCACACTGATAACATATTTTTGTATCTCTGCTTGAGGATATAATTTTACATATCTTGCATTTATATTAATAAACATATTTTTGAGTTAAATATCCCTTTAAGCAGTTTTCCTAAAACAAGTTTATGTTCCTATCACTTGAAAGAATATTTCACACATTTTTAAGTGGTGCTATAAACTATTTTCAAATGAATAGCAATCTTGATTTGTTGAATGAGTGAGCTTGTACCGTAAGGGCTATTAAGATGCACCTGCAACTTGTTAAATAGAGCTCAAAAAGTTGTTCTAGATTCAGAGGATTTCTTTCAGGTTCACAGCTCTCATATACCACTTGAATTTGAAGGGACACTAAAGACTAATAAAAAATGTATGCATATTAACATATTCAGAGACACATTAGCTTGAAAATAACATACAGATGTATTTTTAAAAAAAATATTTATATTAGTTATATTGAAGAAATAAGTGGACATTTTAGTCTAAGTAATGTAATATTTTGAAGAAATAAGTGTAATGTTTTAAGTTTCAATAATGTAATGGGTGCTTTCATGTCTTGACTATTGTCTATTTTCTTAAATTTTCTCTTCTGCTGAGGGCAGTCGGGGATATGTTTCAATTTTAGTCCTGTGTCAAATGAATCAAGATTAGGTTTGTAAAGATTGTAGCAAAGATTAGGAAAGCCCAACATTTAAATTACATTAAAGGGAAAAATAAATCAATAAAAGTATATTGCAAACTTGTTTGTACTACATTTTATTGATATATTACAATTTCTCAGAGCTAGATTAGTAGTGGAGTGCTAACAGCTTCGCGTGAGCGATAATGGGTTTATCGCAGGTGTTTGCACGCAATGGGTTTTCCATTTGTATTACAAATTAAAACACATTCAATTGAGAACAATTCAAGTTAAAGCTCATTATGTTAGCGCGTCCTCAACTCTGGTCAACTGTTTTGCAAAACAAAAAATCCCACAAAACACATAAAAAATACATTACAAAGTACAGTTACACTCATAATAACATTATTTAATAAAAGTTATTCAAAATATATTGCACGAAAAAGTCATAAGGGATCAAAGATTTGATTTTGAGGAAGGCAAAGGGATTTAACATAGAGAGACATAGATTTCTAAATATGTATGAATAAGTATGTGTATGTATATGTGTGTGTATCTATACTATAATCGCGTTTTTAATGTGTCCGTTGCCGTCGCCAGTTGAACATGCACCCGAGGCAGCCAAAAGAATGTTGGCTGCACACGTAGCCAAAAGAATCCACCTGGATGCAGCGTAATGGCAGGGTAGTGTAAGAATACAGCTTCGGGGGATTCTTTAACCACCCTGACATTTTCGGTATCTACCTGGATGCAGCGTAGGCAAACAAAGCCTTTTTAAAAAAAAAAACACACACACACAACCGTCCTATCACAATCCTACTAGAAAATAACTTGTTCTACTAGTTACTAGTAAAGATGGTCTTGAATACATAGATAACCTTTAAGTAATGAATGTATGCAGGTAAGGAAATTAGGTTTTATGGTAAGAAAAACTCAGAAACAGACCTGCAATTTATATAGACAAGTTTTACTTATAAAAAATAAAGCCCAACAAAGAATAAGAGCTGCAGAAGTAAAACAAGGCAGTCTAAGATAATGGAACTGATATAAATACAAAAATAGGAGACAAACAATTTGAATTAAGAGAATAAAGTTCCGGCAAAGGTACAGGTATATGCAGGACAAACTGATGGAGTATAAGTCCAGGGTAGCATAAAAAAAAAAAAAAATAATGTCCACAAAGCTTACAGTTAGATCAATCAGGAAATTGAACTTTAAACAGGCAGGATATTCTAAATAAGCAGGATGGCAAGGGATTACCTTAGAGAGAGTGAGGAAGAAAACACTGAAGGTAGATCAATCCGCTGGAGTAGAAAGTATATCCGGCTGTTTGTAATAAAAAAGCAAACTGCAAATAAACTTTAAATGTACTCACTGAGAAAGTAGTTTCCAACAGGACTTTAGGCAGATAGAATTATGCATGCATGGAAATGGAATAAACTGCAAGAATGGTTTCTCCTGAAAAACTGCAGGGGAAAACAGATACAGTTTAAACACAGGCAGTAAGGTTTTCTGAGAAAAGACACATTCAAAGCTAGGTAGCAGTAATGATATCCAAGCACTTCCTGTATGGAGGAGGTGCTATTTATTAGGAAAAATGCAGCCAGGTAAGGAAAGAAATTTAAAGATACAGCAGAAATGTGACATGACCCCCTTCTCAAGGACGCCCACCTGGGCGTGCCGCAGGTTTATTGGGATGAGCTTTATGGAAAACTCTAAGCAAGTGTGGAGCATGAAGGTGGGTGGCAGGAATCCATGAGTCCTCAGAGGAGTCATACCCCTTCCAACTCACAATCCTGGAATCAAGAATACGTCTGACAACATACTGAAGGTCACCATCTATCATTACTCCCTAATATCTCCCTATATAATGATTATATTAAACATACTATAATTTATTGCATGAATAAATTTCTCTTGTTAGCATTTATATTTCATTTAGCATAACAGAAAATTTACAATTTGATAACAAACATCAATATTTTATAGTCATATCACATCAAAGTGACTTCCATACATCCATCTCACTATATTTCAAGAGATGTATTTAAAATTTCATAAACATTTAGTGCATAATCATATGATATGACTTAGGTCATCCCATGCAGGCAATCCTGTATTTATCGTCTTTTAGCTCCATCTGGAAAATAGAAAAACAAACAATATGTTATATATATATTTCAAACATGGGATTATTATAATTGTTATTTAATCTATTACAATTCTGAATTGTATGTCCCATGTCCATAGGTATATGTAATACAATCTGAGGCATATTTAATATGTTGTCTGAGTATATGTAAAAATATATATATACATTCATACAAAATACAGCAGATAAAACATTGTTATATATATATTTTTTTAATCATGTAGGCTGTATTAAAAATTGAGGTTAAAATAGCTTCATTGTAACGTGTTTTTGTTGGTCAAACTTTCATTGCTTCAATACACAGCATTAATAATTAGTCTTTGCATATCATTATGCTTCAAACGATTTAGTGAGCCATTGCGTTGTTATCACATGTGTCTGTTAGCATTTGTTTCTTCTTTGAACTGACTGATGGCCAAATGTTTTGTTTTAGGGCCAGAAAAACAAATTTAGTCACAATCTGATATGGATTTTAAATTTACACCTCAGTGGGACATCTTTTGGAAACAGTCTTTTGTTCTTTTTACAGTGACCTCTCCAAGATAACCCTGAGAGCAATTTCTTTTTAAGTGACTTTGTGATCTTTTAATTCGGATAAACGTGTCTTCACCCAGCCAAAACCATTTGGCAGAGGGGGTTGTGTTTTACAGTGAATGGAACTGTTGTAAATAGCCTCATATATAATTAATCCTGTGGTCCCAGCAACCATATATATGAAAATTATATATATATAATTTTCATTTATAATATTCATATACACTGACAACATTCTTAATAGTCAGCCTTACAGTTTAATGTACCTGGTCTGTAAGTGATATGAAAATTAAATATTTCAAAGAAGAGACTCCAACGAACCTGTCTTGAGGAGAGTGTCTTGCTGGATTTAAGGAATTCTAAATTCCTGTGGTCAGTGTATATGATAACAGGTTGAATAGTTCCTTCTAGGAGATGTCTCCATATTTTGAAGGCGACTTTTATGGCTAATAATTATTTTTCACCAATCGGATAATGGGTCTCAGCGTCAGATAGAGTTCATGAATGGTAGGCAACAGGATGAATAACACCGGTATCCGGATGTCTTTGTGACAGAATAGCACCAAGTGCGAAATCGGATGAGTCAACTTCGAGGATGAACTGTAAATCTTGATCTGGCATTCTGAGAATAGGTTTAGAGGTGAATTTTATTTTGAGGTCATCAAATGCACTCTGGGTTTCTTGTGACCAGATAAAGGGGTGGTGCCAGTTAAAAGGGTGAGAGGTTTGACAATACTTGAGTATTTGTGAATAAACTTTCTATAAAAGTTAGCAAAGCCTAGGAAATTCTGTAGGGCATTCTTGTTTTCAGGTATAGGCCAATTTTTAATAGCTTCAATCTTGTCATCCTCCATGTGAATTCCATCTGGAGAAATTTTATATCAGAGAAAACTGATCTCTTTTGAATGGAATAAACATTTCTCAAGTTTGGCATACAAGCAATGAGTGTGAAGTCTAGATAGTACCCATCGAACATGTTTGGTGTGTTCAAGTTCTGATTTAGAATATATCAAAATGTCATCTAAGTAGATAACTACACACACATCTAGTAAATCTCGGAAGATGTCATTCACAAAGTATTAGAAAGTGGCTGGAGCATTGCATAGCCCAAAGGGCATGGGGCAAAGGGGATATTCATATAAAGCATATCTGGTCCAGAAGGCAGTTTTCCACTCATCACCCTCTTTGATGTGCACCAAATTATAGGCTCCCCTGAGGTCTAATTTCATGAAAATCTTTGCATCTTCTAGCCTTTCGATTAGTTCAGGTATTAAGGGTAGTGGGTAATGGGTTTTTAATTGTGATCTTGTTCATTAAACAATACTCAATAATAGGACGGAGTGAGGAGGAATACCTGTTTTTTACAAAAAACATACCAGCCCCAGCAGGGGATGTGGAGGGTCTTATGAAACCCTTGCGGAGATTTTCTTTAAGGTAAGACTTTAATTCATTGAGTTCAAGCTGGGAGAGAGGGTATACATGACCATAAGGAACAACTGCCCCAGGTATAAGATCAATAGGGCAGTCATACGGTCTATGTGGAGGTAAAGTTTCTGCCTGTTTTTTACTGAACACATCTTGGAACTCCAAATATCTCTCAGGTAAAGTTGGTTCTGTAATATGCATGAGAAATCCATGTTGAAGGCATGTTTTTTTACAATAATCAGACTGGAAGTCTAGTTCTGACTTATTCCGGGAAATGGAGGGAGAATGGAGTTGTAACCAGGGGTAGAATGGTGAAGGAATTACATCAAAAATTATGTGTTCTGTATGTCCAGTAGTAGTTGTCATCTGTAAAGGTACTGTTTGATGTGTAATAGGTCGGTTAGCAAAGGAAGACCCATCTATAACTTTGATGGTTACAGGAATTGGTTTCTTTGTAATAGGGATATTATTTTTTCTGACTCTGACAAGTTCAGAGTCAATAAAGCTTCTACAAGCCCCAGAGTCGAGGATGCAATCACGTTGCAGATGGTTTTGATCCCACTGCAAGGATACACAAAGAGTGAAGAAGGTTGGAGAAATGGAATGTATAGACAAGCAGTTATTTTGTACTTGACTCTTACCAGAATGAGTTTTCTTTAAAGTTGGACAAGACTTTACATTGTGAATATTTGAAGCACAGTATAAACATAAATTATTTTTCCTTCGTCGCTCCTTTTCTTCACAGATAAGCAGTCCTCTAGTGAAACCTATCTCCATAGGCTCACTTCAGAAACGTCTAAAGGGAGAATGGCAAGCTGGAATGGGTGTGAAACTATGATATTGGTCAGTCTGAAATTTCTCTTTTCTCCTTTCACGAATTCACCTATCAATTGTTGTAGCCAATTTCATCAATTCTTCTACGTTGGTTGAAACTGAACTCTTGATAGTTCGTCCTTTAATGACTCAAAGAGGTTGAGCCTGAACTGATTACGGAGACTGATGTCATTCCATTGAGAGTCTCTTGCTAATCTTTTAAATTTGATAATGTAGTCCTCAATTGGTCTCCTACCTTGTTTTAAGGCTCTTAAAGCAGTTTCGGCAGTAATTTGAATGTCAGGGTCAGCATATAATGAGGACATAGTAAAGAGAAAAGAGAAATTAATCCAAAGAGTTTAGGAGAGGATCATTAGTTTCCAGGAAGAAATTGGCCCAGATCCTAGGCTCACCTCTAAGATAAGAGATATTAACAGTGCATACCTTGATACGGTCAGAGCAGTAAGTCTTAGGCTTGAGCATGAATAACAATGCACATGCATTTTTAAAATCACAATATTGGGACCTCTCTCCATGAAATGTGTCAGGTGGGCTAACAATTGGTTCAGGGGCTTCAATAGGAGTAGTATGTGTTTTAGTCAGAGTTGCTATGGCAACTTTCATAGTCTGATGTTCAGTATGTAAGTCCTGGATCTTTGAGATAATAGGTCTATACGTTGAGTGAGATTCATAGCATGCATAGTAATATGTGTTTGCTCCATGATACTGAAAAGAAAAAGATTTTTTTTTTTTTTTTAGAAAATAACTTGTTCTACTAGTTACTAGTAAAGATGGTCTTGAATACATAGATAACCTTTAAGTAAAGAATGTATGTGTGAGATTTGAACTGGGATCTTAGACCTCAGCTGCAGATTTGTTTTAGATAAGTGGTTGTTGTTTCACTTTCTTTAGGAGCGTAGCTATTGCTTAGGTACGCTCAGGTAATAAAGTGAATATAATCATTAGGTGGTAAATACTCAGGTCTGCTATTTGTCAGATGGTATAGAGTTCTGAGGTAGTACTAAAGGTAGTACCTGAGGTGATTGGATGTCAAATTAGTACAGAGGAGGAATGGTAGTAAAGTATATGCTAAGTTAACACAAGTCCAGCACTGTAGGGGTTACTGGAGAGACTGTAGAAACAGTGCGCAGCTCCTACCTCTGAATACACAGTGTGTATCTGCCTGTCAGCACTTGCTAGCGTGATGGCTGTGTGCACAGCTCCTACCTCTGAATACACAGTGTGATTCTGTCTTATGCAAGGAAGAGGTGGAACAGCTGAAACCGCAGTTGGAAGCTGCACAGAGGTTATATCTGATAAGTTCTCTTTGCAAAGGTTAGAATAGTAGATAAATCCTTTAGAATCTGAGGCTCAGAGTAATTTGTAAAATAGGACGTCCTATACTTGTAATCCAAGTTAGGGAAAAGAGGCAAACTAAGTTAATCCAAATGCACAGCGTGCAATTCAGTAACTAACAAATTACCAAGCACTTGTCTGCAGGTGTGCTGGTGCTGATATAGGGAAAAGGGGTGGAGTTACTAGGTGAGCAGAAGTTTAACCCTTACAGGACCCCCCTCTCAGGCGAGCCGTCCCACGGCTTGCGGATGGGGCGATCAGGATGCCTCAGATGGAACAAGGCAACCAATCTCGGTGCATAAATGTTAACCGAGGGTTCCCAGGAGTCGTTCTGACTGGTGTAGCCCTTCCAGCGAACCAGGTACTGTATGCCATCGTTATGATGTCTGGAATCTACAAGTGCTTCAACTTCAAATTCATCAGGTAAATCTTGAATTGGGTCAGAAGGAAGTACAATACTGGTGTCCCTCATCGGTCTAGCAGGTTTTATCAGTGAGACATGGAATGTGGAATGGATGTGCAAACTAGGAGGTAGACCCAGAGTGACAGCATTTTCGTTTACCAATCTAGTTATGGGAAACGGTCCTATGAACTTTCTTAGCTGGAATGTTCAAATGTAGATTTTTGGTTGAAAGCCAAACGAAATCCCCAACAGAGTATACTGGAGATGGCTTTCTCCTCTGGTCATAATATTTCTTTTGAGAATCTTGAGCCTGTTTGATGTTATCTTGAAGAGTCCTAAAGACCTCCAGCATGGAGTTAGTCAGCTGATCTACCTGTGGAGAATCTGAGACAACACCTGGGGCTAATGAAAATGTAGGGTGGAACCCATGATTGGCGTAGAAAGGTGACATCTTAGTACTGGCATTGCTTGCATCATTATAGGCATATTCGGCGAGTGGTAAATATTCCTCCCAATCATGTTGATATTGTGAACAGTAACACCGGAGGTACTGCTCAAGCCATTGGTTTGTTCTTTCCACCTGTCCTTTCGTCTGTGGATGATAGGAAGACGAGAAACGATGGTCGATCTGAAGGATTCTGCAAAGATGTCTCCAGAAGTTAGACATGAACTGTGTCCCTCTGTCCGAATACAGTGTTGAAGGGATTCCATGTAGTTTGATTATATGCTTGACAAATAGAGTTGCTGTCTCTGATGCTGTAGGGAGTTTATGGAATGGCACAAAGTGTGCCATCTTAGTGAGATGATCTATGACTACAAGGATTGTTGTTTTTAAATTCGAGACTGGTAGTTCTACAATAAAATCTAAACCAACATGTTGCCATGGTTTCTCTGGTATGGGTAGAGGTAACAGAAAACCAAATGGGCTTTTATTTTCGTTTTTGCAGGTTGTACAGATAAGGCAACTACTTATGTGTTCCTTTATTGAGTCCTTTAAACCAGGCCACCAGAATTCTCGTGTTATCCTTTCTGATGTGCGTCTCACTCCTTGATGTCCGGAAAGAGGGGTATCATGGAACAAGTGAATCAATTGTTGTCTGAGACTGACTGGGATATACAATTTACCATTGTGGTAGTAGAGGCCATTGGAATGTAGAGTGACCTGATCCCTTGGTAAAGCGGAATCAGATTTCAGTGCCTCCACGATTTGTTTTGAGTAGGAAGATATAACACCTAAGAAGCGTTCTGGTGGTATCATAGAATTTTGTTTTGAGGTTTCTGGGGGTTTGTCCTCTTTTCGTGACAAGGCGTCTGCCTTGCCATTTTTGTTTGCAGGTCGATAGATTATATTGAAGTTGAACCTGGCAAAATACAGGCTCCATCTCACCTGTCTTGCGGAAAGGGTCTTGTTGGTTTGCAGATACTCCAGGTTTTTATGATCAGTGTAGATCACCACTGGATGGAGAGTGTCCTCGAGAAGATGCCTCCAATGTTCTAGTGACCTCTTTATTGCAAGGAGTTCTTTGTCACCAATGGGATAGTTTCTCTCAGCAGGTGACATGACTTTGGACAGGTAAGCTACTGGATGGAGTGGGGTGGCTGGTGTCTCTCGTTGTGACAGTACAGCTCCGATGGCGTAATCAGAGGAATCCACCTTGAGAGTATAAGGTAGTTCAGGATTAGGAAACTTCAAGATTGGAGCTGTAGTGAAGCGGGACTTCAATTCTAGGAATGCATTATTTGCTTGAGGAGTCCAGCGGAATTGCGTAGATCCGGATAGTGTTGAGAGAGGTTTTGCGATTTTCGAGAAATTCTTAATAAATTTGTGATAATAATTCCCAAAACCTAGGAAGCGTTGGAGCTCCTTTTTTGTTGTGGGCTTTATCCATTCAATGACTGTCTGTACTTTATTTTGTTCCATCTCAATTCCTGCAGGAGAGATATGGTAACCTAAGAATGATATTTGGTTAGTGTGGAACACACATTTCTCCGGCTTGGCGTACAGATGTGTACGTAAACGGGAGAGGACCCAACGGACATGTTTAATATGTTCGGATATATTTTTTGCATAGATTAAGATGTCGTCTAAATATATCACGATACATACGTCTAGGAGATCCCTAAAAATATCATTGATAAAAAATTGGAACATTGCTGGGGCGTTGCAAAGCCCAAATGGCATCACAAGATATTCGCAGAGGCCGTACCTGGTACGGAACGCAGTGAGCCATTCATCACCATCTCTAATGCGGACTAAATTATAGGCTCCACGTAGATCAAGCTTTGTAAAAACAGTAGCTTGATGCAACCTTTCTATAAGTTCGGGAATTAACGGCAGAGGGTACCTATTTTTAATAGTCCTCTTATTAAGTTCCCGATAGTCTATTATGGGACGTAGAGATGAATCTTTGTTTTTAACAAAAAAAATCCCCGCACCAGCTGGGGAGGTGGATGGTCGTATAAACCCTTACGTATGTTTTCATCCAAATATGTTTTCAGGTAATCCAATTCTGGCTTACTTAAAGGGTACAAATGACCGTAAGGAACTACTGCTCCAGGCTGGAGATCTATCGGGCAGTCATAGACTCGATGCGGCGGTAGTGCCTCAGCCTCTTTTTTACTGAATACGTCAATGAAATCGGTATATTCTTTGGGTAGTGTGTGTTCATTTTCCTGTAGATGTAAGAGTATACCCTGATGCGGATAGCAGGTTGTCTTGCAATATGTGGATGTGAGATCGAAGGACAAGTCCTTCCAATTAATTTGTGGCTGATGTTGTTGCAGCCAACTTAGGCCTAAAATTATAGGGAACAATGGAGAGGGTAGAATATCGAATGAAAGATATTCGGTGTGCCCTGAAGGTGTTTGTACCTGTAAAGGTATCGTCTGCTGTGTAATGGGACCTGTGGAGATATTGGTACCATCAATAAGGCGAATAGACACAGGTTGTTGCTTGCACACAAAAGGAATTTTATTGACAGCTACAACATCCTTATCTATATAATTGCCATAGGCTCCGCTGTCTACTAAGGCATTAGTTGTCAGTCTGTTTTGGTCCCACTGTAAATGGAGAGAGAGATAACAATAAGTGGAATTGCTCTGACAGGTATGTGCAGTGTGAATGTGATGGAACTTACTTTTTCTTGGTTTTTGAAGTACTGGACACTCTTTTATGGTGTGACTGGGATTTGCGCAGTACATACAGAGGTACTGTGATCTCCTTCGGTTCCGTTCTTCTGAGGTAAGAGGACCTCTAATCACACCTATGTCCATAGGTTCGACTGTATTCTTGCAGGAAGTTGCTGGTCTTACATAATTCGAGGGTTTAGATGAGCTTTCTGGCATACCCCTCTCACTTCTCCTTTCTTGCAGCCTACGATCTATTTGTATCGTTAGCTTCATTAATCCTTCCAAGGTATCGGGAAGCTCTACTCGGGCTAGCTCATCCTTAATAGGATCTGAGAGACCAATCCTGTATTGATTTTTTAGTGCAATGGCGTTCCACTGCGAGTCAGTTGAATACAGTTTGGATTCTGTGATATAATCTTCAACCTGTCTTCGGCCTTGTTTGAGGCCTCTCATATTGGATTCTGCAGTTAACTGTAAGTTAGAATCAACATAAAGTTCACCCATTGTAGCAAGAAACTGAGGGAGGGAGGATAGGACTGGTTCATTGGCCTCATACAGTGTATCCGCCCACACCCTAGGTTCGCCACGTAGGAAAGATATCATAGTTAACACTTTGATTTTATCTGTACTGTAGGTTTTTGGCTTCAATTGAAATAACAGAGTGCAAGCATTTTTGAAATGTCTTTAATTCTTGCGATTACCTGAGAAGGTATCAGGCAGCGAGACTTGAGGTTCTATGATAAAATCTAAAGTGGATGCTTTTGGAGTGAGGGAGTCCCTTATTATTCCTCTTAAGGTCTGGTTCTCAACTTGAAGCTCCCTGAGCCCTTGTGAGAGCTGGTCCACTCTCTGAGAAAGATTATATACCACTTGTGGCAATTCTGCTGGGTCCATCTTTATTGGGCTTGGTAATATGTGAGATTTGAACTGGGATCTTAGACCTCAGCTGCAGATTTGTTTTAGATAAGTGGTTGTTGTTTCACTTTCTTTAGGAGCGTAGCTATTGCTCAGGTAATAAAGTGAATATAATCATTAGGTGGTAAATACTCAGGTCTGCTATTTGTCAGATGGTATAGAGTTCTGAGGTAGTACTAAAGGTAGTACCTGAGGTGATTGGATGTCAAATTAGTACAGAGGAGGAATGGTAGTAAAGTATATGCTAGGTTAACACAAGTCCAGCACTGTAGGGGTTACTGGAGAGACTGTAGAAACAGTGCGCAGCTCCTACCTCTGAATACACAGTGTGTATCTGCCTGTCAGCACTTGCTAGCGTGATGGCTGTGTGCGCAGCTCCTACCTCTGAATACACAGTGTGATTCTGTCTTATGCAAGGAAGAGGTGGAACAGCTGAAACCGCAGTTGGAAGCTGCACAGAGGTTATATCTGATAAGTTCTCTTTGCAAAGGTTAGAATAGTAGATAAATCCTTTAGAATCTGAGGCTCAGAGTAATTTGTAAAATAGGACGTCCTATACTTGTAATCCAAGTTAGGGAAAAGAGGCAAACTAAGTTAATCCAAATGCACAGCGTGCAATTCAGTAACTAACAAATTACCAAGCACTTGTCTGCAGGTGTGCTGGTGCTGATATAGGACAAAGGGGTGGAGTTACTAGGTGAGCAGAAGTTTAACCCTAACAGTATGCAGGTAAGGAAATTAGGTTTTATGGTAAGAAAAACTCAGAAACAGACCTGCAATTTATATAGACAAGTTTTACTTATGAAAAATAAAGCCCAACAAAGAATAAGAGCTGCAGAAGTAAAACAAGGCAGTCTAAGAGAATGGAACTGATATAAATACAAAAATAGGAGACAAACAATTTGAATTAAGAGAATAAAGTCCCGGCAAAGGTCCAGGTATATGCAGGACAAACTGATGGAGAATAAGTCCAGGGTAGCAGCAAAAAATAAAAAATAAAATAATATCCACAAAGCTTACAGTTAGATGAATCAGGAAATTGAACTTTAAACAGGCAGGATATTCTAAACAGGCACAGGCAGGATATTCTAAATAAGCAGGATGGCAAGGATTACCTTAGAGAGAGTGAGGAAGAAAACACTAAAGGTAGATCAATCCGCTGGAGTAGAAAGTATATCCGGCTGTTTGTAATAAAAAAGCAAACTGCAAATAAACTTTAAATGTACTCACTGAGAAAGTAGTTTCCAACAGGACTTTAGGCAGATAGAATTATGCATGCATGGAAATGGAATAAACTGCAAGAATGGTTTCTCCTTAAAAACTGCAGAGGAAAAAAGATACAGTTTAAACACAGGCAGTAAGGTTCTCTGAGAAAAGACACAGGCAAAGTTAGGTAGCAGTAATGATCAAAGCACTTCCTGTATGGAGGAGGTGCTATTTATTAGGAAAACTGCAGCCAGGTAAGGAAAGAAATTTAAAGGAACAGCAGAAATGTGACACGCCCACACGAAATAATGAAAAAACGAGCAACCGTCCGCAAGAAATAAAAAAAACCTAACCACCCACATGAAGTATTGACAAAAAAAAACTAACCTCCCGTACAAAGTATTAACAAAAAAAACATAACCACCCACACAAGGTATTAACAAACACCTAAACCGCCAACCCCCACATTGCAAAATAATAAAGTAATTGACCCCTAATCCGCAAATAAAACAATACAAGTAACATATTTAAAATATTAACCCTTAAACCGCCAACACCCACATCGCAATAATCCTAATTAACCTATTAACTCCTAAACCGCCAACCTCCCACATCGCAATAAACCTAATTAACCTATTAACCCCTAAACCATCAAACCCCCACATTGCAATAAACCTAATTAACCTATTAAGTCCTAAACCGCCAACCCCCCACAACACAAATAACTAATTTAATTACTAAGCCCCCTAATCTAACTCCCCCTAAATTAACCCCAATACTAATTAACAATTAAAATAAAAAATCCTAAAATTAATTTAAAAATAAAACCTAACCTTAAATTACAAAAAATAATCTAGTTACAAAAAATAAAAAAGTCTAAAATTACAGAAAAACATAAACAAAATTATCAAAAATAGAAAAAAATGAAACCTAATCCCACGAAAATAAAAAAGCCCCTCCAAAATAAAAACACCACCTAATCTAAACTAAACTACCAATAGCCCTTAATAGGGCCTTTTGTAGGGCATCGCCCTAAGTTAAACAGCTCTTTTACATGTAAAAAATACAGTCCCCCACCATAAAGAAAAAAAACCCCACCCACCAAACCCCCCAAAATAAAAAAAAAAAAAACACTAAAAAAACCTAAACTACCCATTTCCCCATAAGGGGCATTTTTATGGGCATTGCCCTTAAAAGGGCAATTAGCTCTTTTACTGCCCTTAAAAGGGCAATCAGCTCTTTTACAGCCCAAAAATCCTAATCTAAAAAAAACACCCCCAAAAAAAATTTAAAAATAAGACTAAGCCCCATAGCTGGTACTTACCATCACTGAAGTCTGGCGGAGGTCTTCTTCCAGGTGGCTCCATCATCTTCTATCTTCATCCGGAATGAAGGCAGCACGGAGCTGGGGTTCAGAGCTGGCTTCCCCGATGCGTGGATCCCTAGAGACGGTCCTCACCGGCAGTTCTCAGCAGTGGTCCTCAGCGGCGATCTTCAGCAGCGGCAATCCAAAGTGGCGTGTAGGCTCCTCTCCATGCGATCGTCTGCCGCACATTGAAGATTAAATGCAAGGTACCCCATATTTATTGGGGTACCTTGCATTCCTATTGGCTGAAATTTTGAAATCAGCCAATATGATGAGAGCTACTGAAATCTTATTGGCTGATTTGAACAGCCAATAGGATTTCAGTAGCTCTAATCTTATTGGCTGATTTCAAATTGATAATTCTTTAAGTAAAAACAGAATTTATGCTTACCTGATAAATTACTTTCTCCAACGGTGTGTCCGGTCCACGGCGTCATCCTTACTTGTGGGATATTCTCCTCCCCAACAGGAAATGGCAAAGAGCCCAGCAAAGCTGGCCATATAGTCCCTCCCAGGCTCCGCCTACCCCAGTCATTCGACCGACGGACAGGAGGAAATATATATAGGAGAAACCATATGGTAACGTGGTGACTGTAGTTAGAGAAAATAATTCATCAGACCTGATTAAAAAACCAGGGCGGGCCGTGGACCGGACACACCGTTGGAGAAAGTAATTTATCAGGTAAGCATAAATTCTGTTTTCTCCAACATAGGTGTGTCCGGTCCACGGCGTCATCCTTACTTGTGGGAACCAATACCAAAGCTTTAGGACACGGATGAAGGGAGGGAGCAAATCAGGTCACCTAAACGGAAGGCACCACGGCTTGCAAAACCTTTCTCCCAAAAATAGCCTCCGAAGAAGCAAAAGTATAAAATTTGTAAAATTTGGCAAAAGAGTGCAGTGAAGACCAAGTCGCTGCCTTACATATCTGGTCAACAGGAGCCTCGTTCTTGAAGGCCCATGTGGAAGCCACAGCCCTAGTGGAGTGAGCTGTGATACTTTCAGGAGGCTGCCGTCCGGCAGTCTCAAAAGCCAATCTGATAATGCTTTTAAGCCAAAAGGAAAGAGAGGTAGAAGTTGCTTTTTTACCTCTCCTTTTACCAGAATAAACAACAAACGAAGAAGATGTTTGTCTGAAACCTTCAGTAACCTCTAAATAGAATCTTAGAGCACGGACTACGTCCAAATTGTGTAACAAACGTTCCTTCTCTGAAACTGGATTCGGACACAAAGAAGGTACAACTATCTCCTGGTTAATATTTTTGTTAGAAACAACCTTCGGAAGAAAACCAGGCTCAGTACGCAAAACCACCTTATCTGCATGGACCAGATAGGGCGGAGAACACTGCAGAGCAGATAACTCAGAAACTCTTCTAGCAGAAGAAATTGCAACCAAAAAACAAAACTTTCCACGATAATAACTTAATATCTACGGAATGTAAGAGTTCAAACGGAACCCCTTGAAGAACTGAAAGAACTAGATTAAGACTCCAGGGAGGAGTCAAAGGTCTGTAAACAGGCTTGATTCTAACCAGAGCCTGAACAAACGCTTAAACGTCTGGCACAGCTGCCAGCCTTTTGTGAAGTAAAACAGATAAAGCAGAGATCTGTCCCTTCAGAGAACTTGCAGATAATCCTTTCTCCAAACCTTCTTGTAGAAAGGAAAGAATCTTAGGAATTTTTATCTTGTTCCATGGGAATCCTTTAGATTCACACCAACAGATATATTTTTTCCATATTTTATGGTAAATTTTTCTAGTTACAGGCTTTCTAGCCTGAATAAGAGTATCTATTACAGAATCTGAAAACCCACGCTTTGATAGAATCAAGCGTTCAATCTCCAAGCAGTCAGTTGGAGGGAAACCAGATTCGGATGTTCGAATGGACCCTGAACAAGAAGGTCCTGTCTCAAAGGTAGCTTCCATGGTGGAGCCGATGACATATTCACCAGGTCTGCATACCAAGTCCTGCGTGGCCACGCAGGAACTATCAAGATCACCGAAGCCCTCTCCTGATTGATCCTGGCTACCAGCCTGGGAATGAGAGGAAACGGTGGGAATACATAAGCTAGGTTGAAGATCCAAGGTGCTACTATTGTATCCACTAGAGTCGCCTTGGGATCCCTGGATTTGGACCCGTAACAAGGGACCTTGAATTTCTGACGAGAGGCCATCAGATCCATGTCTGGAATGCCCCATAATTGAGTATTTTGGGCAAAGATTTCCGGATGGAGTTCCCACTCCCCCGGATGCTCCTCCATCACCAGGGAACTCCTTGTTCCCCCCTGATGGTTGATATATGCAACAGTCGTCATGTTGTCTGATTGACACCTTATGAATTTGGCCTTTGCTAGTCGAGGCCAAGCCTTGAGAGCATTGAATATCGCTCTCAGTTCCAGAATGTTTATCGGGAGAAGAGAGTCTTCCCGAGACCATAGACCCTGAGCTTTCAGGGGTTCCCAGACCGCGCCCCAGCCCACCAGACTGGCGTCGGTCGTGACAATGACTCACTCTGGTCTGCGGAAGCTCATTCCCTGTGACAGGTTGTCCAGGGTCAGCCACCAACGGAGTGAATCTCTGGTCCTTTGATCTACTTGGATCGTCGGAGACAAGTCTGTATAATCCCCATTCCACTGTCTGAGCATGCACAGTTGTAATGGTCTTAGATGAATTCGTGCAAAAGGAACTATGTCCATTGCCGCAACCATCAAACCTATTACTTCCATGCACTGCGCTATGGAAGGAAGAAGAACAGAATGAAGTACCTGACAAGAGCTTAGAAGTTTGATTTTCTGGCCTCTGTCAGAAAAATCTTAATTTCTAAGGAAACTATTATTGTTCCCAAGAAGGGAACTCTTGTTGACGGGGACAGAGAACTTTTTTCTATGTTCACTTTCCACCTGTGAGATCTGAGAAAGGCTAGGACAATGTCCGTATGAGCCCTTGCTTTTGACAGAGACGACACTTGAATCAGGATGTCGTCCAAGTAAGGTACTACTGCAATGCCCCTTGGTCTTAGCACCGCTAGAAGGGACCCTAGTACCTTTGTGAAAATCCTTGGAGCAGTGGCTAATCCGAATGGAAGTGCCACAAACTGGTAATGCTTGTCCAGAAAGGCGAACCTTAGGAACCGAAGATGTTCCTTGTGGATAGGAATATGTAGGTACGCATCCTTTAAATACACCGTGGTCATGAATTGACCTTCCTGGATGGTAGGAAGGATCGTTCGAATGGTTTCCATTTTGAACGATGAAACCCTTAGAAACTTGTTTAGAATCTTAAGATCTAAAATTGGTCTGAATGTTCCCTCTTTTTTGGGAACTATGAACAGGTTGGAGTAAAACCCCATCCCTTGTTCTCCTAATGGAACAGGATGAATCACTCCCATTCTTGACAGGTCTTCTACACAATGTAAGAATGCCTGTCTTTTTATTTGGTTCGAAGATAATTGAGACCTGTGGAACCTTCCCCTTGGGGGTAGTTCCCTGAATTCCAGGAGATAACCTTGAGAAACTATTTCTAGCGCCCAAGGATCCTGAGTATCTCTTGCCCAAGCCTGAGCAAAGAGAGAAAGTCTGCCCCCCACCAGATCCGGTCCCGGATCGGGGGCCAACACTTCATGCTGTTTTGGTAGTAGTGGCAGGTTTCTTGGCCTGCTTACCCTTGTTCCAGCCTTGCATCGGTCTCCAGGCTGTCTTGGTTTGAGAAGTATTACCCTCTTACTTAGAGGGTGTAGAATTTGAGGCTGGTCCGTTTCTGCGAAAGGGACGAAAATTTGGCTTATTTTTAGCCTTAAAAGACCTATCCTGAGGAAGGGCGTGGCCCTTTCCCCCAGTGATGTCTGAAATAATCTCTTTCAAGTCAGGGCCAAACAGTGTTTTACCCTTGAAAGGGATGTTAAGCAATTTGGTCTTGGAGGACACATCCGCTGACCAAGACTTTAGCCAAAGCGCTCTGCGCGCCACTATAGCAAACCCTGAATTATTCGCCGCTAATCTAGCTAATTGCAAAGCGGCATCTAAAATAAAAGAGTTAGCCAATTTAAGTGCTTGAACTCTGTCCATAACCTCCTCATACGAAGATTCTTTATTGAGCGACTTTTCTAGTTCTTCGAACCAGAAACACGCAGCTGTAGTGACAGGAACAATGCATGAAATTGGTTGTAGAAGGTAACCTTGCTGAACAAACATCTTTTTAAGCAAACCCTCTAACTTTTAATCCATAGGATCTTGAAAACACAACTATCTTCTATAGGAATAGTAGTGCGTTTGTTTAGAGTAGAAACCGCCCCCTCGACCTTGGGGACTGTCTGCCATAAGTCCTTTCTGGGGTCGACTATAGGAAATAATTTCTTAAATATAGGGGGAGGAACAAAAGGTATGCCGGGCCTTTCCCACTCCTTATTTACTATGTCCGCCACCCGCTTGGGTATAGGAAAAGCATCAGGGGACACCGGAACCTCTAGGAACTTGTCCATCTTACATAATTTCTTTGGAATGACCAAATTGTCATAATCATCCAGAGTAGATAATACCTCCTTAAGTAGTGCGTGGAGATGTTCTAATTTAAATTTAAATGTTACAACATCAGGTTCAGCTTGTTGAGAAATTTTCCCTGAATCTGAAATTTCTCCCTCAGACAAAACCTCCCTCCTGGCCCCTTCAGATTGGTGTGAGGGCATGTCAGAACAGTTATCATCAGCGTCCTCTTGCTCTTCAGTGTTTAAAACAGAGCAATCGCGCTTTCTCTGATAAGTAGGCATTTTGGATAAAATGTTTGCAATAGAATTATCCATTACAGCCGTTAATTGTTGCATGGTAATAAGTATTGGCGCACTAGATGTACTAGGGGCCTCTTGTGTGGGCAAAACTGGTGTAGACACAGAAGGGGATGATGCAGTACCATGCTTACTCCCCTCATTTGAGGAATCATCATGGGCAATATCATTATCTATGGCATTATTGTCCCTACTTTGTTTGGACACTATGACACAATTATCACATATATTTAAATGGGGAGAAACCTTGGCTTTCATACATATAGAACATCGTTATCTGATGGTTCAGACATGTTAAATAGGCTTAAACTTGTCAACAAAGCACAAAAAACGTTTTACAATAAAACCGTTACTGTCACTTTAAATTTTAAACTGAACACACTTTATTACTGAATATGTGAAAAAGTATGAAGGAATTGTTCAAAATTCACCAAAATTTCACCACAGTATCTTAAAGCCTTAAAAGTATTGCACACCAAATTTGAAAGCTTTAACCCTTAAAATAACGGAACCGGAGCCGTTTATACATTTAACCCCTATACAGTCCCAGGTATCTGCTTTGCTGAGACCCAACCAAGCCCAGAGGGGAATACGATACCAAATGATGCCTTCTATAAGCTTTTTCAGTGGTTCTTAGCTCCTCACACATGCATCTGCATGCCTTGCTTTCCAAAAACAAAGGCCCCCAGTGAAAAAGGTGTCCAATACAGTGCCTGCCGTTTTTTTTAAAACAATCCCCAAGATTATAATAACTATTAATAGTTATAATCTGCCAAATATGCTTAGTAAAGTAATCGTTTTAGCCCAGAAAAATGTCTACCAGTTTTTTAAGCCCTAATGAAGCCCTTTATTCTTATACTAAACTAAGAAAATGGCTTACCGGTTCCCATAGGGAAAATGACAGCTTCCAGCATTACCAAGTCTTGTTAGAAATGTGTCATACCTCAAGCAGCAAAAGTCTGCTCACTGTTTCCCCCAACTGAAGTTAATTCATCTCAACAGTCCTGTGTGGAAACAGCCATCGATTTTAGTAACGGTTGCTAAAATCATTTTCCTCTTACAAACAGAAATCTTCATCTCTTTTCTGTTTCAGAGTAAATAGTACATACCAGCACTATTTTAAAATAACAAACTCTTGATTGAAGAATAAAACTACATTTAAACACCAAAAAAACTCTTAGCCATCTCCGTGGAGATGTTGCCTGTGCAACGGCAAAGAGAATGACTGGGGTAGGCGGAGCCTGGGAGGGACTATATGGCCAGCTTTGCTGGGCTCTTTGCCATTTCCTGTTGGGGAGGAGAATATCCCACAAGTAAGGATGACGCCGTGGACCGGACACACCTATGTTGGAGAAATAGCTGTTTAACTTAGGACAATGCCCTGCAAAAGGCCATTTTAAGGGCTATTGGTAGTTTAGTATTAGATTAGGGGGTGTTTTATTTTGCGGGGGGATTTTTATAGGGGTATTAGTTTAGATTTCATTTTTTTATTTAGGATAGCTTTGTTAATTTTTTTCTGTACTTTTACATTTTTTTATTTTTGGGGGGTTTGTATTTTATTTTTTTAAATATACTGCCCTCTTGGCAGGCTTATCGCCTAGTATATATATATATGTGTGTATATATATATATATATATATATATATATATATATATATATATATATTGCATTGGAGAACTTTGTAGTTAAGAAGATGAAAACATGAAAAAGCATGGGTTATACTGTGTATTTACAGTAAATATTTCACATTGCAATGTTCTGCACATAAGAGAATATGTTCTATGCATTTATAAATATATATTTCTATATATAGCTGTATTTATATCTATACCTATATATTATTATACATATATATATATATATTTTTTTTTTTTTTTAAATACCATTAAATATATGTAGAAATATGTACAGTATCTCACAACAGTGAGTACACCCCTCCCATTTTTGTAAATAGTTTATTATATATTTTCATATGACAGCACTGAAAAAATTACACTTTGCTACAATGTAAAGTAGCGAGTGTACAGTCTGTATAACAGTGTAAATTTGCTGTCCCCTCAAAATAACTCAACACACAGCCATTAATGTCTAAATCATTGACAACAAAAGTGAGTACACCCCCAAGTGGAGATGTCCAAATTGGGCCAAATTAGCCATTTTCTCTCCCCGGTGTCATGTGACTCGTTAGTGTTACAAGATCTCGGGTGTGAAACTTGGTTTTATCACTCTCACACTCTCTCATACTGGTCACTGGAAGTTCAACATGGTACCTCATGGCAAAGAACTCTCTGAGGATCTAAAAAAGAATTGTTGCTCTACATAAAGATGGCCTAGGGTATAAGAAGATTGCCAAGACCCTGAAACTGAGCTGCAGCACTGTGGACAACACCATACAGCAGTTTCACATGACAGTTTCCACTCAGAACATGCCTCGCCATGGTTGACCAAAGAAGTTGATTGCACCTGCTCAGCGTCATATCCAGAGGTTGTCTTTGGGAAATAGATGTATGAGTGCTGCCAGCATTGCTGCAGAGGTTGTAGGGGTGGGGGGTCAGCCTGTCAGCGCTCAGACCATACACCGCACACTGCATCAAATTGGTCTGCAAGGCTGTCATCCCAGAAGGAAGCCTCTTCTAAAGATGATGCACAAGAAAGCCAGCAAACAGTTTGCTGAAGACAAGCAGACTAAGTACATGGATTACTGGAACCATGCCCTGTGGTATGATGAGACCAAGATAAACTTATTTGGTTAAAGGGAAAGTCAACACCAGAATTGTTGTTGTTTTAAAAGATAGATAATCTCTTAACTACCAATTCCCCAGTTTTGCATAACCAACACAGTTATAATTATACACATTTTACCACTGTAATTACCTTGCATCTAAGCCTCAGCAGATTGCCCCCTTATTTCAGTTCTTTTGACAGACTTGCATTTTAGCCAATCAGCGCTGACTCCATGGTAAATTCACGTGCATGAGCTCAATGTTATATATATGAAACACGTGAACTAATTCCCTCTAGTGGTGAAAAACTATCAAAATGCTTTTAGATTAGAGGCGGCCTTCAAGGTCTAAGAAATTAGCATATGAACCTCCTAGGTTTAGCTTTCAACTAAGAATACCAAGAGAACAAAGCAAAATTGGTGATAAAAGTAAATTGGAAAATTGTTTAAAATGACATGCCCTGAGATAGAATATTTGATTTTTACATTCAGGAATTCAGAGCTAGTGTTATTGGGGGTGTGGTAATTTACATTGCCCAAGTATAAATTTGTTTTGTTTTTTTCCTCCACCTTCTATCTCCCTTCATTTTGGGGTTTTAGTTTCTTCTTGGGGGTGACATGTCCGGTTGATGGGATCTGTCCTCTTGCTTTTCTTTTCCTGATGTTTGGTTCCTTACAAGAAGTGAGTAAAGAATAATATGGTAGAGAATGGAGGTTGGAACACATAGAGCCAGGGATGGCTCAAATAATTTTTCATATGATAATACCCACCTAGGGACACGGCTATTTTCTGTGTTTAAATTTTAAGATAAATCAAGTACAGTATAGGGAAGAGTATAGGTTCATTTGTTCCGTACGTGGTTCTACTGAGGAGGGGTATTAGTTTTGTATTTCTACTTCTTCTCCCATGTTTAAAAGGGAAGGGAGGAAAAGAGAGAGAAAAGATTTAATTTTATCACTAAGACACCTTGCATTTTGGAATATAAGAATGTAATTATGTGGTTGACATTTATTTTCGTTTTGATTTTCTAAGAAGAATGTACAGTTGGCTCATCTGTATAAAAGGGGCGGGGTGTTTGTTTGTTTTTTTTGTTTGGTTTTTTGTTTCTGTTTTGTCTTGTTTTGTTTTTTGTTGACCTGTTCAGTCCTGTCTTGATTTTATTTATGAAAATATACGTACAGAAAATTATCCATTTTCGTTTTTTTTTATATTGTTTAGTATGATAGATTATACATTAAGATGAAAGGTTAAGTGGTATAATTTTGCTTTTCTTTTGATATAAAAAATACTTGTGAAAAGGTTTCCTGAGCAATGCATTAGCAATGTCTTGCACAAATGTTATGATTTTTATTTGTGGCTTTTACCTTTTCCTTTTTGTAAACGAAAATGGATGTAAAATAAAAGGTTAAAAAAAAAATGACAAGCCCTATTTGAATCATGGAAGTTTTTTTGGGACTTGACTGTCCATTTAAGATGGTGTCAAGTGTGTGTGGCGGCAACCAGGGGAGGAGTACAAAGACAAGTCTGTCTTGCCTACAGTCAAGCATGGTGGTGGGAGTGTCATGGTCTGGGCCTGCATGAGTGCTGCCGGCACTGGGGAGCTACAGTTCATTGAGGGACCCATGAATGCCAACATGTACTGTGACATACTGAAGCAGAGCATGAACCTCTCCCTTCGGAGAATGGGCCGCAGGGCAGTATTCCAACATGATAACGACCCCAAACACACCTCCAAGACGACCACTGCTTTGCAAAAGAAGCAGAGGGTAAAGGTAGCTGTGTGTTGAGTTATTTTGAGGGGACAGCAAATTTACACTGTTATACAGGCTGTACACTTACTACTTTACATTGTAGCAAAGTGTCATTTCTTTAGTGCTGTCACATGTAGAGATATCATAAAATATTTACAAAAATGTGAAGGGGTGTACTCACTTTTGTGAGATACTGTATTTAGGAATAAATAGAACATATTCTTCTATGTGAAGAACATTGGAATGGGAAATATTTTATATTTTAATTTTGGGTAAACGAACTTGAGAATATGCGATAGGGTTTTCGCATGAGTAGAGTGTTAGGTTTTATTTTTCCACTTTTTTGGCTTCATTAACTTCTATGGGGAAATACATGAACGCACATGCGATATTCTAACTTCGACTTTTTGCGGTAGTTGGGTTACCATAAGAGTTAAAACAGTTTACTTTCAATTCACAGCACGAGTGCAACCGAAAGAGCAAAAAAATCTTACTGCTAGCACAATTAATGCTTGAACGGAAGTGTTAAATTGCGATTCACTCGTAATCTAGCCAAAAATGTTTTACAGAACAGTGAGACTTGTGGTTATGGTCATGCACTCCAAAATAACTTTAATTTAATTCCATTATTAAGTTATTAACCAACTTATTAACCCTTCTTAAATGTTTGGCTCATAGTTTAAAAGACTAACTTCATTGCAACTATTTTACAATATAATAACCCCCCAAAGAAAAAACATATCTACTATAACTCATTTTTTATTTTTTATGTTTTTAAAGGGACACATTGACTTCTATGGGGGAATAGGTTATCATGCACGTGATATCCTAAGTTCAGCTTTTTACACGCATCAGGTTTGCACACAGACGAAAACAGTTTACTTTCAATTCATAATACGAGCTCAACCTGATGCATGCAAAAGGCTTACTTTTAGCGCAGTTAATGCTTGAACGGGAGCATTTAACAGCGCTCCATTTGTAATCTGGCTCAAAATGTTTAAAGTTCCATTCATTGCTAAATAAGAAGCTGCTTCTTAACTCCTGTTTCCGGCGAGCCTGAAGGCTCACATGGAAACAGCTGCATTGGGGCTGATTCGGGCCATGATATATCGGCCCCATAGAATTAATAGGCTGCAGATTGGTTGGAGTACCAATGTAGTTAAATCTACTGTCTGTAATGATTACAATAGACACTTTTGCAAAACTGCTGTTTATAGCCATCATTCTTTGTTACATTTTCTTTTATTTTTATTGATGTTATCTAAATTAGGAATAATAAATACCACAATTATTGGGCTGGCAAGAACCTTTCAATCATGCATTCAACGTTGAAAGTGCCTTACTTGGCTAGTTCACATTGGCTCCATGGTCCTGACGTGCTCAACTAAGCTGAATCCTGGCTTGTAACTAACACATCCTCACATGCTTTTTGTGCATGCACCCTCTTTAGTTCCTCGAGTACTGTCGGCCAAGTTTGATTCATCTACTTTAAAAGTAAAACGTACAAAGTTCAATGGCAAAAGAAGTCACTGACAGCATGTTACAGCTTATGCATTTTTGCAATCTGCATAGTCATAGCTTCTTTAAATTAAGAAACAATCTAAATGCACATATGGACATTTAAAGCTTTATGATAATTTAAATATTGTGTGTTTTTCAAATCGATTAGAATGGCTTCGTAATTAAAAACCCCACAAAAAGTCATATGGCACATAGGAATTTTGATGGAACAGAAATCAGGCTGGTATTGGGGAGCAAACACATTTTGTGAATAAGTATTTGATTTGCGATTAACACTAAGGAATGAAAGGGACATGATACTCATAATTTCTAAAAAATATCTAAAATAGAATGTTTCAATATCTATGAGAGGGCTTTGTTTTTTGTTTTGTTTTTTTTAAATATGTAGATTCCTCTGTGATGTATAAAGCTAACCTTTTTCATGTGCCCCTATCAGTCAATGAGCATTAGAGTCCCAGGACCCAATTATACATTCCCATGAACTATGTCTTAGTTTCACATTAAAGTGCCAGTAAACCTAAAAAATAATGTTATATAATTCTGTACATAGTGCAGAATTATATAACATTATATGAGTGCTAGCTTTATAGAACATAATATATCCGATGAACTTTTATAAAAAAAACAAGGTTTTCCAGACCCGCCCTCTGTGCTCTACTGAGCGGGTCTGGTTTTGCCTCAGAGCGCATCTGGCCAGCTGTCTAGTAACAGCCCGGCCCGACGGCGCCATTACACTCAATGCAGCTCGCTCCTGCTCCAGCAACCCCAGACGATTGTTTTGGCCTTCATTGGGCCTCGTCAGTAAGGTGTAGCCATATTCCTCTAAGCACACTGAGCAAGGAGTCCGTGTCTGGTTTCCCCTTTTTCCCATAGGGAGACTAAATAAAAACAGAGAGAAACACACTCACAGGAACGAACAACTGGCTCAATACTATTGTTAGCCTGTTCTATGGTGATTTACCACCTGGGTGCAGCTTCTTTTAGACCAGTAATGCTTTTCACAGAGAAGAACTTTCCTGTAGTATATCAGTCTTATCCCGCCTAGTACGGTGAGTCCAGCACCAAAATACCAGGCAATTCCTTTCTGAACAAGGTACACAGCAACCCCAGACGATCGTTTTGGCCTTCATTGGGCCTTGTCAGTGAGGTATAGCCATATTCCTCTAAGCACACTGAACAAGGAGTCCACGTCTGGTTTCCCCTTTTTCCCATAGGGAGACTAAATACATACAGAGAGTTCTTCTCTGTGAAAAGCATTACTGGGCTAAAAGAAGCTGCACCCAGGTGGTAAATCGCCATAGAACAGGCTAACAATAGTATTGAGCATTGGAATGTGAAATATTTACATTATTTACATACATATTTAAACAGTTGAATATTTCATAAATATGATATTTCATGTTTTCAGCTACTTGACTGCAAAGGGCTCCAAATGCTCATACAGTCATGGCCAAAAATATTTGCACCTTTGCATTTATGTCAGATAATGCACCACTTCGCTCAGAAAATTGTTGCAATTAAAAAGTGGAGAAAGAAAAAAACAAATCTGACACATTCCACGCAAAACTCCAAAAATGGAATGGACAAAATTATTGGCACTTTCTAAAAATTGTAAGAAATAATTGCATTCCAAGTTTGTGGTGCTCCTGTAATTTGTAAATAAACTCACCTGTATCAATTAACAGGTGTTGACAATATAGAAATCACACAGGCAACTAGTTAAAATGGTGAAAAATGGACTCAACCATTCTATTGTGTGTCTCTGTGTGCCACACTGAGCATGGAGAGGAGAAAAAGCAGCAAAGAAATGTCTGAGGATTTGAGAACAAAAATTGAGAAAAGCATGGACAATCTCAAGGTTACAAGCTCACCTCTAGAGATCTTAATGCTCCTTTAACCACTGTGCGCAACATTGTCAAGAAGTTTACAGCCCATGGTACTGTAGCTAATCTCCCTGGACGTGAATGAAAGAGAAAAAATGATCAAAGATTGCAACAAAGGATTGTTCGAATGGTGGATAAAGAACCTCGATCAACTTTCAGACAAATTCAAGCTGACCTTCAGGCACAGGGTACAAATGTGTCAGCTCCCACTATACGTCACTATCTGAATGAAAAGGGACGCTATGGTAGGAGACCCAGGAGGACCCCACTGTTGACACAGAAACATAAAAAGCCAGATTGGAGTTTGTCAAAACTTACCTGAGGAAGACAAAATCACTTTGGGAGAATGTGCTGTGGACAGATGAAACAAAATTACAGCTTTTTGGTAAAACCCATCATTCTACTGTTTTCAGAATAAGAAATGAGGCTTGTAAAGAAAAGAATACAGTCCCTACAGTCAAACATGGTGGAGGTGCACTGAAGTTTTGGGGTTGCTTTGCTGCTTCAGGCACTGGATATCTTGACTGTGTGCATAGCATTATGAAATATGAAGACTACCAAAGAATTCTGTGGTGCAATATAGGGCCGAGTGTCAGAAAGTTGGGTCTCCATCAGAGGTCACTGGTCTTACAGCAGCACAATAACCCAAAGCACACGTCAAAAAGCACCCAGAAATGGTTTAAGACAAAGCACTGGAGAGCACTGAACTGGCCAGTAATGAGTCCAGATCTCAATCCCATAGAGCACCTGTGGAGATATCTCAAAACAGCAGTTGGGAAAAGGAACCCTTCCAATCTGAGAGACCTGGAGCAGTTGGCAAAAGAAGAGTGGTCCAAAATTCCAGTAAAGAGGTGTAAGACACAAGAAGCGATTGATTTCAGTTATTTTTCTCCAAGAGGCGTGCTACCAAATATTAAATTGAGAGTGCCAATAATTTTGTCCAGTCCATTTTTGCAGTTTTACGTGGAATATGTCAGATTTGGCTTTTTTTCTCTCCACTTTTTTTTATGACATACCAATTAGACATAAGTATGTATCTCTTTATTAAAGCTCTTTGCAGTTCTTTTTTCTAACACCTGGGACCTCATATCTTTGAGGCCTTATAACTTTTTATTGCAATTTATGTTTTAATCATTTTTATTATTGTGTTATCATAAGTGTAACTGTACTTTTTAAATGTATTTTTGATGTGTTTTGTTCAGCTTTTTTGTTGAGCGTAACAGTTATCCAAAGCTTTGAAGTCGCACTATCCCGATGCGCTAAATTTTATTGCGCTCAAACGAACGCATTTACTTTGAACTCGTAATATTCCCGCTACTTCTTATGTGCGCAAATAGACACAAATAAACCCCTTTTTGCTCACATGCAACAGTTAGTGTGCCACTCGTATTCTAGCCCTAGTTAAGGGGATACTGAACCCAAATTTTTTCTTCCGTGATTCAGATAGAGCATGCAATTTTAAGCAACTTTCTAATTTACTCCTATTATCAATTTTTATTCATTCTCTTGCTATCTTTATTTGAAAAAGAAGGCATCTAAGCTTTTTTTTTTGGTCTAGTACTCAGGACAGCACTTTTTTATTGGTGAATTAATTTATCCACCAATCAGCAAGGACAACTCAGGTTGTTCACCAAAAATGAGCCGGCATCTAAACTTACATTCTTGCATTTAAAATAAAGATACTAAGAGAATGAAGAGCATTTGATAATAGGAGTAAATTAGAAAGTTGCTTAAAATTTCATGCTCTATCTTAATCACAGAAGAAAAAATTTGGGTTCAGTGTCCCTTTAATAGTGATGTCGCGAACCTAAAAATTTCCGCGACTGTTCGCGAACCGGCGAACCGGGCAAACCGCCATTGACTTCAATAGGCAGGCGAACTTTAAAACCAACAGGGACTCTTTCTGGCCACAATAGTGATGGAAAAGTTGCTTCAAGGGGACTAACACCTGGACTGTGGCATGCCGGAGGGGGATCCATGGCAAAACTCCCACGGAAAATTACACAGTTGATGCAGAGTCTGGTTTTAAGCCATAAAGGGCATAAATCACCTAACATTCCTAAATTGTTTGGAATAACGTGCTTTAAAACATCAGGTATGATGTTGTATCGATCAGGTAGTGTAAGGGTTACGCCCGCTTCACAGTGACAGACCAAACTCCCCGTGTAACGCACCGCAAACAACCGCAAACAGTCTTTTTGCACAACCACAAGATAGATAGATTTGATAGATAGATACATAGATCAATAGATGCAATATACATTTGATAGATACGATTGATAGTTAGATAGATTTGATAGATAAATAGATAGATTTGATAAATATATAATTTCCCAGACAGAGAATTACAAGACGTGCAGTCTGGGACCCATGGTAAGGTTCCCAGAGGCAGTTGCGGCGCCAGGGGACGTGTATATGGCATGGATTTTCGGAACCAGGAGATGGAAAAAGATGTTTGGTCGGTCCTCCTACTTCAAATTTGGGGCACTGATGTAAAATTTTTTTTTTTTTAAATTTACACTAATGTTACACCAGATATGAGTGGTGGCACTGAGCGAGTAGGCACAGTATATGCTGTGAGCCTGACACACAGGCTGGCAGTGGCAGGCAGGCAACTGCTATTAGATTACACTAGCAGACTGATGTAAAAGTTTTTTTTTTTTTACATTTACACTACTGTTACACCAGATATGACTGGTGGTGGCACTGAGCAAGTAGGCACAGTATATGCTGTGAGCCTGACACACAGGCTGGCAGTGGCAGGCAACTGAAATTAGGTTACACTAGCAGACTGATGTAAAAAGGTTTTTTAAAAAAAATTACACTAATGTTACACCAGATATGAGTGGTGGCACTGAGCGAGTAGGCACAGTATATGATGTGAGCCTGACATACAAACTGGCAGTGGCAGGCAGGCAACTGCTATTAGATTACACTAGCAGACTGATGTAAAAGTTTTTTTTTTTTTTACATTTACACTAATGTTACACCAGATATGACTGGTGGTGGCACTGAGCAAGTAGGCACAGTATATGCTGTGAGCCTGACACACAGGCTGGCAGTGGCAGGCTGGCCTGCTGGCAACTGAAATTAGATTACACTAGCAGACTGATGTAAAAGTTTTTGTTTTTTTTAAATTTACACTAATGTTACACCAGATATGAGTGGTGGCAGTGAGCAAGTAGGCACAGTATATGCTGTGAGCCTGACACACGCTGACAGGCAGGCAAATGCAATTAGATTACAAAGAATAAGAAAATAATAAAAAAAAATGAAGTTCTAGCCCTAAAAAGGGCTTTTTGGGGTGCTGTCCTTACAGCAGAGATCAGATGAGTCCTTCAGGACTGTAGTGGACACTGAATACACTAGCCTAGCTATCGATTTCCCTATTAAATTAGCAGCAGCTACACTGTCCCTCCTCTCACTAGCAATGCAGCTTCCGAATGAATCTAAAATGGCTGCTGTCCATGAGGTGTAAGGGTCTGGGAGGGAGGGTCTGCTGCTGATTGGCTGGAATGTGCCTGCTGACTGTGAGATACAGGGTCAAAGTTTAGGCAATGATGAAGAATAGGGGGCGGATTGAACATTGCATATGTTCGCCCGCCGCTGCGAATGCGAACAAGCTATGTTCGCCGGGAACTGTTCTCCGGCGAACTGTTCGTGACATCACTATGTTTTACATTGAAGTGAAAATGTGAGTATTGTGTCACTTTAAACTGCTCAATAAATTTATTTTGTTTTTCACTTAGGAGGAATCCTTAAGTTATATAAGATAATGTTGTATTATAATTATCAAAATTACTTTATACTTGTTGCCATTTTCTTTTGCTATTCTTACAATGAAAAAAAAATGAAATTGAAGAACATTTCCAAAAAATATAATTTTGTGCCATCACAAAAAAGACATTGCAGATGTTACAACTCTAGCATGAAACAAATTAACAATGACTTTCTTCCCAAAACGAATAGCTAAAGGTGAAAAGGACATTTTTACTGCAGAAAATGTCAGGATTTCTGACAAAATATAGTTTGAGAACAGCTGAAGGGAGTGCAGAAATTGATTAAATTTTACTTTTAGGTCTTTGATTCAACTACAGCATTTTTGGGGGGAAATTAGTATTATAAATAATTTATCATATACATTGAGGGATAGGGGCAAATCTTTTTTTTTTTGTGCAGTTAAAATCTAAGGCAGTTAAATAGCCTTAAATAACTATGCTCTAAACTAGAAGGGATTTATATAAAGCCCTCTTTTGATGCTGTGCACAGTGTAAATAATTTATTGTTCTCTTATATGGGCTTTACATCAGTTGATAAAAGCCTCTCATGAATCATAAAGTTAATACCAGTTTCTTATGCAAAGGTTATGTCAGTTCACTTTCTGTGCTACCAAAGTCACATGAAAAAACTGCTAAGGTATCAGCATTATTACTTGTATTTGTAAAGCATAAATAAAACATGTATTCAAAATTAGATTCTAGTTTTCTTCTGTTTCATCTTCCTTTTTGACAGTAACTCAGTTTTATTATTTTTGTCAGTTACTGCCATAAAAGTAAATTAGTTAATCTGAAGAAGTGAATCAACCATTTTGTATTCATTTGTTTTGCATTTGGAGACCCCACATTATTTGGAAGTTTATTTGCCAAGTTATTTATTTGACTCCCTGACAACTTAATGAACTACTATAATATAAACACACACAGATAGATAGATAGATAGATAGATAGATAGATAGATAGATAGATAGATAGATAGATAGATAGATAGATAGATAGATAGATAGTGATTTATAAAATAATTACCCCGGTTAAGCTTAGAGACACAGGCCCCCATGCATTAAATCATAAACTGTAAAATATCTGCATCAATGTACACACATTTCACCATTCAAAGCTATAATGCTGTCAACCATTTAAAAACGCAGGTCAAATCGACACATCCTACTGTTTATCAAACATTAATTGACAAGCTTTGATTGCTGCCTTCTTTGCATCTAAATGGCATGTAATGATTGACAATCCGACAGGTTCTAGAGCTATCATGCCTTCACTGGCTTTAGATCTAGATGTTCTAGATCTATCATGCCTTCACTGGCTTTAGATCTTGAGGTTCTAGAGCTACCCTGACTTCACTGACTTTAGATCTAGAGGTTCTAGAGCTATCATGCCTTCACTGACTTTAGATCTAGAAGTTCTAGAGCTATCATGCCTTCACTGACTTTAGATCTAGAAGTTCTAGAGCTATCATGCCTTCACTGACTTTAGATCTAGAGGTTCTAGGGCTATCATGCCTTCACTGACTTTAGATCTAGAGTTTCTAGAGCTATAATGCCTTCACTGACTTTAGATCTAGAGGTTCTAGAGCTATCATGCCTTCACTGACTTTAGATCTAGAAGTTCTAGAGCTACCCTGCCTTCACTGACTTTAGATCTAGAGGTTCTAGAGCTATCATGCCTTCACCGACTTTAGATCTAGAGGTTCTAGAGCTATCATGCCTTCACTGAATTTAGATATAGAAGTTTTAGAGCTATCATGCCTTCACTGACTTTAGATCTAGAGGTTCTAGAGCTATTATGCCTTTGCTGACTTTAGATCTAGAGGCTCTAGAGCTATCATACCTTCGCTGACTTTAGATCTAAAGGTTCTAGAGCTATCATGCCTTCGCTGACTTTAGATCTAGAGGTTCTAGACCTATCATGCCTTCACTGACTTTACATTTGCCATCCCTATGCTTCTTAATACCCTAGGAAGCAAGATGGAAGATTAAAACCTGTCTGGCAAAGTAGGCGATTAACAGCTTATTATCTTTAGTTTTCTGAAACTTACACCAGTGTCCCTTCTCTCATATATAGCTACCTGACAGCTGAACATTTTAATGCTCATGTCTTGCTGCAGCATCCTTCTTAGGTGCAGGAGATGGAAACCGAAAGAGAGAACTAGAACAAGCCAATTAGGCAACCCCAGGTTTTTCTTCCTCTAATTTTCTTTAATAAAGCATTAACAAAAAAGTAATCACAGTTTTTTATGTACACATCTTTATAATTACCATTAAAAACACAATTATCTGCAGCAAGAAGTTTCAGTTGTCTGCTTTATAGGGAAACATTTAAGGTTCATTTAGAATCTGATCATGATCATTTTGCTTAATCGCACCATTTATTGGCCTAAAGTTATCAAAAAATCACTGTTATCTGCGTCGGACTTGATGCAAGTGCAAAATGGCTATTTTTTTATAACATTTAAGATTAATCTTTTAATCCTTGGTGGCAAATACACAGTACTCACTATACCGTATAATCTAATCCTGACTTAAATGTAAAGGCTGGTCCATAGCACCTACAAAACCTTCAAATTTATCGTCAGCAGCCCAGCATATTTCTGTCTCTCTCACAGGTTCAATCTCCCAGCACCAGCACACACTATTTTACTAGTTCTAATTACCAATAATTAGCTGCAGGGGAATTAAGTTCAGATTGTGGGGAAAACCTGGAATGGATTCCTCACTTGAAACTTTCTGCCACATCCAAACTGTGTAAATTACCAGCCCCATAACATACAAATGAGTTGTACATTTTCAGTATAACCAAGAACATTCCATTATTTGTGTTGAAACATACTGTATATACCATTAGAAACAATCATCTGAGCTCTCACAACATATACACACACAATTATTTGATGCAGATATATATGTTTGAATAAAAGACTTGCACAGAGAGTAATTTGGTATATTTTCACTCAAATTCTGGCTGATGCTCTCAGGACTGTGACACTCCAGGATATTCTAACATTGCAGCTGAAAACAGGAAAATTAATATATTCCATTGAGTGTGAATGTCCTCAAACACAGTTCCTACTGTGGGGCCTGTATTTTTAATATAGTAAATCTAAACTGTTACACCTAGATTACAAGTTTTGCGTTAGGAGGGGTGCGGTGCTAACGAGCAGTTTAAGCACACCACTCTCTTACAGACAAACGCTGGTATCACAGGTTTTTAGAAACCCTGCATTAGCCGCAAAAAAGTAAGCGAAGAGCAAAATTTAGCTACACATCTCACCTCAATACCAGCGCTGCTTACGTTAGCGGTGAGCTGGCAAAACGTGCTCGTGCACGATTTCCCCATAGGAATCAATGGGGGAGAGCCGGAAAAAAAAAAACTAACACCTGCCAAAAAGCAGGGTAAAGCTCCTAACGCAGCCCCATTGATTCCTATGGGGAAATAAAATGTATGTTTATACCTAACACCCTAACATGAACCCCGAGTCTAAACACCCCTAATCTTACACTTATTAACCTGTAATCTGCTGCCCCTGACATCTCCGACACCTACATTATATTTATTAACCCCTAACCTGCTGCCCCCAATGTCGCCGCAACCTAACTACATTTATTAACCCCTAATCTGCCACCCACAACGTCGCCACCACTATAATAAATCTAAATAAAATTACTTCAATGCACTAAATTATTCCTATTTAAAACTAAATACTTACCTATAAAATAAACCCTAAGCTAGCTACAATATAACTAATAGTTAAATTGTAGCTAGCTTAGGGTTTATTTTTATTTTACAGGTAAGTTTGTATTTATTTTAACTAGGTACAATAGTTATTAAATAGTTATTAACTATTTAATAACTACCTAGTTAAAATAAAGACAAATTTACCTGTAAAATAAAACCTAACCTAAGTTACAATTACACCTAACACTACACTATAATTAAATTAATTACCTAAACTAAATACATTTAATTACAATTTAAAAAAAGTATCTAAAGTACGAAGAAAAAAAAAAACTTATTCGGTGTCAGCGATGTTAGGGCCGGCAGATTAGGGGCTAATAATATTTAAATAGTGTTTGCAATGCGGGAGCGCGGCGGTTATGGGGTTAATATATTTATTATTGTGGCGGCGATATCAGGTTTGGCAGATTAGGGGTTAAAAATTTTATTTTAGTGTTTGCGATGTGGGGGGGGGCTCGGTTTAGGGGATAATAGGTAGTTTATGGGTGTTAGTGTACCCCAATGTGTGCAAAATAGAATATGGCACACGCAATAACTTATTCCCCCATAGAAGGCAATGGAGAAAAAAAATGTGAGAAAAGAAACACCCCACTCGTGCGCTAACCCAAACGCATATTCTCAAGTGCGCTAATCCAACATGATATTTCACATTCTAATGTTCTTCACATAGCAGAATATGTTCTATTTATTCTTAAATACATATTTCTATATATATCTGATGGTATTTTGGTAAAATATATATCTGTACCTATATATATATATATATATATATATATATATATATATATATATATATATATATATATATATACTGGAATGTGAAATATTTACAGTAAATACATAGTTAAACCCTTTATTAAATATGAATATTGCATAAATATGATTTTACATGTTTTCATCTACTTGACAGCAAAGGGCTCCAATCCACTTCTATATATGGCTTTACATATAAAAATATATAAATACATATGTATACATAAAGAAATATATATATATATTCAATCCTCATAGAAAGCACACTCCGGTTTTACAACATACAAAATACTTTAATGTATTAACGTTTTCTGAGTTACCCTGGTCATGTATCTGAGGATGGGGGAAACCCCGAAACATTAATACATTAAGTTATTTTGTATGCTGTAAAACCAGAGTGTGCTTTCTATGGGGATTGAATATTACATTGTTTGGAACTGTATCACAGATGCTAAAATGTGTACTTGAGAGTGCTGGGCTTATTTAATTTTGCTATTTATATATATATAGGGCTCAAAATTTCAGGTCCTAAGTTACTAGCCAGGCCAAAAATGTTACTCGCCACTTCTGATCCCACCCATCACCCGCCCATACCACACCCACTGCATACCCACACCACGCCCACTACTCCACCCCTCAGTTCATATGTTTATTGCAAAACACCTTCTCAGACACCCACAGAAAAAGACACATAGACACACACTCATACAAACACCCAAAAAAAAAAAATCAACACACAGACACATATACTCACACAAATACCCACAGGAACACACAAAGACACAAACTCCCCGGCTAAAACCATATAAATTATAAATGAGAATTGTTAAAGGGACACTAAAACCAATTTTTTTCTTTTGTGATTCAGATAGAGCATGCAATTTTAAGCAACTTTCTAATTTACTCATATAAGCAAATGTTCTTCATTCTCTTTGTATCTTTATTTGAAAAGCAAGAATGTAAGTTTAGATGCCGGACCATTTTTGGTGAACAACCGGGGTTGTTCTTGCTGATTAGTGGAAAATTCATCCACCAATAGACTAGTGCTGTCCAGGGTCCTGGACTTTCTTTTTCAAATAAAGATAGCAAGAGAACAAATAAAAATTTACAATAGGAGTAAATTAGAAAGTTGCTTAAAGTTGCATGCTCTATCTGAATCACAAAAGAAGACATCTAAGCTTTTTTGGGGGGGGTTCAGCACTCTGGACAGCACTTTTTTATTGGTGGATGAATGTATCCACCAATCAGCAAGAACAACCCAGTTTGTTCACCATAAATGGGCCAGCATCTAAACTTACATTCTTGCATTTCAAATAAAGATACCAAGATAGTGAAGAATGTTTGATAATAGGAGTAAATTAGGATGTTGCTTAAAATGTCATGCTCTATCTGAATTACAAAAGAAAATATTTAGGTTCAGTGTCCCTTTAAGGCAACACAATGATGATATCATTAACTTTCTAATTTACTCCTATAAGCAAATGTTCTTCATTCTCTTGGTATCTTTATTTGAAAAGCAAGAATGTAAGTTTAGATGCTGGCCCATTTTGGTGAACAACCTGGGTTGTTCTTGCTGATTGGTGGAAATTTCATCCATCAATAGACTAGTGCTGTCCAGGGTCCTGGACTTTCCTTTTCAAATAAAGATAGCAAGAGAACAAAGAAAAATTGACAATAGGAGTAAATAAGAAAGTTGCTTAAAGTTGCATGCTCTATCTGAATCACAAAAGAAAAAAATTGGGTTCAGATGAAAGCTAAACATAAAAAAAGTTTGTTTTTTTTGCTACAGCAGTAATGCACCTTTCAAATAGCTATGTGTCTTGTATGTCTGTCTGGATAAAGACTTAGATCAGCCACTTTTTTTTCAACTAATTTATGACTATCCACAATAAAAAAAAAACATTTTTATTATATTACTTTATCTCTAGATTTTAGTTAAAGGGACACTGAACCCAAATTTTGTATTTCATGATTCAGATAGAACATGCAATTTTAAGCAACTTTCTAATTTACTCCTATTATCAATTTGTCTTCTTTCTCTTGATATCTTTATACATCTAGGATCAAATTATACATCTAGGAGAAAAATACAGTAAGTTGTGTGCTGAAAAAACAATCTTTATTTTTTATGTGGGGCATTGGCAGTGGCCTTAGCCTACCTTTATTCTTTCTGAAGCAGGTATCCCTCCCTTCTCCTCCGGTCCAGTGTACGACCACGACCGTTACTTACATCATGCCCTTAATTATACAGCCAGTGACTTCTCAGGCACTATTTTGTTACACCCACTTTCCCACCCCCTCACCAATCAAAATTTAGCTTACAATTTTACAGTTTCTACTGGCTGAGTCTGGAGAGTGGGTTGGCCTGGTGGATGGGTGTGCATGATGACATCATCAGCAGCCAGGCCCACCCCTCCCGGCATGTTTCGCAAAGGTTTTAACATTAAATAGCCAAATAGGTAAGGTAATGCTAAGGAATGCAGGCAGCTGCACGATCATTGACAGGCATCAATTAGTGAGTCAACTCTGGCTTTAATTGCAAGCAGGACTAGCGCTCGCCGCTCTGTAAGTTAGGGCTCCAGCGGACCTTCTGGCCCCTGACTGTAGTCATCCCTGTCACCCCCTGATGGCGGCCCTGGGCAGTACTTCCGCTAGCTAACGTTGCCATGATGGAAACTTTACTACCTGTAGCTACGTGCACAAAACAAAACGCGTTCACCTACTTCTGCTGCTTCCTTAACCCTATATTTACTAGGCAGGGCAGCAGTGTTGTTTATATAGTATGCAAATGGAGAGAAATGCATTCTCACCGTGAGGCAGTGTCACAGAAACGCACAAAAGCAAGCAACTGAGCAGGATAGAAACTTACTCGCCCCTGCAAAAATTTCACTCGCCAATTGCGAGTTTGCGAGTGGAATTTTTGAGAATTGAGACTGATATATATATATATACAGATGAGAGTGAAGTGGCACACACCAATCCAGAATACACACTCGGCCCAGTGTATACACAGTATCCGGAAAAAGCAGGCAACACAGGATATTTGAATAACAAGCCTTTTATTCCAATGAAGGTGAAACAGCAGGGCCTTAACCCATGGGTACTGTGTATACACTGGGCCGAGTGTGTATTCTGGATTACTTTCATATATATATATATATATATCCATACATATACATCTTTATACATGTATGTGTATGTATCTAAATGTTAAAGCTTTGCCTGCTTTTTTTTCACACCTGAGACCTCATATCTTTGAGCCCTAATTTTTATTAGATGGTGTTACTATGAGTGTAACTGTATTGTTTAATGTACTTTTGATGTGTTTTGGGACACTTTTTATTTTCACTAAACAGTTAACCAGAGCTCTGATTCTAGCATAAATCGTGAGTGCTTACTCATTCTCATTTACTTTCAACTTGAAATACGTGCACAATTTAACTTGTGCGCAAACAAGCATGAAAACCCAATATCACTCGTACGCAAACAATATCGCTCCATTTGTAATCTGGCCCATAATGTGTTAATGTGACTTTAATATAGGAAAGTAAACCAGGTGTGCATAAATTAGATAAACCTTAATAATATTGTTTTTGTAAACTTACTAATTATTTATATTAGTTGAAACTGTATGAAATATGTATAGTAATATGTTTTTATATATATATATATATATATATATATATATATATATATATATATAGCATCTTTTACTTTTGTCAAATTAAGTGAAATGTAATGGAGTTAGGAGGTTTTATTCTTAAAATAAAGCATTGCAATCCTCTGTTTATAGCTCTATAATGGCTAAAATAAGATAAAATACTTTTTGAGTTATTAAGATGTGAAGGTTTGATAATGTGTATTATCAAAATAGCCAAATCGTGATTATTTTACATATATACTGCTGTATTAGTCTTAGGGAATTTGGGAAGGGAATTCATTTCATGGGGTAGCATTTCTTAGGTTTCCTTAATGCAAACAGTAGCAAAAGATCCAAAAATATAAAGCTTCAAAGTGTTATATTTGTTTTGTTTATTTAAAGGACCAGTAAATACAGAAGATTTGCATAAACAACATATGCATGATAAAAAGATAATGCAAGCTTTGGGGCCCCAGCGCTCACTACACTTTATGCCGGGACCTCAAAGGGACAGTGATTTAGGCGACTGGGGCTTTCATTTCCAAACCCACGATGATCCTATCCAGCGCCTATGACCTGTTTTCAAGACATTCTTTGCTGTCAGTTATGTGTGGCCTATCATCCGCTCTATCTTCGCTTCCAGCTTTATGGAACATCATGAGTCATTATGGATTCCACAATAGAGCTTGCATCGGATAGAAGCTCGGAATTGAGAACACTGTCATTTCAGCTTCTTTGGCTGTCCTTCTATGAAGATCTATCAATCTGAGTTTCTCCTGAAAAGCTATATAACTATACCTTGCGGATGCCAAGCAGTCAATATATCTCTTTAGCCTCAATGTTGTAGTTTAACCATTTGCACAGAGCATATATAAATTTCTACTGTTGAGTCATATGTTTACAGAATCTGGTTCCCAGTATATGTATTAGCTATGACAGTCATTAGATAGTATGTACATCTTATTGAGGAATTTGTTTTTACAGCTAAACCCAACATAGTATACTATTAAACTTTGCAGCCTGCACTATTATATACCTATGGATGTTTTTGTTCTGTTCATATTACCATGTGTAGAGGCTCTGTATGCTAACGTTTTTACATACTATGCTCTTCATTGGAGCTGGGTATTATTATTATATACAGCTAAAGGTTAGACCCATAATCTAATTAATATTATACTTGTCATATGGTAAGTCTTCAGCCCTTGCCAGACATTATATACATGTTGATTTGCAAATAGAGTCATACTTAATAGCTAGTACACAACTTATTCTATGCCTGCTAATCTCGAGGCATAACCTAACATAGGCATAGAAATTTAACACAGGCTATCATCTATTGTCCTTATTTAAATAATATTGTCTACAGACACGTGTTCCATCAATGGCCTCTAAGCCTCATACAGCCTCAACATCCTTTCTTTCAGTCGCAGATTTACCCTCAGTTACTACTACAATTTCTATATTTGGTATTTTATTATAAGTCCCTGGCACCTTATAAATTATAATTCAGGAATTTGTGCTATCTTTGCCATAGTTTTATTGTCTCTCCCAACATCACATTTTTCATACTGTTAGCTTCTGTGTTGGTATAGAACAACTATTAATAAGGCAGAATAACTATCTCATCATATACTTGAATGCTCCTACCCCCACCTATTAATATACTCTGGCACCTTTAATTGTGCTCAAAGTATTACTCAGCGGTTTCCCTCCTAAACACCGCAATTACAATCCTAAATATTTTTATAATTATTTTTCATAATAACGGTTCATGAGTTTTTAAAAGAACATTAATACTTTGAATATTTATTATTCAACTTCTGTATAACTTCATGGTTTCGCTCGCAAATACTGCAATTACAATCTGTACCATAACTAAAGTTCCCTAAATTGTCACAAAGAATATTTGGAACATTTAAATTCCAATAACTACATATTAAACTCACTGTTTTATTGTGTTAATAGATCCTATAGGTTATCGTGTACAGTGTGAACTAGATCATTTTTTTTAGAGAATACTGAGGCTTCTTGTACTGTTTGCCTATATGAACCTTTAGCAATAATCACTGTAATAAAAAAATAAAAAAAAAATAGAGGTTTATATCTTTTTTGTAGATCTTATTGTAATACCTGACAGGTACTCTGATATAGTTAAAGGGACACTGAACCCAAAATTTTTCTTTCGTGATTCAGATAGAGCATGCAATTTTAAAGGGACACTAAAACCAACATTTTTCTTTCATAATTCAGCTAGAGAATACAATTTCAAACAACTTTCCAATTTACTTCTATTATCTAATTTGCTTCATTCTTTAGATATTCTTTGTTGAAGAAATAGTAATGCACATGGGTGAGCCAATCACACGAGGCATCTATGTGCAACCACCAATCAGCAACTACTGAGCCTATCTAGACATGCTTTTCAGCAGAGGATATCAAGAGAATGAAGCAATTTAGATAATAGAAGTAAATTAGAAAGTTGTAAAATCACATACTCTTTCTAAATCATGAAAGCAAAACTTTGGGTTTCATGTCCCTTTAAGCAACTTTCTAATTTACTCCGATTATCAAATTTTCTTCATTCTCTTGGTATGTTTATTTGAAAAGCAAGAATGTAAGTTTAGATGCCGGCCCATTTTTGGTGAACAACCTGGGTTGTCCTTCCTGATTGGACAGCACCAATAAACAAGTGCTGTCCATGGTTCTGAATTAACAATTTGCTGGCTCCTTAGCATAGATGTCTTCTTTTTCAAATAAAGATAGCAAGAGAATGAATAAAAATTGATAATAGAAGTAAATTAGAAAGTTGCTTAAAATTGCATGCTGTATCTGAATCATGAAAGAAAAAATTTGGGTTCAGTGTCCCTTTAACTAGAACTAAATGCATTGTTTGTACCTGTATTGACAATATCATATATGTATGGATCTACTTTGCCTGTACTTTAGTATATTTTACCTCTATAAAAAATATTAAATAAAAAAAATAAAAAGACAATGCAATATCACTGAGTATGAAGTTCAAATGTGTAGTAGAATTGTTTCTGAAAAATGTCAGTTATGTCTATTTCCACTCCCCCTGTACCATGTGACAGCTATCAGCCAATCACAAATGCATATACATATATTCTGTTAACTCTTGCACATGCTCAGTAGGAGCTGGTGACTCAAAAAGTGTAAATATAAAACTATTGTGCACATTTTGTTAATGGAAGTAAATTGGAAAGCTGATTAAAATTGCATGCTCTCAGTGTTTCTCAACCGCGGTCCTCAAGTACCCCCAACAGGCCAAGTTTTCATTATAGCTGAACCAGTGCACAGGTGAAGTAATCAGCTGATCAGTAACACCATGGTTACTAACTTGCTCTCATCCATAAGATGATAATTTCACCTGTGCACTGGGTCAGCTATATTGAAAACCTGGCCTGTTGGGGGTACTTAAGGACTGCAGTTGAGAAACAATGCTCTATCTGAATCATGAAAGCTTAATTTCTCCAACATTGGTGTGTCCGGTCCATGGCGGCATCCATTACTTGTGCGAATATTCTCTTCCCCAACAGGAAATGGCAAAGAGCACAGCAAAAGCTGTCCATATAGCCCCTCCTCAGGCTCCGCCCCCCAGTCATTCTCTTTGCCGCTCTGAACAAGTAGTATCTCCACGGAGATTGTGAAGAGTATGTGGTGTTTAATTGTAGTCTTTTATTCTGCTATCAAGAGTTTGTTATTTTAAAATAGTGCCGGTTTGTACTATTTACTCTCAAACAGAAAGGGATGAAGAGTTCTGTTTAAAAGAGGAGTATGATTTTAGCAGCAGTAACTAAAATCAATTGCTGTTCCCACGCAGGACTGTTGAGCCCAGAGAACTTCAGTTGGGGGGAACAGTTAGCAGACTTTTCTGCTCAAGGTATGACTAGTCCATTTTCTAACAAGACTGTGTAATGCTAGAAGACTGTCATTTTCCCTCTTGGGAATCGGTAAGCCATTTTCTTAGACTCCTAACAGAATGAAGGCTTATTATGGGCTATACACTGGTTGACACTCTTATGGGCTTTATTTAAGTTTTTTTATGAAATCTAGAGGTGATTTATAAAACTTTTATTGTGGGGGAACGTTTTTAGACGCCAGGCAGTTGTTTAGACACCTTTCCAGTCAGGAAGGGCCTTTCACTATAGTAGGCAGAGCCTCATTTTCGCGCCATAATTGCGCAGTTTGTTTTGGATGCAGTGCATGCAGCTGTATGTGAGAGGGTCTGGTGATCATTGAAAACGTTCCTGTAAGGCTTAATTTGGTATCGTATAACTCCTAAGGACAGGTGAAGTCACAGCAAACGCTGTGGCTGGGACTGTAGTGGGGTTAAAAATTGTTATTTGATTAAACGGCTCCGGTTTCCTCATTTAAGGGTTTAAAAGCTTGAAAATTGGGGTGCAATACTTTTAAGGCATTAAGAAAATTTGGTAAAGATTGGATATTTCCTTCATAGTTTTTCACACATTCAGAAATAAAGGGTGCTCTGTTTAACATTTAAAGAGACAGTAACGGTTTTGTTTTAAAACGTTTTTTTTTTGCATTATTAGCCTGTTTAAGCCTGTCTAACATGTCTGTACCTTCAAATAGAACATGCTCTGTATGTATGGAGGCCAAGGTGGTCCCCCCTTCAAATGTATGTGATAATTGTGCCATAGCGTCCAGACAAAGTAAGGACAGTACTGTCACATTTAATAAGGTTGCCCAAGATGATTCCTCAAATGAAGGTAGTGGGGATAGTTTATCATCCTCTCCTTCTGTGTCAACACCAGTTATGCCCGCGCAGGCGACCCCTAGTACATCTAGCGCGCCAATGCTTGTTACTATGCAACAATTAATGGCAGTAATGGATAATTCCATAGCTAATATTTTATCCAAAATGCCAGCATTTCAGAGAAAGCGTGATTGCTCAGTTTTAAACACAGTGGAGCAAGAAGGCGCTGACGATAGTTTATCTGTCATACCCTCACACCAGTCAGAAGTGGTAGTGAGGGAGGGTTTGTCGGAGGGAGAGCTTTCAGATTCAGGAAGAATCTCTCAACAGGCAGAACCTGATGTTGTGACGTTTAAATTTAAGTTAGATTATCTCCGTGCATTACTTAAGGAGGTGCTATCTACTCTGGATGATTGTAACTCTTTGGTCATTCCAGAAAAATTGTGCAAGATGGACAAATTCTTAGAGGTCCCGGTGCACCCTGATGCCTTCCCGATCCCTAAAAGGGTGGTGGACATAGTGAATAAGGAGTGGGAGAGACCAGGCATACCCTTTGTCCCACCTCCTATATTTAAGAAATTGTTCCCTATGGTCGACCCAAGGAAGGACACATGGCAAACAGTCCCTAAGGTTGAGGGGGCAGTTTCTACCCTAGCTAAGCGCACGACTATTCCCATTGAGGACAATTGTGCTTTCAAAGATCCTATGGATAAAAAATTGGAGGGTTTGCTTAAAAAGATTTTTGCTCAGCAAGGTTACCTCCTCCAACCAATTTTGTGCATTATTCCTGTCACTACGGCGGCGTGTTTCTGGTTCGATGAACTAGAAAAGTCGCATAATATGGAGACTCCATATGAGGAAGTCATGGACAGAATTCACGCACTTAAGTTAGCTAATTCCTTTACTTTAGATGCCGCTTTGCAATTAGCGAGATTAGCGGCGAAAAATTCAGGGTTTGCAATTGTGGCACGCAGAGCGCTCTGGCTAAAGTCTTGGTTGGCGGATGTATCTTCCAAGACAAAATTGCTTAATATCCCTTTCAAAGGTAAGACCCTTTTTGGGCCAGAATTGAAAGAAATTATTTCAGACATCACTGGGGGAAAGGGCCACGCCCTCCCACAGGATAGGCCTTTCAAGGCTAAGAATAAGTCCAATTTTCGTTCCTTTCGCAATTTCAGGAACGGACCGGCTTCTAACTCTGCAGCCTCTAGACAAGAGGGTAACGCTTCCCAGACTAAACCAGCTTGGAAACCAATGCAAGGCTGGAACAAGGGTAAACAGGCCAAGAAGCCTGCTGCTGCTACCAAGACAGCATGAAGGGGTAGCCCCCGATCTGGGACCGGATCTAGTAGGGGGCAGACTCTCTCTCTTTGCTCAGGCTTGGGCAAGAGATGTTCCGGATCCCTGGGCACTAGAAATAGTCTCTCAGGGTTATCTTCTAGAATTCAAGGAACTACCCCCAAGGGGAAGGTTCCACATGTCTCACTTATCTTCAAACCAAATAAAGAGACAGGCATTCTTACATTGTGTAGAAGACCTGTTAAAGATGGGAGTGATACACTCAGTTCCAGCTGTGGAACAAGGTCAGGGGTTCTACTCAAACCTGTTTGTAGTCCCCAAAAAAGAGGGAACTTTCAGACCAATTCTGGATTTAAAATTTCTAAACAAATTTCTCAGAGTTCCATCGTTCAAAATGGAAACCATTCGAACAATTTTACCTACAATCCAGGAGGGTCAATATAGGACTACCGTGGATTTAAAGGATGCGTACCTACATATTCCTATCCACAAAGATCATCATCAGTTCCTAAGGTTCGCCTTTCTGGACAAACATTATCAGTTCGTGGCTCTTCCATTCGGGCTAGCCACTGCTCCCAGAATTTTCACAAAGGTGCTCGGGTCCCTTCTGGCGGTTCTAAGACCAAGGGGCATTGCAGTGGCACCTTATTTGGACAACATTCTAATTCAAGCGTCGTCTCATTCCAAGGCAAAGGCTCATACCGACATTGTTCTAGCCTTTCTCAGATTTCACGGGTGGAAGGTGAACGTAGAAAAGAGTTCCCTGTCTCCGTCAACAAGAGTTCCCTTTTTGGGAACAATAATAGATTTTTTAGAAATGAAAATCTTCCTGACAGAAGTCAGAAAGTCAAAGCTTCTAAACGCTTGTCAACTTCTTCACTCTATTCTGCAGCCTTCCATAGCTCAGTGCATGGAAGTAGTAGGGTTGATGGTTGCAGCAATGGACATAGTTCCTTTTGCTCGAATTCATCTAAGACCATTACAACTGTGCATGCTCAATCAGTGGAATGGGGACTATGCAGACTTGTCTCCAAAGATTCAAGTAGACCAGATGACCAGAGACTCACTCCGTTGGTGGTTGTCCCAGGATCACCTGTCTCAGGGAATGAGTTTCCGCAGACCAGAGTGGGTCATTGTCACGACCGACGCCAGTCTATTAGGCTGGGGCGCAGTCTGGGATTCCCTGAAAGCTCAGGGTCTATGGTCTCGAGAAGAGTCTCTTCTCCCGATAAACATCCTGGAACTGAGAGCGATATTCAATGCTCTCCGGGCTTGGCCTCAACTAGTGAAGGCCAGATTCATAAGATTCCAGTCAGACAACATGACGACTGTAGCTTACATCAACCATCAGGGAGGAACAAAGAGTTCCTTGGCGATGAGAGAGGTATCCAAGATCATCAAATGGGCGGAGGATCACTCCTGCCATCTATCTGCAATTCACATCCCAGGAGTAGACAACTGGGAGGCGGATTATCTGAGTCGTCAGACTTTCCATCCGGGGGAGTGGGAACTCCACCCGGAGGTTTTTGCCCAGTTGACTCAATTATGGGGCATTCCAGACATGGATCTGATGGCGTCTCATCAGAACTTCAAGGTTCCTTGCTATGGGTCCAGATCCAGGGATCCCAAGGCGACTCTAGTGGATGCATTAGTGGCGCCTTGGTCGTTCAACCTAGCTTATGCGTTTCCACCGTTCCCTCTCCTTCCCAGGCTCGTAGCCAGGATCAAACAGGAGAAGGCCTCTGTGATTCTGATAGCTCCTGCGTGGCCGCGCAGGACTTGGTATGCAGACCTGGTGAATATGTCATCGGCTCCACCATGGAAGCTACCTTTGAGACAGGATCTTCTAGTACAAGGTCCATTCGAACATCCAAATCTAGTCTCTCTGCAGCTGACTGCTTGGAAATTGAATGCTTGATTTTATCCAAGCGTGGGTTTTCAAATTCAGTGATAGATACTCTGGTCCAAGCCAGAAAACCTGTGACTAGAAAGATTTACCATAAAATATGGAAAAAATATATCTGTTGGTGTGAATCCAAGGGATTCTCCTGGAGTAAGATTAAAATTCCTAAGATCCTCTCCTTTCTCCAAGAAGGTTTGGATAAGGGATTGTCAGCGAGTTCTCTAAAAGGATAGATTTCTGCTTTATCTGTCTTGTTACACAAACGACTAGCAGCTGTGCCAGATGTACAAGCTTTTGTACAGGCTTTGGTCAGAATCAAGCCTGTTTACAGACCCATGACTCCTCCTTGGAGTCTAAATTTAGTTCTTTCAGTTCTTCAAGGGGTTCCGTTTGAACCTTTACATTCCATAGATATCAAGTTACTATCTTGGAAAGTTCTGTTTTTGGTTGCTATTTCTTCTGCAAGAAGAGTTTCTGAATTATCTGCTTTGCAGTGTGGTCCACCCTATCTGGTGTTCCATTCAGATAAGGTTGTTTTGCGTACTAAGCCTGGTTTTCTTCCGAAAGTTGTTTCCAACAGGAATATTAACCAGGAAATAGTTGTTCCTTCTCTGTGTCCGAATCCAGTTTCAAAGAAGGAACGTTTGTTACACAATTTAGATGTAGTTCGTGCTTTAAAGTTCTATTTAGAAGCAACTAAGGATTTTAGACAAACCTCATCTTTGTTTGTCGTTTACTCTGGTAAGAGGAGAGGACAAAAAGCTACTGCTACCTCTCTTTCTTTCTGGCTGGAAAGCATTATCCGATTGGCTTATGAGACTGCCGGACAGCAGCCTCCTGAACGAATCACAGCTCACTCCACTAGGGCTGTGGCTTCCACATGGGCCTTCAAGAACGAGGCTTCTGTTGATCAGATATGTAAGGCAGCGACTTGGTCTTCTCTGCACACTTTTGCCAAATTCTACAAATTTGATACTTTTGCTTCTTCGGAGGCTGTTTTTGAGAGAAAGGTTTTGCAAGCCGTGGTGCCTTCCGTTTAGGTAACCTGATTTGCTCCCTCCCTTCATCCGTGTCCTAAAGCTTTGGTATTGGTTCCCACAAGTAATGGATGACGCCGTGGACCGGACACACCAATGTTGGAGAAAACAGAATTTATGCTTACCTGATAAATTACTTTCTCCAACGGTGTGTCCGGTCCACGGCCCGCCCTGGTTTTTTAATCAGGTTTGAAAAATGTCTTTTTCTATACACTACAGTCACCACGGCACCCTATAGTTTCTCCTTTTTTTCTCCTAACCGTCGGTCGAATGACTGGGGGGCGCAGCCTGAGGAGGGGCTATATGGACAGCTTTTGCTGTGCTCTTTGCCATTTCCTGTTGGGGAAGAGAATATTCCCACAAGTAATGGATGACGCCGTGGACCGGACACACCGTTGGAGAAAGTAATTTATCAGGTAAGCATAAATTCTGTTTTTGATTTAAATGTGCCCTTTAATAAACAGATAAATATATATTTGCCTGGAATTTCTCAGAGTTTGTTTCCTAAACCAGACAACCATATTTACACTGATTTGACACCTTCCAACATTTCCTGATCATTCTCAAGGACTGGGAGGACTTAGGCCCCAATGTTCAAAACATCAACATTGATTTTCTAAAAGGTGTGTGGCCAAGCAGTGCCAGCCAGTGGCGATGTCTCTCCCATATTAGTTAATGGTAACGTTACGTCACCACCCTTCACCGCTGACATTGCCGCTCATTGGCATTTTGCTGAGGCCAGGGAGGGGGCCTTATTTGAAGTGGGCATACATGTACAGACAGTGTGCACACTGAAACTATAAATAGTTTCCTTGTAGGTACACTTCAAATATTGCCGGTGGGGCCTAAGTTTTACTACACCTACACTAACTACCTTGGCCAATGTAGTCTTTCCAGCTGATAGCTGGCGAGACAAACAAAGCCACTACCCTCCTCGCTACCTACCACCAACCACCTACACCTACATCAGAGCTAACCTTCACTCCCTCAGCACTGCTTAGCTAACTCCCCCCTGACCGCCTACACCTATGTCATGCCTGACCTACACACCCCTTGAAGCCCAGCTAAATCCCTAATACCACCAGAAATTTGATGAGGCACCTGGGAATACCACTGGATTGATGGGGAACACTTTAATTCTGGTCCCGTATTCCTCCCAGAAGGTAGCACCCGCAAACAAATGGTATCCCCAGGTGCCTTATCAAACTGCCAGCAACATACTAAAAGAGAGATTTGATCCCTTGCACCCTGCTTGATCTGTACCCCTTTTAAGAATCTCTGGACTGGGGCTCAATTCCGGTTTAGTGCTCAGTTCCAGTAGCCTGGCTAGGCTAGGTGCATGTTATGTAGAACACATATCATTTTAATTTTTGCACATAAATTAAAATGTAATTAATGTTGTTTATTGTGTTTATTATTTGTTATTAAAAACAGTATAATTAAAATTATAGTTCTACATAACTGCATGTCTGCTATGTAAAAATATTATTTAATGTTACTGACTACTATAACATAAATATATATTAACATACATATAGTGATCTGTTATCACTAATAAACACAACAAGCTAACATAAATACATTTTAATTTATATGCAATACTTAAAATAATATGCAGTATACATGACAATGCATACCATTTTAAATATTGAATATCAATGCAAGACCAGACTACATTACATCTACAATGTTTGAGGGGAATGCATGATCATGTATAATGCATATTAGTTTAAGTGTTGGATATAAATTAAAATGTAGATATTCTTGATTGTTGTGTTTATTATTTTATGTTTTTAAAAAGTTGCATTATAATTATAGTATTATATAACTGCATGCCTGTTATGTAATAATACAATTTTAATACTAATGACTTTTGTAACAAATATACATTTAAAAAAATATTTATGTTTACAATAATAAACACAAAAAGTAAAAAAAAATGCATATAAATTTATATAAAATATTTAAAAGAATATGCAACATACATGAGAATGCATAATAGTTTAAACATTAAAAATGCACTGTTAACCCCTAAGCTGCCCTAACCTAATCACCTATCAACCCCCATACAGATATGGGTGGTGGTTAGGTAATTAGGGCCTACCAAATGCTAACCATCAATAATCCCCTAATCAACCCCAATACAGGTATGGGGGGTGGTTAGTTGATTAAGGCCTACTAAATGCTAAACAAACAATAATCATCTAATCAAACCCTATTACAGGTTTTGGGGGTGGTTAGGTGATTAAGGCCTACTAAATGCTAAACATCAATAATCAATAATAGGTTTTTAGGTCAACTTTATTATTTTGGGGTTTGGGGGGATACTTGTATTGTAGAATTGGGGTTTTGTATTTTTTTATTATTTGTAAAAGAGCTGTATTATCTTTAGGAAAATGCCCTACAAAATGCCCTATAAAGGGCTATTGTAATTTATTTTAGTGATAACATTTATTTATTTTTTTGTTTTGTTTTGGGTGGTTTTTTATGGTGCATGTAGATTAGTGTTAGGTATAATGGTGGGTTTTTTATTTTGGATAATATCTTTTTTTATTTTCTATAACTTATATAGATATATTTTTTCTGTAACTTTTGTAAAAAAAAATTAAGTAACCTAGGGGGTTTAGTTTAGAGGGGGTTTGGTGCTAGGAAGAGTAGGGTTGTGTTGGGGTTATGGCAGTTTAGGGTTCATAGTGTAGGGTACTTCTGGTGGGCTAGTGGCAGTTTAGGGGTTAATAGTGTAAGGTACTTGTGGCGGACTAGTGGTGGTTTCAGGGTTAATAGTTTAGATGGATACTTGCAGTGGGTATGTGGTGTTTTAGGGTTTAATATGATAGATACTTGCAGTGGGTATGTGGTGGTATAAGGGTTAATAGGATAGATAGTTGTGGTGGGTATGTAGCGGTATAGGGGTTAATAGGATAGATACTTGCAGTGGGTATTTGGTGGTATAGAGGTTAAAAGGATAGTACTTGGAGTGGGAATGTGGCAGTATAGGGGTTAACAGGCTAGTACAAGTGGGGGATATATGGCAGTTATTTATTAGTGTAGTGTTAGTTTGCGATCATGGGATACTTCAGTTTAGCAGTATTAGGATTAGCGGTTAGGCATGGCAGTTAAATTTCAAGTGATCCTTTACGATAATTCGCCAATATGTCCGGCAATGCTGGGTGTTATCAATAGCCAGCATCGCTGACCAATGGCATGTATAGTAAACGCCTTTCAGTGATGCCGCCTGTTAGTAGCTATGTCAGGAGCTTGGAATATTTTGGCAGGCTCGCTCGACATAATGGTGAATACCTTGGAAAATATTTTGCCACCTCATAGCACTTTCAATCATTGGGGCCTCAGTCAGGAGACCCATGACAAGAGTGGTTGCAGCCTGTAGGGTAAGTCAAAGTGGGTCAGGTAAAAAGGTGGGTTTGTTAAGTGGATGGAGTGTGATGTTGATCTTGAGTTGAAATTTAATTTGGTTGAACTTATGTGATTTCGCTAATTTTTTATTTGAAAGTTATGCTAATTAGATAATTTAATTTTAATATAAATTCAAAATAATTTAGCTGTTTACATCTTCCAAATTAAACTATACTGAAATCAAACAGCTGATGAGCATAACTTTCTATCGAAATACAATCTAATTAGATTAACATATTTTCTAATTTAATGTAAACAATAACATAATACATCATTCTTCTGTCTTAACTAATTAAAATGGCAGCTGCTTCTTAACTATCAGCTACAGGCGCACTCATGGGTGCTGCACTGAAGCTGCTCTAAAGTTGCATCCGCAGCTTGATAAATAGAGCCCAATGTGTTTAAAGGACCAATACATTCAGTAGAATTGCATAAACAATAACACAATAAAAAGAGAATACACCGGACCCGATGATACGTATTTAAGTACCAATAAAATCAACTTCTTTAAATATGCCTAATTTGTTTAGGCAATAGCAAAATAAAGAAGTAATTCAACATCTGCTTCACTATTAATTATTATAGATTCAGAACTACAATATTCCTATATCTCTCTTTTTGCACAAAGACAAGACAACTGTCAACCTTTACTATAATGATGATATAATGAAACATGCTGGATTGTACACCTGTAAGGGACTATGATACACTAAAGTACAGGCAACTGTCTGCTTGGTTTTATCTTGATGAAATGAACAATGAATGATTTAAGAAAGGTTCTGTTGTTGATATCGTCTGAAAGGAAGACTGTTCCTCTGGGGTCTACAGTTCTTTGGAACAAAAGCCATCAAACTAATCTCAATGGATGGAGAAGTCAAATCAGGCATGTATGCAAAGACATTAAAATTGTATCTGTCCTTCTGGTTTTGATGATAATTTTTCATATTCTCTTATCTTCATCTATATTACTAATAAACAAGGCAAACTTGTCTTGGTGACATAATAAGCATATTGTATTCCGAACACTGGTTCCTACAATATAAAAGCTAAAACTTTTTATTTTCAGAGATGACAAATTAGCATTTGAAGTTCAGAAGTGTTTTCTCAAGAGGGCTTTTCATTCTCATTCTTAGACAAAATATATACAGTATATATAATAATGATAATCCACAGCATTGGGAAATGTGTTTTAAGAGATAAAAATGTTACTATAATATTCATATTCAACGACTGACAAGTTGCTTCTGTGTGTTTGGATGCTTAATTTGAATTTGATTAATTATTGCAGAATATCATTACTGTTCAGCATCTCATAATGCTCCATATTAGTATAATTATTCTAAAAATTCATTCCTAAGAAGTTATTTGTTTCTAGTACCAAGTGGAATAATATTTCTAAAATGCCACTAAATGAATTTTTATATTATTATAGATACAAAACATATTGATTTACTTTTTTAAGAAACTAAAATATTAGGTTAATTTGCTTTATGAAAAAGTACAATGATTCAGTAATTGTGAATATAATTTACTTTATTAATTGCAATCTGATTGATGGTACACTTATAAACAAAATGTGAGAATTTTCCATTTTGCATATACATTGTATGGTCAGTCAAGATAATTAACTAATATATTGTATTTCCTTTAATCCTTTAAGCGATGATGTGTTCATTTAACTTTATGCAGAGAAATTAATAACTGATCCTTTTCTAAGTGATAGTTTCATGAAATTTGTTTAGCATGGTAATCTTTTTAACTAGTTTGTTATTGGTACTTTTTCTTCTTTTTCAGCTCTGCTAGCAGTACATAGAAGTGAAAAGAATGTGAGTGTTGATGAATATTTGTAACGAATATGTACTACTACTAGATGGAGCTGCTGGAAATAGTACAATTTGTTGTATTTACCTGAACAGTAAATGCTTAAAGGGATTGTAAACAAGTAAAGTTCACTTTATGTTCAAATAGTGTCCAATACTTATTTAGCATATGCAGTCAGTTTTTTAGAAAATTTCTTGAAATAAATACCTTTAAACGTTCCTCATTACGTCTCTTCAGACAGCCACCAAGGTCACTTGTTTTTTTCTTTTGGATTTTGGTCCGGGGGCATATATACTCTCTCTCCATTAAGGTCAAAAGTACACTGAAATAAACAGTAAATTGAATTGTGATAGGCGTTGTCATCTATTGTTTACATTAGTGTCACAAAAGACTTTTTAAAGGACATGCTAGACGGGTTGACAGCCTGAGCTATGAATGCACACAATGGGAAGCAAAGAGGGCTGTATTTATGTGCTGTACCACCAACTTGTAATTTTGAGAAGAAACTTCTTCAGGCATGGAGGGGCCAGAGCAGGGGTCTATAGGGCTAGTTAAAAAGGTATTTTTATATAGTGAACTTGCTACTATTATATGTATGTAGAAGGATTAAAACAGCTATGTATAATCTACAGTGAATTATTCTTAATGTTATTTTTAAACTTAAATATTCTTGGCACTTATTTTTATTGCATTGGTAGGGTATAAAATATCCTGATGCACTTATTTTATATATAGAGGGGAGCCTCATGAGTAGAACAGCCAAAACAGGTCCAGATATACCAATATAATATTGAATACTGGTTTGAGGTCTTTGACGTAAGTCATGGAGCTTGTTATTAAACTCTGGACATGTTGTATATGTCTTGGTACACTAGTAACATTGTATTGCTAGCCACAATTAGGCTTGTTAACAGTTTACACGCCCATAATGGGCGTTTTTAGATTTGATTGGTTAATATTAGATTTAAAATGGTCATTATTTTGTGTTGTGCCATATGCCTGATGAAACGGCTGTTTGTTTAGCCGAGAAATGTGTTCTATGTAGGGGGCTTATACTGTTGCCCATATCACTCATTGCTATTGTTTTTATTGTGATTTTAATAAACCATTTTTTAAACTTGAGCAAAGTGTAAGCACCTTTTGACCCTTTCGCCTAATTGGAGTATCGCACCTGGGTGAGCGGTGGATTCTGCATATGATCCGGTTTGTCTTTAGAACCAGGCGAGGGTGAGCTGATATACCCCAAGATATCAGCTTGTCATTACTAGCACATAAGGGTGCTATCGTCAAATGTGAGTACCCATTTGGCTACACCATTTTGTATATCTGAACCTGTTTTGGTTGTTCTACACATGAGGCGCCCCTCTGTTTTGTCTTCTGCTTTATAGTAACATCCAGACTTGTCTGTGAGGAGGAGAGTGGCCACCTATTTCTAGTCACCTGCGGAGGTCATTTATGACTGTGGAGGGCGATTAGCACTCATCCTGTTTGGGACTTTTGTAATATTTTGGTAACCTGTATGCATTTACACATTTGCATTTATTGATCCCTTTTGCTTGTGCACCCCTCACTTTGTTTTTATTGTATGTTTTATATATATATCAAGTCAATTGAATAATAATAATAATAAAAATCCTTTAACTATTCATTGATGAGCCTACTTTGTAACTTTTTAACTACAGTCTCAGTGTGTGTGTGGGGGGGTTCTGTGTGGTAACCACAGTTGTGTCTATGAAGTAACACATGCCAAATCAGCTGAAAATTGATATGCAATACACTAAAGTTGTGATGGTAATATGCCAAAACTAAAAGCTGATAAAAAGTTAATTGGCAACACTTATACTGTATTTAAAATATTTGTATTTATTACCATTGACTTTATGGATATAATAATTATATATTTGATTTAAATGTTCAAACTATACATTTCTATGTGTCAGCCTGTGGAAGGTAATCTCACCCCTGTAAAGGAGAGAGGGAATTTTAGGACCACAACTGCAGCTTTAAAAGTGTTGTGAAAGTATCAATGATTCTGTATAGGTGAAGGGAGGCAGCAAGGTTCAGAATCAATGGATACAGTTCACTTTTATTATAAGGATAGGTGAGACAATGGCTGAGACCACAGAGCATATAGCCCCACTCAGTATTGACAAACTGGTTCCCACTTAAATAATAACATGCAATTGCAAGGTTAAAGAGTTAAACAGATAGTATCTGATCATAATTGGCAGCACAGATAACAGTACAAGAAAAAGGCAAAATACAGCTAATGACACTTGAGCTTTTTAAGGTACTGAGACTGACAAATAACGAAGTTAGGTAAATATTAGCGCATTTGAATACGAAGGCATCTTAACTAAAAGTTCTGAGACATGTCTGGAGTAAATGTTGAATATTGGTAACTTACTGCGGTACAGGAGTGAAGGAAGCGCTTTTTAAAGTTACTATAGAAGTAATGGGTGAGTGGTGTCTGGACACAGAGTAGTTCCCCTGCAGAGTCTGGGGATTTGCAGCGTGTGCGATGGCGTGTGACGTCACCGCTTGCCGGTTCCGGTCCTGTGTTTGGTAGAGAGGTGAGCTGCGTCTGTCTCAAAGGTTGCAAGGAAGTTTGAGGGTGAGAAGCTGGATTCAACAATCAAGCAATTTGGTATGAGTAGGAGGGAAATTTAAACAGCTTGATGGGGAGGAGATTATGTAAGTGTGAAAAGACACAGCTATACAAAGGATAAAGCAAAGAACTTAGGCAGTCATGACAGGACCCCCCCCCCCAAGGATCAACTCCGGGGATCGGGTCCAGGGCGATCAGGACAACGTTCATGGAACCTGGCCACCAATCGGGGGGCAGATAGATTAGAAGCCGGTTCCCAGGAGTCCTCAGAATCAGGATAGCCCTTCCAATGAACCAGATACTGAAGCTGCCCTCGAAAGCGTCGGGAGTCCAACACATCTTGTACCTCATACTCCAGGGTGGCATCCTGCAGATGAGGAAGTATAGGAATAGAAGGATCATGGTGACGAAGCTGTCTATAAGGCTTGAGGAGAGACACATGAAAGGTAGGATGGGATTTCAGATTTGCTGGTAAAGCGAGGGTGACAGCATTCATATTCACAATCTTTACGATGGGGAATGGTCCAATAAAGCTGGAAGACAGTTTCCTGGAAGGAAGGGGTAAATGTAGATTACGTGTCGATAACCAAACGTAGTCACCTACAGCATATTTAGGCGAGGGAATCCTTTTCTTGTCAAAATGAAATTTATACCGATCCTTGGCGATGCGAATATTTTCAGCAGTTAATGAAAAGGATTCACTAATAGTGTTGATGAGGTCATTCACAACAGGACAAGTGTTGCCGACCATAGAATCCCATTCAAAAGAGGGATGGAAACCATAATTAATGAAAAACGGTGTGGAGTTAGTAGAGGAATGAATGGAATTGTTGAAGGCGAATTCTGCGTATGGCAGAAGTTGGGTCCAGTTCTCTTGTTTAGCTGAGATGAAACATCTTAAGTATTGTTCAATGCACTGGTTTGTTCTTTCAGTCTGGCCATTAGTTTGTGGATGGAAAGAGGTACTGAGACGTCTAGAAATACCTAGTGAGTGACAAAGTTGTTTCCAGAAGTGGCTGGTAAATTGAGTACCCCTATCTGAGGTGATACTATTCGGGAGTCCGTGATACTTGAACACATGGTGGATCATTAAGGAAATGGTTTCAGAAGAAGTTGGGAGTTTATGGTAGGGCACAAAATGTGCCATTTTACTAAATAGGTCCACGACTACTAATATGGTGTTATTCCTTTCTGAGATAGGCAGGTCGACTATATAGTCGATAGCTATGTCTCTCCAAGGACGGTCAGGAGTCGGTAAGGGGATCAATTTTCCGTACGGGGGAGTCCTCCCTTTTTTAGTAGTTTCGCAGATCATACAGGTCTTAACGTAATCCGCGATATCGGAGAGGTAAGTTGGCCACCAAAAGTATCTGGAGACTAATTCTTGAGTTTTCTTTATGCCCATATGTCCAGCAGATGGGGAGTCATGTAAAGTTTTTAAGACTGTTGGTCTGAGACTGTTGGGTACATAGATTTGTTGTTGGTGATAATACAACCCATCCGTGTGTAAATCCAAGACCTGTAATGGTTTATTTGAGTCAGCCTGTTGTGCCGATTTGAACTGATTGTTTTGTTCTACAGTTAAAGCTAAGAACCTGTCTAGAGGAATTAAGGGTGAGAGGTTTGGATGCGGAACTTGGTCCACCAAGTGTCTTGAGAGGGCATCAGCCTTCTTGTTCTTGTTTGCAGGACGGTAGGTGATAAGATAATTAAACCTAGCCAAGAATAGGTTCCAACGGACCTGCCGTGCACTAAGAGTCCTATTAGATTGTAAGTATTCTAGATTTTTGTGATCCGTGTAGATCAAGATTGGAAGACTGGTCCCTTCCAGAAGGTGTCTCCATTGTTCTAATGAAGTCTTGATTGCTAACAGTTCTTTATCCCCAATTGGGTAGTTGATTTCAGCTGAATTAAGTATTCGTGAATAGAAGGCGACAGGGTGTAGAGGGTCCTTAGGAGTCAACCTCTGGGAGAGGATTGCTCCCAAAGCATAATTAGATGCATCCACTTCCAGGATATACTGTAACTTAGAATTAGGGAATTGGAGGATAGGGGCCGTAGTGAAAGCCTTTTTTAAAAAGTTGAAAATTTGTTCTAAATCATCGTTCCATCGAAAGTGTGTATCAGATTTGGTCAAGTTAGTTAATGGTCTTGTCAAATCAGCGAAATTTTTAATAAACTTCCTGTAGAAATTGGCGAAACCCATGAACCTTTGTATATCCTTTTTACTTTTTGGGGAAGGCCAATTTTGGATTACCGATATCTTATCATTATCCATCTGGATACCTTGGGGTGATACAATATAACCTAGAAATTTTATTTCTTTGGAGTGAAATAAGCATTTTTCTAGTTTGACATATAGAGAATTTTCTCTCAACCGTGTTAATACTAGGGTAACATGTTTGATGTGTTCTGTACGTGAGGTAGAGAATATGAGTATATCATCCAAATATATCACCATAAATAAATCCAAAAAATCCTTAAAAATGTCATTTATAAAGTATTGAAAAGTAGCCGGGGCATTACAGAGGCCAAATGGCATCACAGTATATTCAAATAAGCCGTAACGTGTACGGAATGCTGTAAGCCATTCATGACCCTCCTTGATACGTACTAAGTTGTAAGCCCCTCTGAGATCCAATTTAGTGTATATAGTAGCATCTTGTAATCTATCAAGGAGTTGGGGAATTAAAGGCAAAGGATAGCGGTTTTTTATTGTACGCTTGTTTAGTTCTCTGTAATCAATAATGGGTCTTAGGGACTGATCTTTATTTTTAACAAAAAATATACCAGCCCCAGCTGGGGAGGTGGAAGGACGTATAAAGCCTTTCTTTAAGTTATCAGCCAAATAAGTTTTAAGGTGTTGTAACTCAGGTTCTGAGAGGGGAAATATATGGCCGTAAGGTATATCAACACCTGGCAGGAGATCAATAGGGCAGTCATAAACCCTATGAGGTGGTAGATTCTCTGATTCTTTTTTATCAAAGACATCAGCGAATGTAATGTATTCCTTGGGGATTTGTAATGGAACATCTAGTAAAATTTGTTCCTGATGGAGACACAAATCTTTACAATATGGAGAATTAAAGAGAACTTGTGAAGTTGACCATTGTATAGTGGGATCGTGTTGTTTAAACCAAGTGATACCAAGTATAATGGGATATAGAGGTGAGGGTATAACATCAAAAGTAAGATACTCTGTGTGTTGGTCATGTGTGGTGAGCCTTAATGGTATGGTATGGTATAAGATGGGTCCTGAAGTTATTTCATTACCATCAATAAATCGAAGTACACTAGGCACCAATTTCTTAACAAGTGGAATTTTATTTACAGTAGTGAATTGGTGATCTATATAATTATGGCTCGCTCCAGAGTCAAGGATTGCTTGTGAGTTGAGTCTTTGCTGATCCCACTGTAATAAGATAGGAAGGGAGCAATGATTAGACTGTGTTTGTTTAGCAGATAGACATATATTTGTAGTGTTCATCTTACCCTTCCTACGCTGTAATTGAGAGCAGTCCTTTACAGTGTGATCAATCCCTCCACAATACATACAGAGATCTAAAGCTTTTCTTCTTAGTTTCTCCTGTTGAGTTAATGGACCTCTGATGAAACCGAGTTCCATAGGAATTTCAGAAATTTTTGTAGGTGTTTTAGGTGGGGGTAATGTAGTAGCTGTATGTTTAGTGGATGATTCTAAGTGTGACCTTTCTGAGCGTCTCTCTCTGATGCGTCTATCTAAAGTGATGCTTGCATCTATTAGGAGTTCTAAAGTATCTGGGAGGGGTTGTCTGGCTAGCTCATCCTTGAGAGTATCTGAGAGGCCTAGGCGGAATTGATTGCGTAATGAGAGGTCATTCCACTGTGTATCTGGGGACCATTTCTTAAACTCTGCGATGTAGTCCTCCACAGGCCTTTTATGTTGTCTCAGAGACCTCATTGCTGTCTCAGCAGACAGCTGTTTGTAGGGATCATCATAAAGCTGTCCCATTGCTTTAAAAAACTGATCAAATGAGTACAGCAATGGGTCATTGGTCTCAAAAAACAAATTAGCCCATATACGTGGTTCACCACGCAGATAAGAGATTGTGGTGAGAACCTTCAAATGATCATTGAAATATGTTTTGGGTTTTAGTTGGAAGTATAAGGAACATGAATTTTTGAATTCCCTAAATTCTGAACGAATACCACTAAATGTTTGTGGAGGATTAGGTTGGGGTTCACTAGAACCAATACTTGTAGTGAGTGTATCAATTTTATCATTGATGTATTGCTTTAAAGCAGAATTTTCTAACTGTAGTGTATTTAACCCTGTAGTGAGGTTATCTACAGTTTGTGTTAATTTCTCTACATGAGCTAATAAGGCTGCTGGGTCCATAGTAGGGCTTGATTGTTATATTGTCAGCCTGTGGAAGGTAATCTCACCCCTGTAAAGGAGAGAGGGAATTTTAGGACCACAACTGCAGCTTTAAAAGTGTTGTGAAAGTATCAATGATTCTGTATAGGTGAAGGGAGGCAGCAAGGTTCAGAATCAATGGATACAGTTCACTTTTATTATAAGGATAGGTGAGACAATGGCTGAGACCACAGAGCATATAGCCCCACTCAGTATTGACAAACTGGTTCCCACTTAAATAATAACATGCAATTGCAAGGTTAAAGAGTTAAACAGATAGTATCTGATCATAATTGGCAGCACAGATAACAGTACAAGAAAAAGGCAAAATACAGCTAATGACACTTGAGCTTTTTAAGGTACTGAGACTGACAAATAACGAAGTTAGGTAAATATTAGCGCATTTGAATACGAAGGCATCTTAACTAAAAGTTCTGAGACATGTCTGGAGTAAATGTTGAATATTGGTAACTTACTGCGGTACAGGAGTGAAGGAAGCGCTTTTTAAAGTTACTATAGAAGTAATGGGTGAGTGGTGTCTGGACACAGAGTAGTTCCCCTGCAGAGTCTGGGGATTTGCAGCGTGTGCGATGGCGTGTGACGTCACCGCTTGCCGGTTCCGGTCCTGTGTTTGGTAGAGAGGTGAGCTGCGTCTGTCTCAAAGGTTGCAAGGAAGTTTGAGGGTGAGAAGCTGGATTCAACAATCAAGAAATTTGGTATGAGTAGGAGGGAAATTTAAACAGCTTGATGGGGAGGAGATTATGTAAGTGTGAAAAGACACAGCTATACAAAGGATAAAGCAAAGAACTTAGGCAGTCATGACACTATGACATATATATTGCATGCTTTGACCAATTTCTGAAACATTGTTTCCAGTAAAAACTGTAAATTCTGCAAGGAGCTTGTGGCACTAGCTTATATATAATGAATTTAACATCATATTATTTAATAATAATATTTATCCCAAATACTATACATAGCAAGTTCAGAGAAAACTGTACCAAGTTGAATCTAGGTAACTAGTGTTAGAAATTAAACCTGTTTGTCCACTGGATTAATAATAAACACTATTGAGCTGATACAGTTTGTAATTATAATCTAAACATTTTTTTTTCCAGGGAGGTTAATGGGTTTTAGAAACAAATTATTATTAAGCTTACAGTGTTCAGTTTTTTAAAGCAGACATACTGTAAAATCTACCAAACAAATATACTAATAGAAGCTACCAGTTAATTTGTGCATATGGAGTGTTCGTCTTCCTAGAGCAATCTATGGGCAAGATTACAAGTCGCGCAGCAAATCAGTTGCGAAAACCCTGCATGCTTTATGGCTTTTTCATATTTGGGGTTGCTCAGCTTTTACAAGTTGAGAAATAACTTATTCTGCACGCGCATTAAGCACGAGAAATCTCGTGCATGTTCACATATTCCCCATAGAAGTCAATGGAGAAGACCTATAAACCCCCACAAAAACCCTAACATGAAAATGTGAATATTTCAAATTGAGCAAATATTTTTGCAATGGAATATGTTCTATTTATAAATAAATATTTCTCTATCTATGTGATGATTTTTTGACAGATATATCCATTTATTGCGAAATATATATGTATATATAATATATATATATATATATATCACTTGGTAAATAAAGACCTGCACTCCAATCCTCAAATATTTGAGTGAGCAGCCATCAGGGTGCTATATCAAAGATATACAAAAACAGTCACTAATAAGATAGCACTCACTGGGTTTAAAAATAAAACTTAGTTTTTATTGTAGAATTTTCAAAGATTAAAACGATCCCATTGGGTTCGTTTTAATCTTTGAAAATTCTACAATATAAGCTAAGCTTTATTTTTAAACCCAGTGAGTACTATCTTATTAGTGACTGTTTATATATATATATATATATATATATATATATATATATATATATATATATATATATATATATATATATATATATATATATATATATATATATATATATATATATATATATATATATATATATATATATATATATATACACAGGGAGTGCAGAATTATTAGGCAAGTTGTATTTTTGAGGATTAATTTTATTATTGAACAACAACCATGTTCTCAATGAACCCAAAAAACTCATTAATATCAAAGCTGAATAGTTTTGGAAGTAGTTTTTAGTTTGTTTTTAGTTATAGCTATTTTAGGGGGATATCTGTGTGTGCAGGTGACTATTACTGTGCATAATTATTAGGCAACTTAACAAAAAACAAATATATACCCATTTCAATTATTTATTTTTTACCAGTGAAACCAATATAACATCTCAACATTCACAAATATACATTTCTGACATTCAAAAACAAAACAAAAACAAATCTGTGACCAATATAGCCACCTTTCTTTGCAAGGACACTCAAAAGCCTGCCATCCATGGATTCTGTCAGTGTTTTGATCTGTTCACCATCAACATTGCGTGCAGCAGCAACCACAGCCTCCCAGACACTGTTCAGAGAGGTGTACTGTTTTCCCTCCTTGTAAATCTCACATTTGATGATGGACCACAGGTTCTCAATGGAGTTCAGATCAGGTGAACAAGGAGGCCATGTCATTAGATTTTCTTCTTTTATACCCTTTCTTGCCAGCCACGCTGTGGAGTACTTGGACGCGTGTGATGGAGCATTGTCCTGCATGAAAATCATGTTTTTCTTGAAGGATGCAGACTTCTTCCTGTACCACTGCTTGAAGAAGGTGTCTTCCAGAAACTGGCAGTAGGACTGGGAGTTGAGCTTGACTCCATCCTCAACCCGAAAAGGCCCCACAAGCTCATCTTTGATGATACCAGCCCAAACCAGTACTCCACCTCCACCTTGCTGGCGTCTGAGTCGGACTGGAGCTCTCTGCCCTTTACCAATCCAGCCACGGGCCCATCCATCTGGCCCATCAAGACTCACTCTCATTTCATCAGTCCATAAAACCTTAGAAAAATCAGTCTTGAGATATTTCTTGACCCAGTCTTGACGTTTCAGCTTGTGTGTCTTGTTCAGTGGTGGTCGTCTTTCAGCCTTTCTTACCTTAGCCATGTCTCTGAGTATTGCACACCTTGTGCTTTTGGGCACTCCAGTGATGTTGCAGCTCTGAAATATGGCCAAACTGGTGGCAAGTGGCATCTTGGCAGCTGCACGCTTGACTTTTCTCAGTTCATGGGCAGTTATTTTGCGCCTTAGTTTTTCCACACGCTTCTTGCGACCCTGTTGACTATTTTGAATGAAACGCTTGATTGTTCGATGATCACGCTTCAGAAGCTTTGCAATTTTAAGAGTGCTGCATCCCTCTGCAAGATATCTCACTATTTTTGACTTTTCTGAGCCTGTCAAGTCCTTCTTTTGACCCATTTTGCCAAAGGAAAGGAAGTTACCTAATAATTATGCACACCTGATATAGGGTGTTGATGTCATTAGACCACACCCCTTCTCATTACAGAGATGCACATCACCTAATATGCTTAATTGGTAGTAGGCTTTCGAGCCTATACAGCTTGGAGTAAGACAACATGCATAAAGAGGATGATGTGGTCAAAATACTCATTTGCCTAATAATTCTGCACTCCCTGTATATATATATGTCTATATATCTTGAGATATCTATATGTGAAAATCTCCTTGAAAATACATCTGAGATATTGTTTAATGTGCATAAGATTGTAATGTAAAATCTTTTCATTATATCCATAGTTAAACGTATCTCTATACATATAAATCCATGTTTCTCTATGTATGTGTATGTATGTCAATGTAAAATCCCTGCGTCTGCTTTTTTTTTTCTAACAACCAAGATCTCGTATCTTTGAGCCCTTATAACTTTTGTGTGCAATATTTTTTTTAATAATTTTTATTATACAGTGTTAATATGAGTGTAACTGTACTTTAACTTTGTAACGTATTTTTGAAGTGTTTCGTGAAACTTTCATGTTGCACAAAACTGTTAACTTTAGCTTTTCAAGCTCTGAAAGGATTGTTGCGTAAAAGGCAAATGCGTGCACGCAATAATGATTTTTCAAGACTTGTAATACCTGCGCAATGGAAATTGATTGCAAAAAGACCACATCAGCCGGAAAAATCATGACGCGCTATTTGTAATCTTGCCCTATATTTGTAAAGAAATGAGTCTACAACAATGCATTTTGGGTAGGCCTGAATGAAGAGCATAGCAGAATGACAGGCAAGTTATGCTAACTGCAGAAATACACTGCTCTAAGTGTTATCGGTACTAATGGAGAAGGTGTTTCTCTAAGGTGTTTAACTCAGGGCCTCATGTACTAATGCGTAATTTCATTTGCATATTGAGAATTGATTTAAACCACCATTGCTTGTGGCTTGCAGAAGTGACTCTACCACCCTAACATACTAAAAAGATGCATCAAACCCATAGCGAAGGCCATCAAAAGATTGATATCTTGGAAACTCTGACAGGCGCAAATATGCAACGTTACTTTGGGTTTACCAAATAGAAAAGCGAATGAAAACTAGTGCAGTGAAAAGGGTAAATTGGGCAGCAATGGTCAGAAATTTTTAATAGACGTGCACCACTAAAAAATTTGGTTTGTTTTGTTTCGTTTTCAATTACTTAAAAATGAGTTGCGTTACGTTAAATCGGTTTCAGATCTGTTCGTTTTTTTGAATCCTAGCATTTTTTCGTATCCATTCTTATTTCATATGCATTATTCTATTCTGAAGTTATAGAATAATATATATGAAAGAATGGATCCGAAAAAACGAAAAAATTAACGTAACTAATGTGCCGGCGATTCCCAAAACAAAATTATGTGAAACCGCCGCCACTAAACAAAAGCTATTAACCCCTAAAACACCATCCCCCCACATCACTAACACTATGAAAAAAAATTAACCCCTAAACTGCTTCCCCCCCACATCCCCAACACTAACTAAACCTATTAACGCCTAAACCGCAGTTCCCCGACATCGCTGACACTAACTAAACTTATTAACCCCTAAAATGCACCCCACACACATCGCCAACGCTACCTAAATGTATTAATTCCTAAACTGCAATTCCAAAACATCGCCAACACTATCTATATCACTAAAGTATTAACCTCTAAGCCGCCGTTCCCCGACATCTCCGACACTAACTAAATATATTTACCCCTAAACCGCACCCCCCACATCGCCAACACTACCTAAACCTATTAACCCGTAATCCACCGCCCCCCACATTGCAACAACCTAAATTAAACTATATTAACCCCTAAACCTAACACCCCCTAACTTTAACATAATTAAAACAGACCTAAATTAAAGTTACAATTATTAACTAAATAATATCTATTTAAAACTATTTAAATGAAGCATAAGCTAGCTACAATATAACTAATAGTATATTAGTTATAATGTATCTAGCTTAGGTTTTATTTTTATTTCACAGGTAAGTTTGTATTTATTTTAACTAGGTAGACTAGTTAGTAAATAGTTATTAACTATTTACTAACTACCTAGTTAAAATAAATACAAACTTACCTGTGAAATAAAAGTAAAACCTAAGCTGCCTTACACTTAATGCTAACATTACAAAAAAAAATACCATTACAAAAAATAACAAAAACATTAAAATTACAAAAGATAAAAAAACTACCATTACAAAAAATAACAAACAAAATCATCCAAAACAATAAAAATGATTCCTATTCTAATACCCCATTTATAAAAATAAAAAAAAACCTAATCTATAATAAACTACCTAGGGCTCTTAAAAGGGCCTTTTGTAGGACATTGCCCTAAAGAAATCAGCTATTTTTCTAAAAAAGAAAAACAAACACCCCCACCCCCCAAACCAACAAAATAAAAATAAAGTTAAACATAATCTACTGATTGCCCTGAAAAGGGCATTTTTATGGGCATTGCCCTTAAAAAATGGCTATTCTAAAAAAAAAAACACCCCAAAAAGAAAAAGAAACATTACACAAAATAACAAACAAATTATCCAAAATAATACAAATTATTCCTATTCTAATACCCCATTTAAAAAAAAAAACACAGCAAAATAAAAGAACCCTTATCTATAATAAACTAAAAATAGCCCTAAAAACTGCCTTTTGCAGGGCATTGCCCTAAATAAATCAGCTCTTTTGCTACAAAATAAAAACAAACACCCCCTAACATTACAAACCCCCACCCCCCAAAACCCACAAAATAAAGAATCCTAACTAAAAAACCTAATCTACCCATTGCCTTGAAAAGGGCATTTGTATGGGCATTGCCATTAAACAGGCATTCAGCTCTTTTACTGCCCTTAAAAGGGCATTCAGCTCTTTTAAGATTGACCATTAGCCCTAATCTAAAAAAATCGTCCCAAAAAAACCTTAAAAAACCTAACACTGACCCCTCTTTAGGTACTCACAGTTGTTGAAGTCCAGCTTGAATGATCTTCATCCCAGCGGCTCCATCTTCATCCATCGAGGGACCGGCATCTTCTTCATCCAGACGGAGGTCCATCGATCCGATGTGGAGGTCCCTTCATGCGATCGCCTGCCGCACACTGAGAATTCAAATGCAAGGTACCCCCTTTTATACTGGGGTACCATTGCATTCCTATTGGCTGAAAAATGTAAATCAGCCAATAGGAATGAGACCTGCTTAAATCCTATTGGCTGTTCAAATCAGTCAATAGGATTTAAGCAGCTCTCATTCCAATTGGCTGATTAGTTATATTGTAGCTAGGTTAGGTTTCATTTTTATTTCACAGGTAAGTTTGTATTTAGTTTTAAATAGGTATTATTTAGTTAATAATTGTAATTTTAATTTAGGTTAAAATTTAATTGTGCATGACTAGTGCTATTGATATAGAATAAAAATTTATTATAGTGAGTATTAAATTTGTGCAAACTATACTCTTTCTAATGTAACTGATAAAAGGTGGTGATGATATTAAATGCTATATGTTATATGAAACTAGTGTATAATAAACTACTATCTAAAATAAAATGATTAGTGTCTGAAATATCTAATGTCTAAAATATAGTGGCTAGATAACTAGGTGCATCTTGTTCAATTTGACTATAGGATAGGGGGCGCCCTAAGAGAATTTATGCACAATATGTTGTGTATTATAAAAGATAGTGAATAAAATGCACAGATTATGGTTGAATGGAAAATAGTGATATACAAATATCTATTCACAGAAGTAATTCAGCAAATTATTAATTTACAACAATATATAACAATTCAGCAGAGTAGCAATATAACATTATATTCCAACAATTTATATTAGGTATGTAAAATAAGATGTTGTTGAGGCAGCAATCTGTAGCAGACCCGGCCTGGATCCGAAAGGGTAACCTATAAACAGAGAAGAAGACAGATGCGCCACATGGCCTAATATTGTTTGATCCAAATAGGTGAACTATCAGATTGTATCGTATTCAACTCACAATCTAGGATGCACTCCAGTTAGTGCAATGGGAGCAGTCTGGGATCTATAACAGTCACCCAGCAGACCGAGCTCTCAAGGTGGAGATAGGAGATCTGTAGTGAGACACAAGGGAACACAGAGGTGCCTATATGGCCTAGTACTGTCTTATGCCAAGAGCAATGGTATGTGTGGTAAGGTATATACTCACAAAGTGTAAAGCATCTCCTTTGATGCTAGTCAGACAGGAAGGGATCAATCAAGTCACCCAACAGACTGTATCAGGGCTTCCACAGGAGGCAATCCACAGAGGTCCAGTGTACCCAGTGAAAATCCAAATAAAACACAGTAGCAAGTGTTTGAGATAAAAAAGTGTAAAACTTTACTAACATAGATTAAAATACAGCGACGCGTTTCTCAGTCACAGACTGTTTCCTCAGGCTTCATAAAACACTTGCTACATATACCTAACCAAACCAATTAACATAATTGATATCACTTGTAGTGGGTGTGATCTATGACATCATAGGTATCCTAGTAACCAATCTGTTTTGACAACATAGGTAAACCTAATTAATATGTTATATAATGATCAGACATACCTATTAAAATACTTATTACAACATACAATATTCACAATAGTCCTAGATCAATCTATACAATTGCATAAAAAAATATATATGAATCTCTATAAGTGCAGACAAACAGATATTCATTTTATCTTGCAGTAAATCATTTGATCATGTGCAAAATCAATTTGTATATCACATCACATAAACTAAACTTGTGTATATTAGACACCCTAATACGCATTGCCACATGTAATACTCGCAATAATTCTAAAACAATCTATACAATTGCAAATAACAATTTGGATCTTCTATATGTGTAAAAATACAGATATTCATTTTAGCCTGCAGTTAGTCTTTTGATCAAGTGCAGAATCTATTTGTATATCACATCATACAGGCTAAACTTGTGTATATTATATGCCCCAATAGTTTCCAATAGATTTTTTATTTAATTATTTGTTTTAATGTATATAGTTACTCGATCACAGATTGCCCCATTCAGTTCCCCAACCGCCACTGTGAGTTAATCAGGGCACTGAACAGGGCAATCCGCCATTCATTATTCATAAATTAGTCAGCATACGAGTTTCTAATGCACATACCTTATAATTTATTAACCAAAGTAGTTCCTGCTGATGGTGGGATCAATTCGATCCCAATTCCCTAACTTGCTTTAACTTGTTACACAACGCCATTAGATTACTGAATGGCGTTCGTCTGGTTCTAGTGCGCATGTCGGAAGTGTAACCATAGGAACCATCTAACTTATTCGGCTCCACGTAAGGCATAAGTGAAAGGCTGTGACCCAATAGAACTATGTGGCTCCTTGGCTCGATGTAATGAATGGCTGTAGTCCGACCACACATCACAAGGACTATTTAGTTATTTATATTTATTTCGTTAACAGATGCCACTAGAGATTCAAAACGGCTTACTACTAGCGCTAGTGCGCATGTTATTGATGTAACCATAGATGCCATATAATTCAATTCGGCTCCATGGTACGCACAAAATTAAATGATGTACCTTAAGATACCTATGTATCTTTGTGGGTCAATGTAATAGCTAGCAGTATTGCTGCCACTAGTATTATTGTAAATACAAAAAGACCTATTCAACGCAATAATGAATGTAATAGAAAGCTGTTAGCTTATATAATTAAAAAATCCTTTAGCGGTAAATGACTAGTGTCTGTATTCCAACACACAGGATTAATATGTTTAGTTATTTAGTAGATGGTACTATAACATTAGCGTGTTACAGTAAAAAGCTATCTATACTGAGTGAACCTAGAGTTGTAATATAACAAAATTTGTTTATACTTAGTGAATAGTGATCAATGTGTGATGAAAAGAATAATAATAAAAATTAGAATTATATGCCATTTGTGCAATAGTGACAAGATACTCTCTATAGATTGTTGAAGAGAGATATTTGTGTAAAGACATTAATGTCTATTAGAGAATATTCGTGTTATTAATAAGAACAAATAAAGTGTGATAAAATATATATGATATGTGAAAAAATATATAAAAAATTAGAAGAGTTGGGAGATTAATGTATTCCCCTTTAATTAGTGAAATACTTATTGTGTTTATATTTTTTCCATTCGCATTAGTTAAATGTTTGTTATGCTTGTATTTTTTTTCCAAGTGCTTCTCCTATTAAATATCCCGCCTATCTAAGACTATTATATTTGCAATCAAAATAACCTAAATGATTGGTGTCAATGGATATATATATGTGTGTGAGTTCCCTTCCTGTCTGACTAGCATCAAAGGAGATGCTTTACACTTTGTGAGTATATACCTTACCACACATACCATTGCTCTTGGCATAAGACAGTACTAGGCCATATAGGCACCTCTGTGTTCCCTTGTGTCTCACTACAGATCTCCTATCTCCACCTTGAGAGCTCGGTCTGCTGGGTGACTGTTATAGATCCCAGACTGCTCCCATTGCACTAACTGGAGTGCATCCTAGATTGTGAGTTGAATTGTTCAATTTGAATTGGTACATATACTGTAAGTTAATGTCCAAACACTAAAATGTAACTTACACCAAGTGTGTTTCTTTGTGGGCTCTGTAATAATATAATAGTTACAATAATGATGTTGCATAGTGTATGTGACTATAAAGTCATACAATATATGAACTATGTATTTAAATTAACTGATGGTTATCAAGAAAATATTGTGTGCATGTAGAAAAATTAACATAAGCATGTCAACATGGGATATGAGTAAAAGCCTATATGCCAGACCCTCTATAGATGAGCTCTATATAGTAATATAAATATGGGGTGAGGCCAAGAAGGACTAGATTTGTACTAGCGAATGTACCAAACAGGAACTAACTATGATAACACTATCATAACCTATAAAATAGTCATGATAAATTCTGTATATATGGGGTTCCTACCCATATGTGCACATATAAATATACACCTGCACATATATATATATATAAAAATATGCATATATATATATATATATATATACATATATGCACATATGTCTCTAGACTAGTGGTATGTAAATGGACCACATAGGGTGAATTAATGCACTATAAGACCGATAAGGCCAATGATAGACAACATGTGGGAGATAACATATGTATCGACCATTAACATTTACACATGGTAGATGACACATGTACCAACCATTATCATATAACCAACACTAATATACGCATGTGCCATACAGAGTACAACATAATAGAATAACTAACTCATGAATGAGTCAATGAGTAGTGGCTTCTTATTACAATAAATAATATATAAACATATCAGAAAGCAGCTAGATCGATAATCTCATTTAATCCAGAGGAAGAAAGGGACTGGAATCGATAGATCCAGTATGTCTCCCTCTGGCATAAATGAGTATATCTATTACACCTATTGGAGCATGGTATGCTCTCTAGTGGAGTGATCACAAATGTATTCTGTTTGTTGTGTTATGTGACACTGTGTCTAGAGACACTATGCTTCAATGAGCCAATTTTCAAATTCCTATTATGCTCACTTCACCTCGTACGTACCCTCCTACATGTGCGACCTATATATTGTACTCCACATTCACATGTGAGAACATAAATGACATAATCTGAACTACAATCCATATGAGTTTTGATATCAAAAATGTCTCCAGTGGTGTAACTAGTGATTGAGTTACTACCATGGGTCACTGATTTGCACATATGGCACCTCTTTTTGTTACATCTAAAAAAAACAATTTCTGTTTGGTTTTTATGACTTTAGTTGATAATGTGTTGTGTATATTTCTTTTAGAGACCACAATTTTACTGGGGGATAGTTTTTGTTTCAAAGTAGGAGCCCGCCTAAACACCATTCTTGGTTTATATTTAAGATTTCCTTTGAGATAAAGGTCTTTCAGTATAATGGGCCAATGTTTGTTCAATATCTCCCTAATGATTTTATGTCCTGTATTATATTGGGTAATGAATGCTGGGCTTTGTAAGGTATCCATCTGGTTGGCTCTCTTAGGTCGAGAGGCTTGTTGTAAGATGGAATTCCTATTGATTCCTATCATAACTTTGATTTATCCATCTTTGATCATCCCCATAGGATAGCCCTTTTCTCTAAATCTATTAATTAAAATGATTGACTGGGTGTCATACAATTCTACGGTTCCACAATTCCTTCTAATTCGCCTAAACTAACTACATGGTATATTTGTCTTCTAACCGTTTAAGTGATTACTTGAAAAATGTAGAAAATTATTGCTGTCCACACTCTTAAAGTATGTGGAAGACAAAACACTACCATCTCTATTCCATTCCAAGACAATATCGAGAAATTTTATTCTGTCCCTTTAAATATTGGACGTAAAAGTTAGACCCATATCGTTTTAATTTAGACTATTTACAAATTCTTTTAACTAATTCTTGTGATCCTTCCCATATAAATATCAAATCCTCTATATAACAGCCATAGAACACTGGGTTCCCCCTCCAGTTAGATTGATAGATCTATCTTTCTTCGAATATGCCCATAAATAAATTGGCAAAACTGGGGGGTAACCTGGTGCCCATGGCCGTTCCTTTAATCTGTAGGAAGAATTCATCCAGAAATTGGAAGTTGTTGTGTGACAAAATAAATTATATTAATTGTAATATGAAATTTTGTTGATTAGAAGGCAGATATATATCGCTCTCTAAATATGTATTTACCGCTTCTAATCCCAATGTGTGATCTATATTAGAGTATAATGCGCCTACGGCACATGACAACCATATAAAGTCATCTTCTTTTCTAAAGTTTGATAATTTGTTCAACAGATCGGTTGTGTTGCGTATATATTATAGAAGATGCGCAACATATTTCTAAATATAGAAATAGATATACTCTGAGAACCGATCAGTTAAACTATTAATCCCAGCTATAATGGGACGCCCTGGTGGTCTCTGTCAGTCCTTGTGGATCTTTGGCAAGTGGTAGTAAAAGGGGACACTAGGATGGTTAGGAACTAAGTACGTTTTCTCTTTTTTAGTTAGTATTCCCTTATCAAAGCCTTGTAGAATAATTGTTTTAAGTGCCTTGCTAAACTCTAAAGTAGGATCATTTGCAAGCTTTTTATAGTAGTTATGGTCTAATAATATACGTTTAGCCTCTAGTATGTAATCATTATAATTTTGTAAAATAATCCCCCCCCCACTTGTTGGATTACCAAACTGGTATTATTCATAAGGGTTTCAAGGGCTCTTTGTTTGTTGGGCCATAATTGTTTCCGATCATTTTTGCCCATTTTTACAGCTTTTTCTAAATCATCCATTACCAGTTGCTGATATAGATCCCCATAGGAACCCTCATCTTTTCATTAAAAGAGGAGGGGGGTGCAGACGAGGTGTGTAATACTTTCTCAAATAGCTCATTAGATATTTCATTTGTTTGGGTATATGGAATATGATCCAAACTTCTGGGATCCATTGTGTCAATTAATATAGGGGTACCTTCCAATTTCTTTTCCTTTAAATGCTTTGCTGCAAAATATTTTTGTAAATTTAACTTTCTGGTAAATGCATTCAAATCGACATATAAATTAAACAAATTAGGCTCATTTGGAGCACAGTAGGATAAGCCCCTGCCCAAAATTCTAATTTCATCATTTGTAAGTTCATGTGTGGAAAGATTAAATGTCCCTTCTTTTAATTTTAGTAATTCTGTTTTTTTTATGTTTTCCCTCTACATCTTCTCCCTCATTTGGAAAAGATCTTTTCTTGTTGTTGGAAGGGAGGGGGGTCTGTTCCTGTTCCAAAGGGGAGCCAGGGGTCTGCCCCCTAAAAAATGTTGATTATTACCAATCCCTGAGGTAGATTGTCTTTCATCTCTATGATTTGTTGTCTCCTGATATTGAGCAATGGGTATATGGTTAGGATTTTTCTCTGTGAGTGGCCCATATCTATTATATTTAGTTATTTCCTGATTATGACTTCCAATTCGATTTTGTGTGTCATTATCTCCATAATTACGGGTAGGTTGTTTATTGTGGTTCTGTTAAGCCCTACCGTGATATCCATTGTCATAGTAATGATCATAGGATCCCCAACCCGAGTTATTATCTCTATTAGTACACCAATGTGTTTGATGTGAACCATTATTTCTAGATCTCCAGTTGCTATTGGAGGATGTACTATGTTGGTACTGGCTGGTATTTCTTTTGTGTTTCCAATTTGAATGGTATTCATTCTTATGCTGAGGTGTATTATTGGAATGACTAACTGCTGTGTGTGTCTGCCTATTTTTATTATTATTGGTGAATCTCCTGTTACGTGGTGGTATTGTAATCCATTTGTTCTCAGAATTTTCTTTTATTTCACTAGTGGATTTCTTGTTGTAAGAATATACTTTCCGATTTGCATAGTCTTCCTCATCCCTAGCTAATTTGGAATTTTTCTTTTCCATAATTTCTTTTTGGAAACTATCTGTGGCTTTAATAGTGGCACTATTTAACCTCTGATAGTCCTCATGTGCTTTGAAATTGCTTAGTTCCTGTTGTATTTATTAAATTTCTACAGCTATTGTATCAACTAAGTGTTGTCTGTGTGTTATGAAAAGATCTATCAATTTCAAAGAGCAATCTTCTAAGATAGAAAACCATTTTTCTAGCAATTTGTCATCATTTTAAAGGAACAGTGGGAACAGTTTTTAAATATTCTCAAACCTCTCAGTATCTGTTTTTTCTCTCTCTATTTTTTGAGAGTATCTAGGTCCCACCAGTGTCTATGTTCTGATTTAATTAAACACTCTAAACTAGAAAAAAGGCTTCCAATTTACTTTACCACTAATGGGTCGTCAGGGTCCTGATCAGTGGGATAGCCTCCTTGAGGATTTCTCTTAGGCAGACAACATGGTGGGATTGTATATATAGATCTACTGGCTGCTACCCTCTATGCAAGATGTCAATGCAATACTAGAATAGAACAAAATATGAGTGGGCGCTCTGTATTCCTATATATAATGGAATCGCATATATCAAATTATATGATCAAAAAAATATGAGAGAGATATATATATTAAAAAAAAATGACAAAAACAAACAAACCATATATTCAGATAGTGAGGGATGGTGTAAGTCCCAACAAAAGTCCCAATTAGGATGTTGGACTGGTAGCTGTTAGGACAATCCAAAAAGATCCAAATGATCCAACTCTGCTTGTAGCACAAATATTTATGGCTGCATTCCTCCTCAAAGACATATCCATATATAGCTATAGAAGAAAACAGAAGAAAGAGTTGCGCCTCATGTGTGCATCAGCATCTCACAGGAAGAAAAGGAGCAAATTAAAACGCCAAATGGGTACTCACATATAGCCCAAGTACACTTATGTACTGGTAGAAGCAGGCTGGTAAATTGGGGCATACCAGCTAACCCTCTCCAGGAAGATGATGCAGGTGTGTACTGGCCCAATCAGTCACTCAGAGTGTGATGAAGATTCCCATTAGTGGAGTGCCAGAAGCAGTAACTATGCTACTTAATAAGGTTCTGTACCAATGCTTGTATTAAAATTCTTTTTGTTTATTAAAAACAATTAAAAGCAAGTGTCAAGCAGTCTATGCAACACGTTTCTCCACCTTAGCATTGGCTGTTTCATCAGGCAGAAAGCACCTTACAACTGACAAAATATTTAAAACAGATTCTATCCAATAATGAGCTAGTACACACCTATAATGGGCATGTCCAGGTAAATATATCATTATTTGATTAATTGATAGTCAATAGCAACATGTAATCAATATAAACACAAACCAAACTGTCAGCCGCTCAGGAATCAATCCGGGATGTAACCCAACTGCTAGCGTGAATTGAAAGCACACGCTAGCACACTGAGAAATATCCAGGACGTGACCCACTCAGGAAGCAGATTAGAAGATAACAAAAATGAATATTGTTCCAGAATGCAGGAAAGCCACAAAGGATAAAACGTCCCTTTAAATAGTTCAAAGAACAAAAAGGAAATGCTCTTACTTGAAGCTTCTGAAAAAGGTCCTCTTTAGCAGGCTTGTAAAACAAAGGAAAAGTTCTCTTTTGCAGCTTGTAAAAGTATAATGTCCCTTTAAGCAGGTTTATAACAAACAGAAAGGCAAAGTTCTCTTTTGCAGCTTGTAAAAGTAAATGTCCCTTTTAAGCAGGTGTATAACAAACAGAAAGGCAAAATTCTCTTTTGCAGCTTGTAAAAGTAAATGTCCCTTTTAAGCAGGTGTATAACAAACAGAAAGGCAAAGTTCTCTTTTGCAGCTTGTAAAAGTAAATGTCCCTTTTAAGCAGGTGTATAACAAACAGAAAGGCAAAGTTCTCTTTTGCAGCTTGTAAAAGTAAATGTCCCTTTTAAGCAGGTGTTGTTTAACAAAGAATAGGTTTAAAGGTAAAGGCCAAAGCAAGGTCAGGCAGGCAGAAGTCGGCATCCAAATATCAGCAAAAGGATTAGGCAAGAGACTTGGTCAGGCAGGCAGAAGTCGGTACACAGAAGAACAAAACTGATAAGGTACTCACAATCCAGGGAAACAACAAACGGGCCCAGATTCAGATCTCCCGCCGAGATTTAAAGGGCAGAGCGTAACCGTCATCAGAGGGGTGTGAGAGAAAGCGTCATGTTGCTAAGCAACATGACGTCAGAGACACAGAGGAGTTCCGGGAGCCGCGGCGACACGGCGATGAACGGAAGCGCTCATGACACAAACAGTATAGAATTATACAATATAAAATTATACAATATTGGTTAGCAAGTGAGTTACAATCAAAGTACTCCCCAAGTGATTGCTCTTGTATTAGACTTTGGTAAAAATGTATTTGTAACCAAGATCTAAGTAAAATTAACCCTATGCAATATAACATATATACCCCTACAGACAACCTATACAAATAAAAGTGCTGGATAGATGTATAGTCATAACATCCGTCATGGAATTTGTGCATATAGTCTTAGCATTATTGTTAAATTATGGGCCAGTATTGTAGTAAATCAAATAAGTTTAAAACTGATTAGTGTTTTAGAGTTGTTGTAGTAATTATGCTGTCCCATAGTGCACAATCGGTTACTACTTACGATTACTGTGTATTATACATGATGTTAAATCTATAATTCAACTTACTCTGCTCCTTTTCCAATGTGTGTCATGATAGAAACCTTATATTTAGCGCAGCAGTCCATTACTGGTTTTATTTTTTTTATTTTTTTTATTTTTATTAAGTTTTCATTGTACAAACCAAAAAAAGAGAAAGAAAAAACAAAACAAAATACAAAGCAATCAACAAATCAAAAATACAATAATGATACAATAAAATGATAGAAGTACATTGTTTCCAGACTTCATTTCTGTCCATCATAACATAAAGACTTATACAACATAACTGTTTCTTATCTTTCTAAAATGGTCAGTGTATACACAGCCCTCCAGCCTTGTTTTATGAGATTTCCCTATCTAAATAATCATCTAGTACCTCATTCCAATCGTCCCTGCCCTATAAAACTTCAATAGTTGCGCATTCATTCATATTATACCATTACTGCCTCTATATATTCTTCCCATAAAAATCTAATAGAATAGTACTCTTCAAGGCAATTGGTGAGCTGGTAGTGGTGTTTTTCTAGAGATATTAATCTTGATACCTGATCTCTCCACTCCTGAATACTAGGGATCTTAGTACTTTTCCATAATCTGGGAATTAGTTGTTTAGCTCCACTTAACATGACATATAACAGTGTTGATCTTAGTTTACATTTTATTTTGGGCGTTTTATTAAACAAAAATATACATGGGTCATTTCCTAATTGAATTGCCAGTAGTTTATTTATTTCTGACCGTATATCATTCCAATATTGACTTAACAGAGGGCATTGCCACCATATATGTGAAAGTGTTCCTTCCTGTCCACATTCCCTCCAGCAGAAAAAATATTTGATAATCTTTTGGGAGTCAAATACCACCTAGTGAGTAATTTCATATTAGTTTCCGTGATATTCATAGAGGACGGGGCTTTCCCCATTTGATGAAAGATTATCTGCCAGTCTTTTGATGTCAGAGATTTTTGTAGCTCATTTTCCCACGTTTTTATATATGATGGTAATTGTTGTGAGTGTATTGCTAGTATAAGTTTATATGACTTGGATAGCCCTTTTTTCGAGGTTCCTGTTGAGAAGCACATAGACTCAAAAGGGGTAAGCGGTCTGGTAATGTCTGCTTTATGTTTATTAGAGTTTATATAGTGCGTGAGTTGCAAGTATTCATACCAGTTCTGACAGTGGTATATATGTTTATCTGTTAATTTCATCCTTGTTAACAGTTTACCCTTATCTAGGACTGAATATATAGGAACCCCACAGCATAGGTCCATGCCCTCTTCTCTAATCACACTATGGCCCATGGGGGATTCAGGGTTTGTCAGTAAGAGGGTTAAGGGGGAAGGGACAGAAGAAATATATTTTTTGGTTTTTAATAAGAGGTCCCATACTTCTAACGTTTCTGATATTATGCTTGGGAGTGGTTCTTTGAGTGTCCTCTGTTTCCTAGTCAGCCAACATTGGCTACCCAAACTTTTTATATTTGCCAGCTCATGTTCCAACTTCACCCATTCCTTGTCTTTGATATGTTTACACCAGTCTATGATTCTATTTAACAAAGATGCTTGTTTATAATATAGTACATTAGGTACACTTAGACCACCGTTATGCCTATCTCTATATAAATTCTTCTTTGAGACCCTTGGCATTTTATTTTGCCATATGAAAGAATTGATACTATCTTGTAATTTGTTTAAATATGTTCTTGTAAGTGGGATGGGCACTGTTTGAAATATATATAATATACGTGGCAATAGTGACATTTTGAAAGCATGGATACGGCCTAACCATGAGAGATGTTTATGTTTCCACCCGTGCATTTCTACCTGTAGTTCTTTTAACAGTTTTATATAATTTAGTGCAAAAGGTTCATCTTGTGTTTTTGCTATTTGTATTCCTAAATATGTTAAAGAGGTTTTATATATGGAGAATTTATATTGGTCACCAATTAGTTGTAGATATTCATCAGGCATTGCAATTCCCAAAATTTCTGACTTGGTTGTGTTAATCTTAAAGTTAGCGTGCGTACTATATAAGTCAAGTTCTTTCTGTAGTGCTGTAAGAGATGTAAGAGGTTGTGTTAACGTCATTAGGATGTCATCTGCGTATAGCGATAATTTGTATTGTGAATTGCAAATCCTAATTCCTTGAATATCAGTGTTGTGGCGTATTTTGGAGGCCAGTACCTCCATTGCTAACACAAACAGCAATGGGGAAAGGGGGCAGCCCTGTCTAGTCCCATTTTTTACAAAGATAGGGAGAGATAGAGAACTATTTAGTTTAACCCTAGCTGAGGGGCATGTATAGAGTGCAAAAATGTTTGTCCGTATTTGGGGTCCAAATCAAAATTTAGCAAGGGTTTTGGCGTAGGAAAGGCCAGCCAAGCCTATCAAAAGCCTTTTCCACATCGATTCCCAGGAATATCGTAGGAATTCGGTTTATCTGAACATATTCCATTAGTTCTAATGCCTTCACCGTGTTATCTCGTGCCTCCCTGCGTGGCACGAAACCAGCTTGATTTAGGTGGATTAAGTCAGGTAGGTATTTATTAATTCTAGTTGCTAGAATTTTTGCATAAATTTTTACATCAACGTTTAACAACAAGATGGGCCTAAAATTTGATGGTCCGCAGACTTCCCTGGTTTTGGAAGCACTGAAATATGTGCTTCCAACATGCTAGGTGGGAATGGAGTCTCATTCGTTACTCTATTAAAGGTCAATAGAAGATGTGGTGTAAGGGTGGAAGAGTAATTTTTATAATATTGCACCGAATAGCCATCCGGACCAGGACATTTTCCTGAGTTTAAATTTGTAATAGCAGTAGTTATTTCCCCCGCTGTTATTGGGTTTTCTAGCGCTTTCATTTGCTTTTCAGATAACTGGGGTAACTGGCATTCCTTTAAGTATGATGTCATATCAGTTGTTATGGCTATATCAGTGTCTGTGTTCTTAATATTATATAGCCCTGAATAGTATTCCTCAAATTGGGACAGTATGTCTAGGGTGGTCTTTACTGTATTTTTAGCTGGTGTACGGAGTTCATGTATGTACGTTTTATATTTTTTAAGTTTTAGCGCTCTCGCTAATAGGTTCCCACTTCTATTGCTTTCAAAATAGAAGCGTTGTTTAAGCTTTATCGCCATTAGATTATGTTCTTTAGTTAAAAGATCTCTAAGAGATTCTCTGGACTTTTGTAGTTCTGAATATATTTTATAATTTTGTGGGTCTTGCTTATGTGCGTATTCTAATTGGGAAACATTATGTGAAAGATGTTCATAACGTTAAAAGTTTTTAAAAAAAATGGGAGTTGCTTTACATTGGGGGCATATATATTAACCAGAGTCACTGGACTTCCATAAAGTAAGCCAAAAATCCCCAAAAATCTGCCTTCTGTTTCAGAAGTAGATTGTATGTGTTTGAATGGTATATCTTTATGGAGTAAGATGCTCACCCCACCATTTTTTGACTTTGCTGAGCTATGAAAATGTTGGGTGTATTTTGTTCCAAAATATTCGGGCTCATCTCCTTTCCGGAAGTGAGTTTCTTGAAAAAATATTATATCACCTTTCCTTTTATACATATCAATTAGTGCCATCGATCTCTTGTGTTGGGAATTGTGTTGGGAATTTAATCCCTTTACATTTTGAGATATTATATTAATATTTTATATTAATATTTTTACTCTTTCCTCTTTCCATTAGTTTAAGATCCTAAATGGAAGCAATAATTCTGTGTACCTTACCAGAAACAATATGTATCAAGATTATAATGCTGTGTGACCTTAACAATATTTAGATGAAGTCAAGACTGCAATCAATTAATACAGTACAAACAACAATAACAGTAACTTTTCCTTAAAAACAAACTAATAAAAGTTATTATTAGAAGGTTATTTTTGAAATGTATATAGTATAATATACAAACACAATTTTAGCTCTTATATTTAACTGTTTTTGAACCTTGGGGTGTAAACCAACTTTGATTTATAACTTTTAAAACATACAGCAGTATTTATTTCTAAACAAATAACCTACAACTATGGGTTATTACTTATGCTTATCATGAAGCTAGTCTAAAGTCTTATAAGAACCCAAAAGAGTTTAAAGTCTTATAACATTTCTTTAAGACCTGCATAACATATTACCCTTCACGGATCACAGTTCCATGTCTTCATTCTTTATCCGCTGTATCGTGTCGAGCAGGTGGGGCCACATTTTTTGCCTGAGGGGATAGTGTTTTTTGAGGTGTTATTCTCCTAGTCATAGTTGATTCATTCTGCCTTTTACTGAGGTCATTTTGCCGCTTTTTCCGTTGTGGCAGAGGCCTTGTGTCTTCCACTAACACATTTGGTGGAGGGTCAATATCAAGGGCCGAACAAAAATCTGTGATCTTTGATGTCTTGGTGCATGTAAGTTTCCTGTTGCCGTGAAGGACATAAAGATGAAAAGGGAATCCCCATCTGTACAATATTTTCTTGCTTCTGAGTAGAGACGTTAAAGGAGCAAGTTCTTTCCTCCTTTGGAGTGTCCTTTGAGAGAGATCAGTGTAAAATTGGAGGACAGTGCCCCTAAACTTGACCGGTTGATTTCTGCGGGATAAATTTAAGAGTTCCTCTTTCTCTCTGAATTGTTTAAATTTAATTATGATGTCTCTAGGCGGAGCCTCGTCTGGTGGTCTGGGCCTTAAGGCCCTATGTGCTCTATCCCATATTATCTCCATAGAGGATGATTCTCCTTTAAGGTGCACAAACAGTGCTGGAAAATAAGTTGGCAAATCTTTTGGCAGAACCGATTCTGGCACACCTCTTATGCGCAGATTTTTCCTGCGGCCTCTATTTTCGAGGTCCTCTATCTTATCATGGAGAATTTCTATTAGATCTGCCTGAGTTGCTGAGGACTCTTGTAGTTTGTTCACCTCCTCTTGAATATTATCTGTATATTCCTCCAGGGTTTCCACACGAAACCCTATAGTATGTATCTCCTGTTTTAGGTCCGCCATTTCTTCTCTCATGCATGTCCTCACTATTTCTGCAATATCTTGCTTTGAGGCCAGTGAGGATAGTAAAGATGTAGGGATCTATGTGAGTGCGCCTGATTCTCTATTGGTTCTTATGGGTGATCATTACTGTTTTTATTTTGAAAGCATACTATGTCTAACAAACTAGAGACAAGATGATGAGGTGCTGTGGGGGGGCGTGTGTTTATGAAATTCTGTTGGCTCGTAATAGCTTAATGAGGTTGCTCTTCCTGGTCCAATATGGATCCAATAGAGACTCGTTCATAGTGACATCACCATATTTGACCAATAACAAAGTCCACTGAGACCAACGTGAAATATTGGGCGTGTAGGTATGATGCTTAGATAGTGTCATGTCACGTGCGGTGAGGTCAGAAGCTGGTGAGGAACTGGCTGTCAAACGCCAGAGTAACACATATATATGAACCCAATAAAGCCATATACTGAGCAGCAAGGACAAAAGTTGGCATTAATATTTGTGCACCTCAGAACGGCTTAGCCTCTCTCATTATGAAACACACTTACTAAGTAACTGTGTCAGTGTGTATGTGAGTATGTCTATCTGGGCATGTGTGTTATTGTATGTGTGTATGTATCTGTTTGTATGTATGTATGTTTTTGTATGTAAGTGGGTACATGCATGTGTGAGTGAGTGTGTGTAATGGTGTGTGCTAGCAGTGTATGTATGTGAGTGACGTGTATGCATGTATGTTTGTAGTGTGTGAACATACATGTGTGTGTGTGTGTGGATGGGTGCGTGTGTGTGTGTCAGTGTGGGAGTAGTGTATGTATGTATCTGTCTGTGTATGTGTGTGTCTGTCTATCTTTACGTTGTGTGTGTGTGTGTGTGTGTAAATATATGTGTGTGTGCATGTTTGTAGTCTTTGAATGTGTCTGTATGTGTGTGAGTGGCTAATTATTATATGCTCACAAAATCCGCCATTTCACTCAGAGGTCTAAAAAAGATTTTTAATAGTGTGTGCACTGTGCTTTTTTTCTTTAAGGATAGTAGTTTTGCTGTGTAATAGCCAACATTCAAAGCTACTATCCCTAAAAAAATAGCAAAGTGCGCACACTATTAAAATTAAGTTATATATTAATGAGGTAAAATGTGCACTTTTTAATAGCCCCATTTATACTCATTCGTGTGTTTGCAGCTGAGGATTTTCCTCATATCCCTTCAAATTGTTTGCTCTGAAATGTAAAAGCTAAACCTTATCAGAAGGTTGTGCAGCAATCCCTAAATGAATGTCTAGAAATGTAAAGGGACAGTCTAGTCCAAAATAAACTTTCATGATTCAGATAGAACATGTCATTTTAAACATCTTTCCAATTTACTTTGATCACCAACTTCTCTTTGTTCTCTTGGTGTTCTTAGTTGAAAGCTAAAGCTAGGAGGTTCATATGCTAATTTCTTAGACCTTGAAGGCTGCCTCTTACCTGAAGGCATTTTGACAGTTTTTCCCCACTAGAGGGTGTTAGTTCATGTGTGTCATATAGACAACACTGTGCTCACAGACGTGGAGTTACCTAGGAATCAGCACTAATTGGCTAAAATGCAAGTCTGTCAAAAGAACTGAAATAAGGGGGCCGTTTGGAGAGGATTAGATACAAGGTAATCAAAGAGGTGAAAAGTGTATAAATAATAAATGTGTTGGTTATACAAAACTAGGGAATGGGTAATAAAGGGATTATCTAGCTTTTAAAACAATACAAATTCTGGTGTAGACTGTCCCTTTAAGTAATAACAAAAAAAAATGTTGTTTTTTTTGTCAGTATCTGCAATATAAATATAGCATTCATTACATACTGTATATACAAATACATATGCATAAATGTATGGCTCTGGACTTGACAAATTTCTTTGAAATCAAGGAGCCAGCATTTTTTGGGCCCCCATAATAGAAAATATATACACAACACAGTGATGATTAACCTCATAGCTGCCAGAGTGTTATTTAGCACTGATATGATATAGGAGTTAGCTATAAATCTCTTATTCATCTGCATTATGTTATGTTTAATATGGATTTTTAAATTTTTGTTTTCATCTTCATTTTAAAGTGGCATTTATGATTGGTGTATGCATGCATGTGTAAAATTAGTATGGTGAACTTCAATTATGCTGGTATTTAAAGGCTGACATGCAGTAGTTTCTAATTTTTGCTTTGTTTCAGTGCATAACTCCCTCCTTTCATAAAATACACACCAAAAGCTTTAGTTTTTTTAGAGCAGACAGAGCCGTGCATTTTTCAGCAGCTGTATTTATTGCTTTAAAAGGAAGGAGTTATGCAGTCAAGCAGAATAAATATAACAGAATCCGAAGCAGGAAAATACTTATCTAATCCCCATCACCGGATCTGAAAGTAAGTGATCACTGCACTGAATACAGACACATGGACAATCCAGCCTCAGTAGTTTTATTGCACAGAGTTCAGCAGTGTACTAAATGAAGCCTTTAACTCACTGTTATTAATCAAGGCTACACATTGCTGACAGGACTTAAGGTCGTTAAGAGCCCTGCGTGTGGAAGTGACTGATGATGACCAGGCACGTCCTACTCCACTTCAGAGAAGAATAATTATTAAACATTTCCTAACAATGGTTTGGGCGGATGACAGATCTTGTCCTGTACAGTTGCCTCAGCCTCAGTAGTATGCCTGACCCAACCCCTGCATGCTGGGCTGCTGTGTGTGACGGTCTTTGGCTATGTGTGTAGCACCACTAAGCTGACAAGCAAGCAGCTATAGCCCAGAGTCGGACACTGCTTACATCTTGACTTGTCTAGGACATGTCCCTGACTTTAGCAGTCACACATTACTTCCTCCCCAGTCCCCGAAAACAACTAATTACCTATTTGTAAGCCGGCCGGGCAGGAGTCTGCTCCAGTGTTCATCTGCACCCAAATAATCAATAGATGATCTGATCTCAGATGCGCGGGTATTACTATATTCTTTCTCTTCTGAATTGTCTCTGTTTTTATTTATTGCAGGTAAAGGAAAAGTTTTGTCACAAAACTCCTCCTTTACCTTCAATAAATAAAAAGACATGATTCAGAAGAAAAAGAATATAGTAATACCCGCACATCTGAGATCAGATCATCTATTGATTATTTGGGTGCAGATGAACACTGGAGCAGACACCTAACCGGCCGGCTTACAATTCAAATAGGGGGAAAAAATGATTACTACACTACTTAGTACTTACCGTAGTTCCATTTACACCAGACAGTCAGTGGCAATTCAAAGTGCAACAAAGTTATCCAGACTCCAGGGCAGGACAGGTCCACACCATGACAAGTCCTTCATTCTCAGCAGCTCTTCCCGCGCCAGAATAACACAAGCCTCCTACAGGCTGAGGCGCCACAAGAAGAGTGATGTCAGTGACTGAGACCCACCAATGATTGGCTCCTGAGTCCGCCTCCTTAGGGAGTGTATGGGCCGTGAGGAGCTTAAGCAGCTCCACTAGGCGGGGCTAGCTCTCACGGCTCATACACTTAATTTGCAAGATATCCATGTTGCGCAATGGGAGGGCAGCTGAACGGCTCACAGCCTCTCCTTCATTGCGTAACATGGATATGGATAGATCGCTAGTTTGCAGGCAGTGCTTAGCCTTGTATCATGGTGGCGGAGTCAGCTGCGGGGCTGGGGGGGGGGCTATGGGGGGTACCTTGGCTACATAAAAAAAAATTCTATATAAATTTTAAAACTATATATTATTTTTCTATTAAACATAATAAAAAAGTGCAATACACACATAGGACGGGGAGGCGCTGCCTCACCTGCCTGACGGGGAGGCGCTGCCTCACCTGCCTCCTATGACGGCACGTTTAACATACCTAACGTAGGCCCAATAGAATATAACTCTGAACAAACTAAGCGACGCCTGAGATGGGTGTGACCTAATCCCATAGAGGATCTAAGTGATTATTTGGAAACTGTATATCATTAATGTGTATTCTAATAATTAACAATTTATATATTATGATGAGGGCCAACATGTGTGTGTGTGTGGACATTATTGATGCCAGAGGACCAAGTGGGTATATCTCTGGTTCTTATATGTGATGCATGATCCAGTGTATGATATATGAACACTTGTGTAATGAGATCGATATCTCTTAAATATATACAAATAAGTGACATGCTAATGAAGATCCCTTATCAGAATCACAAGTGTATAGATATTAGGTTTTTTTTTTTTTTATAACATTTATTTATTTCCAACACAGAGTACAATCCAATAAAGATCCCACCTTTACATACCCTGCAGGGTCAGGTGTAACAGCAATAGAAAAGCATAAAACAAACAAACGAAAAATACATTTTTCATAGATACATTGATTAGCTGGAAAAAATGTACTCTCAAATAGCATAATTTGTACAAAATGTTGGCTTTTTCTTTTCTTTTTTTTTCCTTTTTCAAAACAAATTAGAACAATATTGATCATACCCACATACTACCTATTCATACACACATACAACCCAAAAAAAGAGAAAAAAAAAAAAAAAAAAAAAAAAAAAGGGGGGGGGGGGGAGGGAAAGGGAGAGGGGAAAAGGGAGCTCTCAAAATCCTCTCTCACTAATTTAAGTCTGTGACTAAATCTATGTCCCCTAAACTTAGCCTTATATTTCTCTATAATTAGTTATCCATGTATGTGGGAAAAGATCTAAAGCTACAAAGTCCATAAAAGAGCTTGAAGACAAGAATGGCATCAAAATAACTTTTTGTATCGCTAAGGGGTATGTTTTGATAATCGGGAGCCAGCCTGCTATGAAAATTTTTATTCTCTTTTCTGATATAGTTTCTAGATGGACTGACTCATGTATGATTTGAGTTTGAATCTCTTGTAAAATCTGTGAAAATCCAGGAGCTGAAGTGTCCTTCCAATGTTTAAGAATTTGGTGTCTAACAGCTAGTATGATGTTATTTAAAGTATGAGCATAAAAGCCCCTATTACTGGGAACATCTAACCAGATTATCTCATCAAGTGACAGAATAATAGTTGATTTATATTGTAAATTAAACCAATATTCTACCTTACGCCATAGTTGTATAATTTTTGGGCAATACCAGAACATATGTAAAATATCAGCCTTCGATATTAGGTTATATACATAAATTTACTTACAGTCTTAACTTTTAACTCTGTACATAATCCTATAAAAGGGATCTTCATTAACATGTCACTTATTTGTATATATTTAAGAGATATCAATCTCATTACATAAGTGTACTTGGGCTAAATGTGAGTACCCATTTGGCATCTTAATTTGCTCCATTTCTTCCTGTGATATGCTGATGCACACATGAGGCGCCCCTCTTTCTTCTGTTTTCTTCTATATTTATGTAGAGCAAAAATTATTTTTCTCAGATCCTCAGAGAGTTCTTGATGTGCAAAACTAAATATATATATATATAAAGAAAAAAACATTTTAGGTTGTGCGTATTTAAAAAAGATTTGTAGGAATCCAGTTTACTATATCAGAATCCAAATTAAGGATCTGATGATAAGTAAATAGTGTCCCTGATTGAAAGCGCAATACTTTTATTGTGACTCTATAAAACAAAATTAATTAAAAACTGTCACCTAAATTACTAGTTGCGCTCTAAACCCGGTGCGTAAATAACGATAAAAATTTAGCGATACAGCATTTTCCATAGCACTACCATTACAAGTTACAAAAAACCTGCTTGTGCTGTGCATTATGGTGCGTTAATCTCCATACCGCACAAATGCCAAGTCCTGACTTTATGTACTTGTGCACGTTTTCCCCATAGACATCAATGGAGAAAAAGTGTTAGAAAAAACTTAACACCTACTATTGCGGAATGGCGATCTCTATAACGCATTCCCCATTGATGTCTATGGGGACAAGAAGGTTTTGTTTAAATATAACACCCTAACATAAACCCCTAGTCTAAATATCCCTAATCCACCGCCCCCCACATCCCTGACACTAAATATAGTTATGAACCACTATTCATCCACCACTGACATCGTCAACACCAAATAAAGCTATTAATCACTAATCCGCAGCGCCCCAACATCGCCGAACTAAATAAAGCTGTTAACCCCTAAACCGTCGCCCCCGACAAAGCCGACACTAAATAAAGCTATTAACCCCTAATCCACTGCCACCGAGATCGCCGACACTACAGTTATTAACCTCTAATACGCCGCCCACCCACATCGCCAACACTAAATTAAAGTATTAACCCCTAATCTGCCACCCCCCCGCATCGCCAAAACTAAATCAACTTATTAACCCCTAAACCACCGACCCCCCACATCACTAACACCTAAATAAAACTAATAACCCCTAATCCGTCTCCCGCCGCATCGCAAATGCTAACCTAATCCTATTAACCCCTAAACCGCCAAACACCCACATCCTAACTACCTAAATAAACCTATTAACCCCTAAACCACCGTCCCCCCACATTGCGACAAACTAAACTATTAACCCCTAAATCTAACACCCGCTAACTTTAAATTAAACTTACAATATAACTACATTTAAATAAATAAAAACGTACATGTGAAATAAAAAAAAACTAAGCTTAAACTATAAATAAACCTAACATTAGTATTTTTAAAAAAAATAAAGATACCAAAAATAAAAAACCTAAATTACTAAATGAAAAAATCCTAAATCTGATTTTAACAGCCAATAGAATTTCAGTAGCTCTCATCCTATTGGCTGAATTGAAAATTTCAGCCAATAGTAATGCAAGGTACCCCAATATAAACAGGTACCTTGCATTCAATCTTCAGTGTGCGGCGGACAATCGCATGAAGAGGACCTCCACGTTGTCGAAGACTGCCACCGCCGGAAGACCGATCCGTGCCTCAGAAGACCTCTCTGCACCTCCGGGAAGAAGATAGAAGATGGCCCCACGATGGATGAAGATGTATCCACCTGGATGAAGACTTTGCTCTGTCCGGACTTCAGTAACGGTGAGTAAATTTTTTGGGGTTAATGTTAGGCTTTTTTATTTTTTAATGGGCAGCAAAAGAGCTGATTGTCCTTTTAAGGGCAATGCCCATAGAAATGCCCCTTTAGGGGTAATGGGTAACTTAGGTTTATTTTAGTTAGGTCTTTTTTTATTTTGGGAGTTTGGGTGGGTGAGGCGTTCTATTGTTAGGGGGTACTTTTGTAATTTTTTTTCAAAAAACAGCTGATTGCTTCAGGGCAATGACTACAAAAGGACCTTTTAAGGGCTGTTGGTAGTTTATTGTTAGATTAGGGGTTTTTTTATTTTGGGGTAGCTTTTTTGTTTTTTTAGGGGTATTATATTAGGTTTCATTTTTTTATTTTGGATAATTTCGTTTATTTTTTGTATCTTAGATTTTTTTTATTTTTTTTATTTTTAGACTTTGTTTTTATTTTTGTAATGTTATTTTTTTTTTCCGTAATGTTAGGATTTTTTAATTTAGTAATTTAGGTTTTTTTATTTTTGGTATCTTTTATTTTTTTAAAATAGTAATGTTAAGTTTATTTATAGTTTAAGCTTTTTTTTTAATTCACAGGTAAGTTTTTATTTATTTGAAAGTAGTTATATTGTAAGTTTAATTTAAAGTTAGCGGGTTTTAGATTTAGGGGTTAATAGTTTGATTTAGTTTGTCGCGATGTGGGGGGGCGGCAGTTTAGAGGTTAAAGGGTTTATTTAGGTAGTCGCGATGTGGGGGGGTCAGCGGTTTAGGGGTTAACAGGTTGATTTAGATTTGGCGATGCGGGGGGTGGCGGATTAGGAGTTAATACATTAATTTAGTATTGGCGATGGGGTGGGCGGCGGATTAGGGGTTAATAGATTTGTTATAGTATTTGGGATGTGGGGGGATGGCGGTTTAGGGGTAAATAGGTAGTTTATGGTTGTTAGTGTATTTTGTAACATTGTTACATGTTATGAGTTTTGTGAAAAAAATTGGTTTTGCAAAAGCCATAACTACTGGTTTTTGATAGCAGAATGGATTGTGGCGGTATAAGCTATAACACTAGCGGAATAGCCTAACCGCACAACCTGTAATACAGGAGACCTGAAAATTCCACACTCAAAAGCAGTTTTTTTTAAGTGCGGAATGTAGAGTTGCGGTATAGGCTAAAACACAAGCAGTATAGCCGTACCGCCGCGGCTTGTAATATGGATGAGCTGAATATTGCGTTCGCAAAGGCCAATTTTACAGCAGTATAGCAGTACCGCAAAACTTGTAATCTAGGTCTGTGTTAGGTACATAGATATTTTATATAGGTCATGAAAATGCATTGAAACCCTCTAACCTGTGTTAAGTATGAGGTGGAAGCTAATGACCCTTAAATGTATACTGCAAAAATAAATAATAATAATGAAAATAAGTCCTGGTGGTCTAGTGTGATGGGTGTATGGAGTCCTTGTTAGCCGGCGCTCACTCATGAAACAGGAAGTGGAATTTTGAAAATCAAAAGTGAAGTCACTTTCTCATGATAACTTACGCTTTTCGTGGATTACTGATCCACTTCATCAGTGGTGTATCCACTTCAATCCTGGGCCATCTGACCACCGATTCCAATCCTCCACCCTTTGTGGAAGTCTTTGATAGCACTCCCAGTTTTTAAGGTCTGCTGCCACCTCCTAGTCACTTTTCTATAACCAATACTACAGTACTGAAATTTTCTGAGGTGCTGTTGATGGAAATTTTATAGGTCACCTTTAAAATTGATATATATATATATATATATATATATATATATATATATATATATATATATATATATATATATATATATATATATATATATATATATATATATATATATATATATATATATATATATATATATATATATATATAGGCAAAAAATACGTTAAATTCAGAGTTTAATCTTCCTATCAAACATTTAAAAAAAAAGGAAATTCCTAACTTAAACTGCCCTCATCCCCCCTTTTGCATGACATATTTAATTACATCACTGTTTACATCACACATGACATTGATGACATTGTCAATGATATTCCTAATGACATCACGTATTATATATAACATAAACTGCACCATCTCTCTCTCACTTACATAAGTCCCTGGTAACCTTTAAAATGTTCCCTATCCCTCACATGCAACCACCTCACACGCAATCTCTTCTTAACACTCTCACCTACATTTCTGACCTGCACACACATGTTTCATTACCTCTCACTGCCTCTAACTCATCTTTCCAGCAACCCTTTCCCTTACAACCTGTTCACCGTCTCAATCCAATTAACCCTCACATACCAAATTCTATAGAATCCTTTAAGCCATACCTCTTTAAACACAACCAACTCCTAAACCTCTCTATCCAGCACCCTAATATCCACTATCCTCCTCATCCTCCCTCAAAACTTCCACTTCACCCCGTCTCTTCAGTCTGCTTCATACCCTCTTATTCGTCTTTCCCTCACTCACAGCTCTATCTTCACCACCTGTCTATTACACACAGTCTCCTCCTTATTGTTTCACCCCTTCTTCTTTACACACAGCCATGCACTTCCTCTGTAATATATTATATTTGTAATATATTATTTTTCTCGCCAGCTTATGCAGGTGGTTTGTTTAAAGTTCACAATACTCTTATTTAACTGACAGAAAAGTATTGTCACTAAAATAGAGGCAAATATAAGTAAAATTGTTTCAATTTAATTAGCATTTTCTGTAAAATGAGAATTTATATCAGTGTAGGTGCTCCCCTGTTAACATCACTCTCCCTTGTGAGATTCTGTATCCCAGAGAGCTTTAATACTTTCTATGTTAAATTACTATAAACTTGAAAGTGATGCAGCATATTTGTAAAAAGCTGACAAGAAAATATCACATAAGATAGTTTACCTTAAAACTTTCCCAGTAGCCACATCCCATTGTAAAGGGACTTTAAGCATCCAATCAGGATGCATGCCCCAGGACATGCAAGGGAGTGTGCATCTGGCATGTGCAGCACAGTTAATTTATTTCCCTCCACAGTTTAAGGTAGTTTACTATGAATTCGAGCGAGACTTAAGTGAAATCCCATGAGATCATAGTAATGCACTGATGATGCTGATTGCAGGCTTCCCCTCCTATATATATGTGTGTGTGTGTTTGTGTGTGTTATATCAGAAATCTTTTGCAAACATATTTACATGTCCCTAAATTCCTTTTTTTGTTCTAAACAATGTTGTCTATCATATCTCTGTGTTTATTTATACCACTATATGTATATAGTGTAAATTTATTATTATTCTGAGCAGGAATAATTGCTAATATAACATGTAATAAGGGTATCATATGTATTTATTTGCAATCAATGGATATTTTAAAAGCTAGACCAGTTTACTCTCTGTAACTGTGTGAGACCCCTCCTAATTGCAATCTAGTTTAAAAAACCACCCCTTTGCAGGTGATATAAAATGGGCTGGCATATAAGATGACATTTCTTACTGAAAAAGAAATTCAAGAGAAGGAAGAAATACACTGAAAATAGCATGACAGTAAAGAGGTGATTTTAATTTCTGCTGTATCTGAATCATGACAGTTTAATGTTAGGTGGGCTATCCCTTTGAGCTAGCAGCTTCAGATTATATTGAATCAAACATCAATTAGAATTTTAAAATCCTTGTCTAAAATATTACACTATGTGTCCTAATGTCAGCATCAATGTTTATCTTTAATTCTAAATTCACATATACATACTTTCAAAGTATAATACACAATGTAACAAATGGCACTTACAAGTCCTTATAAGTGATCAATGACACAAGTATCGAGCATTTTGATTTGTTAGTGATAGTTTAAAATGTATATTTGAATTAGATTGGCTGATGTCAGAAATCATGTGATTATGCATATTCCAATCCAAAGTGGTTGAAAAATGTACTAGTGTGTGGGTTGTTCAGGAGTTTGCGTCATAATTGGTGCGAAGTGGAGAGTGGGACTTGAATTACATGGCTTAAACATGGTGCACATTGATTTGTCACAAAAATATAAAAAGGAAGTTAGCTATATTATGTTGTGTATTTATTTCATTTTTTATATCTATTAGTGCGACAAGTTTGGGGCAAAACGTTTCAACAAATTTGTAGAAATAATATTGTCCCCTTGCTTTGTAATGAGAGACAAATTTGTAGCATAATCCATAAGTAGTAATGTATTTTTCATTTTTATTCCTTTATCTACTAGTGCACCAAATGTGGAGCAATAATATTGTTTGATTTAGAAAGGGTATACAATTTTAATAGAGTTTCTAATTTACTTTTATTATGTAATATACTTCATTCTCTTGCAGCATCGAACATAAGCTTTCTGTGTTTTCAGACTCCCATTGAGTTCTATGGCATCCGCGACCCCAAGGGTGGCGGATTAAAAACTAGATACGCTGGGTCGGGATAGACGCGAGCGTACCTGTTAAATGTTTAAAAAATTTGGAAAAGGGTCAGATCTGAATTCTAAACATCTGTAATGATGCAATCATCGATCTTCGCGGAATCGTATATTACGTCACAAATTTTAACATTTGCCGATCTTGATGCTTTAATAATTACAGCGGATCAATCTCGTGACAAATACGACGCAGAATTCAAGCATATTTTCAGTTAACGCTTTGATAAATAGGCCCCGACGGGCCATCTTTTTTTTTAAATTTAATAAAATATTTTTTAAAGAATATATTGAGGTTACATACAGTGAGGTGATAATACTTTGCATACAAAGAGAGAAGCGCTCTACCAGGAACGAACAACAGCTCAGTGGCTTGTTCTATGGCGATTTACCACCCGGAAGCAGCCTCTTTTAGACCAGTGTGCTTTTCACAGAAGAAAACTTTCCTGAAGTATATCAGTCTGATCCCGCCAAGTAAGGTCAGTCCAGCCCTGAAATACCAGGCAATTCTCCTCTGAACAAGGAACATGACAACCCCAGACGATCGTTTCGGCCTCCTATGGGCCTCGTCAGTGAGGTGCAGCCACATTCCTCTAAGCACACTGGGCAAGGAGTCCACGTCTGGTTTCCCCCATCACCCATAGGGAGACTTCCCCAGGGTCATAATAATTTGCATACAAAGAGAGAAGCGCTCTACCAGGAACGAACAACAGCTCAGTGGCTTGTTCTATGGCGATTTACCACCCGGAAGCAGCCTCTTTTAGACCAGTGTGCTTTTCACAGAAGAAAACTTTCCTGAAGTATATCAGTCTGATCCCGCCAAGTAAGGTCAGTCCAGCCCTGAAATACCAGGCAATTCTCCTCTGAACAAGGAACATGACAACCCCAGACGATCGTTTCGGCCTCCTATGGGCCTCGTCAGTGAGGTGCAGCCACATTCCTCTAAGCACACTGGGCAAGGAGTCCACGTCTGGTTTCCCCCATCACCCATAGGGAGACTTCCCCAGGGTCATAATAATTTGCATACAAAGAGAGAAGCGCTCTACCAGGAACGAACAACAGCTCAGTGGCTTGTTCTATGGAGATTTACCACCCGGAAGCAGCCTCTTTTAGACCAGTGTGCTTTTCACAGAAGAAAACTTTCCTGAAGTATATCAGTCTGATCCCGCCAAGTAAGGTCAGTCCAGCCCTGAAATACCAGGCAATTCTCCTCTGAACAAGGAACATGACAACCCCAGACGATCGTTTCGACCTCCTATGGGCCTCGTCAGTGAGGTGCAGCCACATTCCTCTAAGCACACTGGGCAAGGAGTCCACGTCTGGTTTCCCCCATCACCCATAGGGAGACTTCCCCAGGGTCATAATAATTTGCATACAAAGAGAGAAGCGCTCTACCAGGAACGAACAACAGCTCAGTGGCTTGTTCTATGGCGATTTACCACCCGGAAGCAGCCTCTTTTAGACCAGTGTGCTTTTCACAGAAGAAAACTTTCCTGAAGTATATCAGTCTGATCCCGCCAAGTAAGGTCAGTCCAGCCCTGAAATACCAGGCAATTCTCCTCTGAACAAGGAACATGACAACCCCAGACGATCGTTTCGGCCTCCTATGGGCCTCGTCAGTGAGGTGCAGCCACATTCCTCTAAGCACACTGGGCAAGGAGTCCACGTCTGGTTTCCCCCATCACCCATAGGGAGACTTCCCCAGGGTCATAATAATTTGCATACAAAGAGAGAAGCGCTCTACCAGGAACGAACAACAGCTCAGTGGCTTGTTCTATGGCGATTTAGAACTTCCCCAGGGTCATAATAATTTGCATACAAAGAGAGAGGAATGTGGCTGCACCTCACTGACGAGGCCCATAGGAGGTCGAAACGATCGTCTGGGGTTGTCATGTTCCTTGTTCAGAGGAGAATTGCCTGGTATTTCGGGGCTGGACTGACCTTACTTGGCGGGATCAGACTGATATACTTCAGGAAAGTTTTCTTCTGTGAAAAGCACACTGGTCTAAAAGAGGCTGCCTCCGGGTGGTAAATCGCCATAGAACAAGCCACTGAGCTGTTGTTCGTTCATGGTAGAGCGCTTCTCTCTTTGTATGCAAATTATTATGACCCTGGGGAAGTCTCCCTATGGGTGATGGGGGAAACCAGACGTGTACTCCTTGCCCAGTGTGCTTAGAGGAATGTGGCTGCACCTCACTGACGAGGCCCATAGGAGGTCGAAACGATCGTCTGGGGTTGTCATGTTCCTTGTTCAGAGGAGAATTGCCTGGTATTTTGGGGCTGGACTGACCTTACTTGGCGGGATCAGACTGATATACTTCAGGAAAGTTTTCTTCTGTGAAAAGCACACTGGTCTAAAAGAGGCTGCCTCCGGGTGGTAAATCACCATAGAACAAGCCACTGAGCTGTTGTTCGTTCCTGGTAGAGCGCTTCTCTCTTTGTATGCAAATTATTATGACCCTGGGGAAGTCTCCCTATGGGTGATGGTAGAGCGCTTCTCTCTTTGTATGATAATACTTGTTCTTAGAGACCTAATATGAAAATAAAATTTACAGTGATTTATAAATAAGATAAGGATAATAACTAAGACTTGTGTGTTTTTATTTCTTCTAAGTTTTACATACTTATTTAATCTGGAAGGGTATTTTTCTAAAGTATTTTCCCTATACTTAAAATGAGACCTAGGCAAGACCGCTCCTGAATAATTTTATAAGTTTAAATGGTTTCTGTACAATAAAATTGTACATTAAGGAAAAAGTCTAACTTCCCTTGTTTGACATAATGAGGTTTTTCTAACTGTAAAGTCCTAGTCACTAGGTGTATCTATGCCTGGTAAGCTGATATTTGTATCTTCTTCCAATATCTTGGAATCAAGCATTTTGCACTAGATAATATTACTTTAAATAGTGTACATTTATATTTACAAGGGATAGGTGGAGGATAATTAAGTAAAAAAATAAGTGAGGACAAAGTTATTGTACAGTAGTGATGTCCCGAACTGTTAGCCTGCGAACGGTTCCCCGCAAACATAGCTTGTTCGCATTCGCCGCTGCGGGCGAACATATGCGATGTTCGATCCGCCCACTATGTGTCATCATTGAGGAAAGTTTGACCCTGTATGTCACAGCCTTCTGACACATTTGAGCCAATCAGCAGCAGACACTCCTTCACAGACCCTCCCAGCTCCTTGGCAGCAGCCATTTTAGACTCATTACGATCTTGCTTTCTTAGTGAGAGGAGCTTTAGTGCTGCTGCTGCTGACATAATAGGGACATAGATAGCTAGGCTAGTGTATTTAGTGTCCACTACAGTCCTGAAGGACTCATCTCATCTCTGCTGCAAGGACAGCACCCCAAAAAGCCCTTTCTAGGGCTATAACTTCAGTGGTTTTTTGGTTTTTTTTTCTTTGTATTTTTATTTGCATTTGCCTGGCTTTCAGCCTGTGTGTGAGGCTCACAGCATATACTGTGATTAGTGCCACCACTGATATCTGCTTAACATTAGTTTAAATTTAACCAACAAAAATTTGAAATTATTTTGCTAGTGTAATTTATTTTCATTTTCTATCAGACCTGTGTCTCTTAGGCTCACACAGCATATACTTCAGTTTTTTTCAGTCTTTTGGTTAATTGCTCTGTGCCAGCCACCACTCATATCTGCTTAACCTTATTTTAAATAAAAAAAAAAAACAACTTTTAAATCATTTTGCTAGTGTAATCTAATTTCATTTTCTATCAGGCCTGTGTGTTTCTGACTTACTCAGCAGCATACTGTGTTTAATTGCTGCCCTACCTAAGGCTAGCAGCCACGACTCATATGTGCTTAACATTTTTTTTAAATTAAAAAAAAAACTTTAAATAATTTTGCTAGTGTAATCCAATTTTATTTTCTATCAGGCCTGTGTGTTTCTGACTTACAGAGCATACTGTGTTTAATTGCTGCCCTACCTAGGCTAGCAGCCACGACTCATATGTGCTTAACCTTTTTTTTCAATAAAAAAAAAAACCTTTAAATCATTTTTCTAGTGTAATCTAATTTTATTTTCTATCAGGCCTGTGTGTTTCTGACTTACAGAACATACTGTGGTTAATTGCTGCCCTACCTAGGCTAGCAGCCACGACTCATATGTGCTTAACCTTTTTTTAAATTAAAAAAAACAAACTTTAAATCATTTTGCTAGTGTAATCTAATTTTATTTTCTATCAGGCCTGTGTGTTTCTGACTTACAGAGCATACTGCGGTGTGGTTAATTGCTGCCCTACCTACCAGCCACGACTCATATCTGCTTTACATTATTTTAAAGTAAAAAAAAAAATATTTAAATCATTTAGCTAGTGTAATCTAATTTCTTTTTCCATCAGGCCTGTGTGTTTCTGGCCCACATCATATAGTATCTCTTTTTTCCACCACTTATATCTGTTGTAACAACATTAGTGTAAATTTAAAAAAAGAATTTTTTTTTTTACATCAGTCCTCTTCTAGTGTTATTTAATTTTAGTTGACAAGCCAGCCAGGCTGCCATTAGTGCCAGCCTGTGTGTCAGGCTGCCAGCATATACTGTGCCTACTTCCATCCTCAGTGCCAGTCCACAACTCCTATCTGGTGTAACATTATATTAATTTTTGTAAAAAAAATTTTTTACATCAGTCTTCTAGTGTTATTTAATTTTAGTTTACAGGCCAGCCTGCCACCACTAGTGCCAGCCTGTGTGTCAGGCTGCCAGCACATAATGTGCCTAGTTCTATCCTGAGTGCGATTACTCCTATCTGTTGTAACATTTTTTTAACTTTTTTAAAAACAAACTGTTACATCAGCCTGCTATTGTTATTTAATTGCAGTTGCCTGTCTGCCAGCGTGTGTGCCAGGCCCACTTGCCAACTATTGCCACCAATCATATTTGTTATAACAGTAGTTTAAATATTAAAAATAATAATTTTTTGACTCTGAAAGATCAGTCTGCTAGTGTAATCTAATTGCAGTTGCCTGCCTGCCAGCGTGTATGCCAGGCCCACTAGCCAACTACTGCCACCAATCATATTTGTTGTAACAGTATTGAAAATTTTCTAAATCATAACTTTTTGGACTTTGAATCATCAGTCTCCTAGTGACATTGAATTGCAGTTGCCTGCCTGCCAGCGTGTGTGCCAGGCCCACTAGCCAACTACTGCCGCCAATCATATTTGTTGTAACAGTATTGAAAATATTTTAATTCATAACTTTTTGGACTGTGAATCTTCAGTCTCCTAGTGCCATTGAATTGCAGTTTCCTCCTGCCTGCCAGCGTGTGTGCCAGGCCCACTAGCCAACTTCTGCCACCAATCATATTTGTTGTAACAGTATTGAAAATATTTTAAATCATAACTTTTTGGACTGTGAACCATCAGTCTCCTAGTGCCATTGAATTTCAGTTGCCTGCCTGCCAACGTGTGTGCCCGGCCCACTAGCCAACAACTGCCACCAATCATCTTTGTTGTAACAGTATTGAAAATATTTTAAATCATAACTTTTTGGACTGTGAATCATTAGTCTCCTAGTGCCATTGAATTGCAGTTTCCTGTGTGCCAGGCCCACTAGCCAACTTCTGCCACGAATCATCTTTGTTGTAACAGTATTGAACATATTTTAAATCCTAACTTTTTGGACTGTGAACCATCAGTCTCCTAGTGCCATTGAATTTCAGTTGCCTGCCTGGCAGCGTGTGTGCCAGGCCCACTAGCCAACTACTGCCACCAATGATCTTTGTTGTAACAGTATTGAAAATATTTTAAATAATAACTTTTTGGACTGTGAACCATCAGTCTCCTAGTGCCATTGAATTTCAGTTGCCTGCCTGGCAGCGTGTGTGCCAGGCCCACTAGCCAACTACTGCCACCAATCATCTTTGTTGTAACAGTATTGAAACTATTTTAAATCATAACTTTTTGGACTGTGAATCTTCAGTCTCCTAGTGCCATTGAATTGCAGTTTCCTCCTGCCTGCCAGCGTGTGTGCCAGGCCCACTAGCCAACTTCTACCACCAATCATATTTGTTTTTACAGTGTTGAAAATATTTTAAATCATAACTTTTTGGACTGTGAAACATCAGTCTCCTAGTGCCATTGAATTGCAGTTTCCTCCTGCCTGCCAGCGTGTGTGCCAGGCCCACTAGCCAACTTCTGCAACCAATCATATTTGTTGTAACAGTATTGAACATATTTTAAATCCTAACTTTTTGGACTGTGAACCATCAGTCTCCTAGTGCCATTGAATTTCAGTTGCCTGCCTGGCAGCGTGTGTGCCAGGCCCACTAGCCAACTACTGCCACCAATCATCTTTGTTGTAACAGTATTGAAAATATTTTAAATAATAACTTTTTGGACTGTGAACCATCAGTCTCCTAGTGCCATTGAATTTCAGTTGCCTGCCTGGCAGCGTGTGTGCCAGGCCCACTAGCCAACTACTGCCACCAATCATCTTTGTTGTAACAGTATTGAAACTATTTTAAATCATAACTTTTTGGACTGTGAAACATCAGTCTCCTAGTGCCATTGAATTGCAGTTTCCTCCTGCCTGCCAGCGTGTGTGCCAGGCCCACTAGCCAACTTCTGCCACCAATCATATTTGTTGTAACAGTATTGAAAATATTTTAAATCATAACTTTTTGGACTGTGAATCATCAGTCTCCTAGTGCCATTGAATTGCAGTTTCCTGTGTGCCAGGCCCACTAGCCAACTTCTGCCACGAATCATCTTTGTTGTAACAGTATTGAACATATTTTAAATCCTAACTTTTTGGACTGTGAACCATCAGTCTCCTAGTGCCATTGAATTTCAGTTGCCTGCCTGGCAGCGTGTGTGCCAGGCCCACTAGCCAACTACTGCCACCAATCATCTTTGTTGTAACAGTATTGAAAATATTTTAAATAATAACTTTTTGGACTGTGAACCATCAGTCTCCTAGTGCCATTGAATTTCAGTTGCCTGCCTGGCAGCGTGTGTGCCAGGCCCACTAGCCAACTACTGCCACCAATCATCTTTGTTGTAACAGTATTGAAACTATTTTAAATCATAACTTTTTGGACTGTGAATCTTCAGTCTCCTAGTGCCATTGAATTGCAGTTTCCTCCTGCCTGCCAGCGTGTGTGCCAGGCCCACTAGCCAACTTCTACCACCAATCATATTTGTTTTTACAGTGTTGAAAATATTTTAAATCATAACTTTTTGGACTGTGAAACATCAGTCTCCTAGTGCCATTGAATTGCAGTTTCCTCCTGCCTGCCAGCGTGTGTGCCAGGCCCACTAGCCAACTTCTGCAACCAATCATATTTGTTGTAACAGTATTGAACATATTTTAAATCCTAACTTTTTGGACTGTGAACCATCAGTCTCCTAGTGCCATTGAATTTCAGTTGCCTGCCTGGCAGCGTGTGTGCCAGGCCCACTAGCCAACTACTGCCACCAATCATCTTTGTTGTAACAGTATTGAAAATATTTTAAATAATAACTTTTTGGACTGTGAACCATCAGTCTCCTAGTGCCATTGAATTTCAGTTGCCTGCCTGGCAGCGTGTGTGCCAGGCCCACTAGCCAACTACTGCCACCAATCATCTTTGTTGTAACAGTATTGAAACTATTTTAAATCATAACTTTTTGGACTGTGAAACATCAGTCTCCTAGTGCCATTGAATTGCAGTTTCCTCCTGCCTGCCAGCGTGTGTGCCAGGCCCACTAGCCAACTTCTGCTACCAATCATATTTGTTGTAACAGTATTGAAAATATTTTAAATCATAACTTTTTGGACTGTGAATCATCAGTCTCCTAGTGCCATTGAATTGCAGTTTCCTCCTGCCTGCCAGCATGTGTGCCAGGCCCACTAGCCAACTTCTGCAACCAATCATATTTGTTGTAACAGTATTGAAAATATTTTAAATCATAACTTTTTGGACTGTGAATCATCAGTCTCCTAGTGCCATTGAATTGCAGTTTCCTCCTGCCTGCCAGCGTGTGTGCAAGGCCCACTAGCCAACTTCTGCCACCAATCATATTTGTTGTTACAGTGTTGAAAATATTTTAAATCATAACTTTTTGGACTGTGAAACATCAGTCTCCTAGTGCCATTGAATTGCAGTTTCCTCCTGCCTGCCAGCGTGTGTGCCAGGCCCACTAGCCAACTTCTGCCACCAATCATATTTGTTGTAACAGTATTGAAAATATTTTAAATCATAACTTTTTGGACTGTGAATCATCAGTCTCCTAGTGCCATTGAATTGCAGTTTCCTCCTGCCTGCCAGCGTGTGTGCCAGGCCCACTAGCCAACTTCTGCCACCAATCATATTTGTTGTAACAGTATTGAAAATATTTTAAATCATAACTTTTTGGACTGTGAACCATTAGTCTCCTAGTGCCATTGAATTGCAGTTGCCTGCCTGCCAGCGTGTGTGCCAGGCCCACTAGCCAACTACTGCCACCAATCATCTTTGTTGTAACAGTATTGAAAATATTTTAAATCATAACTTTTTGGACTGTGAATCTTCAGTCTCCTAGTGCCATTGAATTGCAGTTTCCTCCTGCCTGCCAGCGTGTGTGCCAGGCCCACTAGCCAACTTCTGCCACCAATCATATTTGTTGCAACAGTATTGAAAATATTTTAAATCATAACTTTTTGGACTGTGAATCATCAGTCTCCTAGTGCCATTGAATTGCAACTGGTATACTTGATTGTGTAAAAGGAAGTAACCTTACCATGGTTCCCTGACCACACGTCTTGTTATATTTTGGTGAGGGTAATCATGATGGCCATGTAGACCTCCCCCGAGAGGTGGCAGTAACGGGGATGAAAGTGCTAAGAATAGTACTACTTTACACAACCGAGTTAGCCATGGCTCCCAGTCCAAGAACGCATGTGCGACTAATCATGCAGGCCATATAGACCTCCCACCATTAGGGGTTGTAACAGGTATTAAACTAATAAGAACAGTACTACCGAAATAAACCTAATTAACATGGTTTCGAGAGCCAAGGTTTTATTGTTGTACTTTGTTAGGCTAATCATGATGGCCATGTAGACCTCCCCCGAGAGGTTTGGAAGTAACAGGGATGAAAGTGCTAAGAATAGTACTACTTTACACAACCGAGTTAGCCATGGGTCTTAGTCCAAGACCGCATGTCTTGTTGTTTTGTTTGGTGCGGCTAATCATGTAGGCCATATAGCCCTCCCACCATTAGGGGTTGTAACAGGTATTAAACTAATAAGAATAGTACTACCGAAATAAACCTAATTAACATGGTTTCGAGAGTCAAGGTTTTATTGTTGTACTTTGTTAGGCTAATCATAATGGTCATGTAGACCTCCCCTGAGAGGTTTGGAAGTAACAGGGATGACAGTGCTAAGAATAGTACTACTTTACACAACCGAGTTAGCCATGGGTCTTAGTCCAAGACCGCATGTCTTGTTGTTTTGTTTGGTGCGGATAATCATGCAGGCCATATAGCCCTCCCACCATTAGGGGTTGTAACAGGTATTAAACTAATAAGAACAGTACTACCGAAATAAAGCTACTTAACATGGTTCCAAGAGTGCATGTTTTATTGTTGTACTTTGTCAGGATAATCATGATGGCCATGTAGACCTCCCCCGAGAGGTGGCAGTAACAGGGATGAAAGTGCTAAGAATAGTACTACTTTACACAACCGAGTTAGCCATGGGTCCCAGTCCAAGACAGCATGTCTTGTTGATTTGTTTGGTGCGGCTAATCATGCAGGCCATATAGCCCTCCCACCATTAGGGGTTGTAACAGGTATTAAACTAATAAGAACAGTACTACCGAAATAAAGTTACATAACATGGTTCCAAGAGCGCATGTTTTATTGTTGTACTTTGTCAGGATAATCATGATGGCCATGTAGACCTTCCCCGAGAGGTGGCAGTAACAGGGATGAAAGTGTTAAGAATAGTACTACTTTACACAACCGAGTTACCATGGGTCCCAGACCGCATGTCTTATTGTTATATTTTGTCAGGGTAATCAGGCAGGCCATATAGACCTCCCCCGATAGGGGGAGTAAAAGGGATTAAAGTGCTCAGAATAGTAGTACTTAACACAACCTAGTTACCATGGGTCCCAGAACGCTTGTCTTATTGTTATATTTTGTCAGGGTAATCAGGCAGGCCATATAGACCTCCCCCGATAGGGGGAGTAAAAGGGATTAAAGTGCTCAGAATAGTAGTACTTAACACAACCTAGTTACCATGGGTACCAGACCGCATGTCTTATTGTTATATTTTGTCAGGGTAATCAGGAAGGCCATATAGACCTCCCCCGATAGGAGGAGTTACAGGGATGAAAGTGCTAAGAATAGTATTAGTTTACACAACCTAGTTACCATGGGTCCCAGACCGCATGTTTAGTTATTATACTTTGTCAGGGTAATTATATATCTAACAAATCTATCTATTTATCTTCTATCGATTCTATCTATCTATCAATCTATGTATATCTATTTATCCTATCTATCTATCTATCTATCTATCTATCTATCTATCTATCTATCTTGTGTCCTGACTGTTTTGAGACAGCCACTTGTGTTTTTGACAAATTTGAAGTAGGAGGACAGACCAATCACAGGGATTAAACTGCTAAGAATAGTAATACTTAAGAAAACCTAGTTATACCAGTACCACCATGGGTCCCAGACCGCATGTTTGGTTGTTATACTTTGTCAGGGTAATCATGCAGGCCATATAGACCTCCCTTGATAGGGGGAGTAACAGGGATTAAAGTGCTAAGAATAGTACAACTTAACACAACCTAGTAAACACTGGTTCCCAGACCGCATGTCTTATTGTTATATTTTGGTAAGGTAATCATGCAGGCCATATAGACCTCCCCCAATAGGGGGAGTAACAGGGATTAAAGTGCTAAGAAAAGTACTACTTAACACAACCTAGTTACCATGGGTCCCAGGCCGCGTGTCTTGTTGTTATACTTTGTCATGGTAATCATGCAGGCCATATAGACCTCCCCTGATACGAGGAGTTACAGGGATGAAAGTCCTAAGAATAGTACTACTTTACACAACCTAGTTACCATGGGTCACAGACCGCATGTTTAATTATTATACTTTGTCAGGGTAGTTATATATCTAACAAATCTATCTATTTATCTTCTATCGATTCTATCTATCTATCAATCTATGTATATCTATCTATCTATCCTATCTATCTATCTATCTATCTATCTATCTTGTGTCCGGACTGTTTTGAGACAGCCACTTGTGTTTTTGAAAAATTTGAAGTAGGAGGACAGACCAATCACAGGGATTAAACTGCGAAGAATAAAAATACTTAAGAAAACCTAGTTGTACCAGTACCACCATGGGTCCCAGACCGCATGTTTTGTTGTTATACTTTGTCAGGGTAATCATGCATGCCATATAGACATCCCTTGATAGAGGGAGTAACAGGGATTAAAGTTCTAAGAATAGTACTACTTAACACAACCTAGTTACCATGGGTCCCACACCGCATGTTTTGTTGTTAGACTTTGTCAGGGTAATCATGCAGGCCATATAGACCTCCACCGAAAAGGGGGAGTAAGAGGGATTAAACTGCTAAGAAAAGTTTTACTTAACACAACCTAGTTACCATGGGTCCCAGACCGCGTTTCTTGTTGTTATACTTAGTTAGGGTAATCATGCAGGCCATATAGACTTCCCCCGATAGGAGGAGTTACAGGGATGAAAGTGCTAAGAATAGTACTAGTTTACACAACCTAGTTACCATGGGTCCCAGACCGCATGTTTAATTATTATACTTTGTCAGGGTAATTATATATCTAACAAATCTATCTATTTATCTTCTATCGATTCTATCTAACTATCAATCTATGTATATCTATCTATCCTATCTATCTCGTGTCCAGACTGTTTTGAGACAGCCAGTGCCACTTGTGTTTTTGACAAATTTGAAGTAGGAGGACAGACCAATCATCTTCTTCCATCTCCCTGTTCGAAAAATGCAGGCCATATAGACCTCCCCCGATAGGGGGACTAACAGGTAGTAGTAAAGTGCTAAGAATAGTACTACTTAACACACCACGGGTCCCAGACCGCATGTCTTATTGTTATACTCTGTCAGGGAAATTATATATCTTTCAAATCTATCTATTTATCTATCAAATCTATCTAACTATCAAACGTATCTATCAAATGTATATTGCATCTATTGATCGATGTAATTTGTATCTATAGAATGTATATTGCATCTTTTGATTGATGTAATTCGTATCTATCAAATGTATATTGCATCTTTGAATCGATAACATTCGTATCTATCAAATGTATATTGCATCTATTGATCTATGTAATTCGTATATATAAAATGTATATTGCATCTATTGATCGATGTAATTTGTATCGATCATATGTATATTGCATCTACTGAGCTATGTAATCTATGTATCTATCTATCAAATCGATCTATATTGTGGTTGTGCAAATGGACTGTTTGCGGTTGTTTGCGGTGCGTTACACTTGGAATTTGGTCTGTCACTGTGAAGCGGGCGTAACCCTTACACTACCTGATTGATACAACATCATAACTGATGTTTTAAAGCACGTTATTGCAAACAATTTAGGAATGTTAGGTGATTTAGGCCCTTTATGGGTTAAAAGCAGACTCTGCATAAACTATGTCATTTTCCATGGGAGTTTGGACATGGATCCCCCTCCAGCATGCCACAGTCCAGGTGTTAGTCCCCTTGAAACAACTTTTCCATCACTATTGTGGCCAGAGAGAGTCCTTGTGGGTTTTAAAGTTCGCCTACCTATTGAAGTCAATGGCGGTTTGCGCGGTTCGCTGGTTCGCGAACAATAGCGGAAGTTCGATTTTTAAGTTCGCGACATCACTATTGTACAGTCTAAAACATTTTCCATATGATGCATTATTTGAGACCAATATATTTTAATTTGTTTACATTCCCACCAAATATGGCTGTGTTCCAACTTCCCCACATTCCCTCCAACAAAGGTCTGATAGTGAAGGGTATATAGTTCTAAGGTGTTTTGGTGTTAAATATCATCTTAATAATAATGTGTAGTTAGCTTCTACAGCAGATGCAGATAGGGAAGATCTCTTAGTGGAAACATACACCTAGATTATGAGTTTTTTTCGGCAAGGCTTGCGTTGCTAACGCACAGTTTTTTCTCACCGCTCACTTTAAAGAACGCTGGTATTACAGGTTTGTTTTAACCCGGCGTTAGCCACAAAAAAGTGAGTGTAGAGCAGAATTTAGCTCCACATCTCACTGTAATACCAGCGTTGCTTACGGTAGCGGTGAGCTGGCAAAACGTGCTCGTGCATGATTTCCCTATAGGAATCAATGGGGCAGAATCAGCTGGAAAAAACCTAACACCTGCAAAAAAGCAGCGTTCAGCTCCTAACGCAGCCCCATTGATTCCTATGGGGAAAGTAAATTTATGTCTACACCTAACACCCTAACATGAACCCCGAGTCTAAACACCCCTAATCTTACACTTATTAACCTCTAATCTGCCGCCCCCGACATCGCCGACACCTGCTTTATATTATTAACCCCTAATCTGCCGCTCCGGACACCGCTGACACCTACATTATACTAATGAACCCCTAATCTACTGCCCCCAACATCGCCGACACCTACATTATATTTATTAACCCCTAATCTGCCACCGCAAATGTCGCCGCCACTATAATAAAGTTATTAACCCCTAAATCTAAGTCTAACCCTAACACCCCCCTAATTTAAATATGATTTAAATACATCTAACTAAAATTAATAGTATTAACTAAATTATTCCTATTTAAAACTAAATACTTACCTATAAAATAAACCCTAAGATAGCTACAATATAACTAATAGTTAAATTGTATCTATATTATGGTTTATTTTTATTTTACAGACAAGTTTGTATTTATTTTAACTAGGTATAATAGTTATTAAATAGTTATTAACTATTTAATAACTACTTAGCTAAAATAAGTACAAATTTACCTGTAAAATAAACCATAACCTAAGTTACAATTACACCTAACACTAAACTATCATTAAATTAATTACCTAAACTAACTACAATTAAATACAATTAAATTAAATAAACTAAAGTACAAAAACCCACTAAATTACAAAAAATAATAAAATAGTTACAAGAATTTTAAACTAATTACACCTAATCTAATCCCCCTAATAAAATAAAAAATCCCCCCAAAATAAAAAAATTCCCTACCCTATACTAAATTACAAATAGCCCTTAAAAGGGCCTTTTGCGGGGCATTGCCCCAAAGTAATCAGCTCTTTTACCTGTAAACAAAAATACAATAACCCCCCAACATTACAACCCACCACCCATACACCCAACCCTACTCTAAAACCCACCCAATCCCCCATTAATAAAACCTAACACTACCCCCTTGAAGATCACCCTACCTTGAGACGTCTTCACCCAACCGGGCAGAAGTCCTCAACGAAGCCGGGCGAAGTGGTCCTCCAGAGGGACAGAAGTCTTAATCCGATCCGAGCAGAAGAGGACCTCCAGAGGGGCAGAAGTCTTAATCCAGGCGGCATCATCTATCTTCATCCATCCGGAGTGGAGCGGGTCCATCTTGAAGCCAGCCGACGAGGAGCATCCATCCAGACCGACGACTACACGACGAATGACGGTTCCTTTAAATGACGTCATCCAAGATGGCGTCCCTTGAATTCCGATTGGCTGATAGGATTCTATCAGCCAATCGGAATTAAGGTAGGAAAAATCCTATTGGCTGATGCAATCAGCCAATAGGATTGAGCTTGCATTCTATAGGCTGATTGGAACAGCCAATAGAATGTGAGCTCAATCGTATTGGCTGATTGGATCAGCCAATAGGATTGAACTTCAATCCTATTGGCTGATTGGATCAGCCAATAGGAATTTTCCTACCTTAATTCCGATTGGCTGATAGAATCCTATCAGCCAATCGGAATTCAAGAGACGCCATCTTGGATGACGTCATTTAAAGGAACCGTCATTCGTCGCGTAGTCGTCGGTCTGGATGGATGCCCCGCGTCGGCTGGCTTCAAGATGGACCCGCTCCGCTCAGGATGGATGAAGATAGAAGATGCCGCCTGGATGAAGACTTCTGCCCCTCTGGAGGTCCTCTTCTGCCCGGATCGGATGAAGACTTCTGCCCCTCTGGAGGACCACTTGTGCCCAGCTGGGTGAAAACGTCTCACGGTAAGGTAATCTTCATGGGGTTAGTGTTTTATTAAGGGGGGATTGGGTGAGTTTTAGAGTAGGGTTGGGTGTGTGGGTGGTGGGTTTTAATGTTGGGGGGGTATTGTATTTTTTTACAGGTAAAAGAGCTGATTACTTTGGGGCTATGCCCCGCAAAAAGCTCTATTAAGGGCTATTTGCAATTTAGTATAGGGTAGGGATTTTTATTATTTTGGGGGGCTTTTTTATTTTATTAGGGGGATTAGATTAGGTGTAATTAGTTTAAAATTCTTGTAATTATTTAATTTTTTTCTGTAATTTAGTGGGGGGTTTTTTCTCGTACTTTAGTTTATTTTATTTAATTGTAGTTAATTGTAGGTAATTTAGTAAATTAATTTAATGATAGTGTAGTGTTAGGTGTAATTGTAACTTAGGTTATGGTTTATTTTACAGGTAAATTTTTACTTATTTTAGCTAGGTAGTTATTAAATAGTTAATAACTATTTAATAACTATTCTACCTAGTTAAAATATATACAAAGTTGCCTGTAAAATATATATAAACCCTAAGCTAGCTACAATGTAACTATTAGTTATATTGTAGCTATCTTAGGGTTTATTTTATAGGTAAGTATTTAGTTTTAAATAGGAATAATTTATTTAATTGTAGTAATTTTATTTCGCTTCATTTAAATTATATTTCAGTTAGGGGGGTTAGACTTAGGTTTAGGGGTTAATAAATTTAATGTAGTAGTGACGACGTTGGGGGCGACAGATTAGGGGTTAATAAATGTAGGCAGGTGTCAGCGATGTTAGGGATGGCAGATTAGGGGTTAATAAAACTTAACTAGTGTTTACGAGGCGGGAGTGCGGCTGTTTAGGGGTTAATATGTTTATTAAAGTGGCGGTGATGTCCGGTCGGCAGATTAGGGGTTAAATACTTTATTTAAGTGTTTACGATGTGGGGGGGTGCCTCGGTTTAGGGGTTTATATGTAGTTTATGGGCGTTAGTGTACTTTTTAGCACTTTAGTTAAGAGTTTTATGTTACGGCATTAGCCCATAAAACTCTTAACTACTGACTTTTAAATGTGGTAGGAGTCTTGACAGGAGAGGGTGTACCACTCACTTTCTCCAAGACTCGTAATACCGATGTTAGGAAAATCCCATTAAAAAGATAGGATACGCAATTGACGTAAGGGGATTTGCGGTAAGCTTGAGTCACGGAAGAAAAGTGAGCGGTGCACCTGTACCTGCCAGACTCGTAATACCAGCGGGTATTAAAAAGCAGCGTTGGGAACTCTCAACGCTGCTTTTTAAGGTTAACGCAAGACTCGTAATCTAGGCGATAGATTTTTTTGCCATTGTTCTATAGTAATTTCAATGTTTAAATCTCTGCTCCATGATAAAGTGTATGATGGTATAGATTGAGATGAAAGATCTAATTTAATTTTATGCGCAATTGCTATTGTCCCTTTAGAAATAATTGGTCATATTTATCAAGCTCCATATGGAGCTTGACGTCCCGTGTTTCCAGCGAGCCTTCAGGTTCGCCAGAAACAGAAGTTATGAAGCAGCGGTTTAAAGACTGCTGCTCCATAACCTGGCCGCCTGCTCTGAGGACAGAAATCAACCTGATCGAATATGATCGGGTTGATTGACACCCCGTGCTAGCGGCCGATTGGCTGCAAATTTGCAGGGGGCGGCATTGCTCCAGTAGTTCACCAGAACTGCTGGTGCAATAATAAATGCTGAGATCTTATGCTAACGGCATTTATCAATGTGCAGCGGACATGATCCGCAATATTGGATCATGTCCACTCGCACATTAATAAATAGGCCCCATTATGTTTATAGCATAATGTTTTAAAAATTTGTGGAAATTCCTTTTTTAAGGAGACATATGTTTTGAGATGATGTTCTGCAAAAACTTCGTAAATTGGTATATATGTAATTTAATTTCCAATTTTCAGCCCTGATGTTAAATGTGGAAAGATGTGCGCTCAATTTAAACACGCTGGTATTACAAGTTTTCTGAATGGCTGCGTTAGCCTCAGAAGAGTGAGCGTTGAGCAAATTTAGAGCCACTTCTACCTGTAATACCAGCGTTGCTTACGGTAGCGGTAAGCTGGCAAAACGTGCTCGTGCATGATTTCCCCATAGGATACAATGGGGCTGAGCTGGCTGAAAAAAACCTAACACCTGCAAAAAAGCAGCGTTCAGCTCCTAACGCAGCCCCATTGATTCCTATGGGGAAATACACCTAACACCCTAACATGAACCCCGAGTCTAAACACCCCTAACCTTACACTTATTAACCCCTAATCTGCCGCCCCGACATTATATTATTAACCCCTAATCTTCCAATCCAGACACCGCCGCCACCTACATTATACCTATGAACCCCTAATCTTCTGCCCCTAACATCGCCGACACCTACATTATATTTATTAACCCCTAATCTGCCGCCCCCAACGTCGCCGCCACCTAACTACAATTATTAACCCCTAATCTCCCCCCAACATTGCCGCTACTATATTAAATGTATTAACCCCTAAACCTAAGTCTAACCCTAACCCTAACACCCCCTTAACTTAAATCTATGTTTAATAAATCTAAATAAAATTACTATAATTAAATAAATTAATCCTATTTAAAACTAAATACTTACCTATAAAATAAACCATAAGATAGCTACAATATAACTAATAATTACATTGTAGCTATTTTAGGATTTATATTTATTTTACAGGCAACTTCGTATTTATTTTAACTAGGTACAATAGCTATTCAATAGTTAAAACTATTTAATAGCTACCTAGTTAAAATAATTACAAAATTACCTGTAAAATAAATCCTAACCTAAGGTACAAATACACCTAACACTACACTATCAATAAATTAATTAAATAAATTAACTACAATTATCTAACATAAAATACAATTAAATAAACTAAACTATATTACAAAAAACAAACACTAAATTACAAAAAATAAAAAAATATTACAAGAATTTTAATCTAATTACACCTAATCTAATCCCCCTAATAAAATAAAAAGCCCCCCAAAATAATAAAATTCCCTATCCTAAACTAAATTACAAATAGCCCTTAAAAGAGTCTTTTGTGGGGCATTGCCCCAAAGTAACCAGCTCTTTTACCAGCCCTTAAAAGGGCATTTTGCGGGGCATTGCCCCAAAGTAATCAGCTCTTTTACCTGTAAAAAAAATAAATACAATACCCCCCCAACATTACAACCCACCACCCATACACCCCTACTCTAAAACCCACCCGATCCCCCCTTAAATATACCTAACACTACCCCATTGAAGATCACACTACCATTGAGCCGTCTTCACCCAGCCAGGCTGAACTCTTCATCTGATCTGGGCACAAGTGGTCCTCTAGCCGGGCAGAAGTTTTCATCCGATCGGGGCAGAAGAGGTCCTCCATCCAGCAGAAGTGTTCATCCAAGTGGCAGCTTCTATCTTCAATCAATCGGAGCGGGTCCATCTTCAAACAAGCCGACGCGGAGCCATCCTCTTCTTCCGATGTCCTAACACTGAATGAAGGTTCCTTTAAATGACGTCATCCAAGATGGCGTTCCTCGAATTCTGATTGGCTGATAGGATTCTATCAGCCAATCGGAATTAAGGTAGGAAAAATCCGATTGGTTGATTTAATCAACCAATCGGATTGAAGTTCAATCCGATTGGCTGATTGGATCAGCCAATAGAATGCGAGGTCAATTCTATTGGCTGATCCAATCAGCCAATCGGATTAAACTTCAATCTGATTGGCGGATTAAATCAACCAATCAGATTTTTTCTACCTTAATTCTGATTGGCTGATAGAATCCTATCAGCCAATCGGAATTCGAGGGACGCCATCTTGGATGACGTCATTTAAAGGAACCTTCATTCAGTGTTAGGACATCAGAAGAAGAGGATGGCTCCGCATCGGCTGGATTGAAGATGGACCCGCTCCGCTCCGATTGATTGAAGATAGAAGATGCCGCTTGGATGAAGACTTCTGCTGGATGGAGGACCACTTGTGCCCGGATCAGATGAAGAGTTTGGCCCGGCTGCGTGAAGACGGCTCAAGGTAGGGTGATCTTCAATGGGGTAGTATTAGATTTATTTAAGGGGGGATCGGGTGGGTTTTAGAGTAGGGGTGTGTGGGTGGTGGGTTGTAATGTTGGGGGGGTATTGTATTTATTTTTTTTACAGGTAAAAGAGCTGATTACTTTGGGGCAATGCCCTGCAAAAAGCCATTTTAAGGGCTGGTAAAAGAGCTGGTTACTTTGTGGCAATGCCCCACAAAAGGCCATTTTAAGGGCTATTTGTAATTTAGTTTAGGATAGGGAATTTTATTATTTTGGGGGGCTTTTTTATGTTATTAGGGGGATTAGATTAGGTGTAATTAGATTAAAATTCTTGTAATATTTTTTTATTTTTTGTAATTTAGTGTTTGTTTTTTGTAATATAGTTTAGTTTATTTAATTGTATTTTATGTTAGATAATTGTAGTTAATTTATTTAATTAATTTATTGATAGTGTAGTGTTAGGTGTATTTGTAACTTAGGTTAGGATTTATTTTACAGGTAATTTTGTAATTATTTTAACTAGGTAGCTATTAAATAGTTATTAACTATTTAATAGCTATTGTACCTAGTTAAAATAAATACAAAGTTGCCTGTAAAATAAATATAAATCCTAAAATAGCTACAATGTAACTATTATTATGGTTTATTTTATAGGTAAGTATTTAGTTTTAAATAGGATTAATTTATTTAATTATAGTAATTTTATTTAGATTTATTAAAAATAGATTTACGTTAAGGGGGTGTTAGGGTTAGGGTTAGACTTAGGTTTAGGGGTTAATACATTTAATATAGTAGCAGCGATGTTGGGGGCGGCAGATTAGGGGTTAATAATTGTAGGTAGGTGTCGGCGACGTTGGGGGCGGCAGATTAGGGGTTAATAAATATAATGTAGGTGTCGGTGATGTTAGGGGCAGCAGATTAGGGGTTCATAGGTATTATGTAGGTGTCCGGTCGGTAGATTAGGGGTTAAATAATTTTATTATAGTGTTTGCGATGTGGGGGGGCCTCGATTTAGGGGTTAATAGGTAGTTTATGGGTGTTAGTGTACTTTTTAGCACTTTAGTTAAGAGCTTTATGTTCCGGTGTTAGCCCATAAAACTCTTAACTACTGACTTTTATATGCGGTAGGAGTCTTGGAGGTAGAGGCTGTACCGCTCACTTCTTCCAAGACTTGTAATACAAGCGTTAGCCAAATCCCATTAAAAAGATAGGATACGCAATTGACGTAAGGGGATTTGCGGTATAGAAAGGTTGCGGAAGAAAAGTGAGCGGTAGACCCTTTCCTGCCTGACTCATAATACCAGCGGGCGTTAAAAAGCAGCGTTAGGACCCCTTAATGCTGCTTTTTAAAGCTAACGCTGAACTCGTAATCTAGCCGTTTGTATTTTAAGGTATGAACAAAAGATTTATATCTTTTCTTTTTAAGATGTCTCGCCAGTAGTTTACCCAATTTATTACTTTCTAAATGTAATTTGGACTGAATCCACATTTGTCTATATTTGTGTTGTATGTTTAAGTAATCTAGAATTGCTATTCTTGCATCTTTAACTTTCATTTCAAGACAGATCATCTGGGTGTAATTTATGTTGATTTTCAGCTTGAGCTAGGATATCAGTAAGTTTATTATTTTGTTGTTTGCGTTGTTCATTTAGGATAGCCTTAGATTTTATTAGTTCTCCTATTTTAGTACACTTATGAGCCTGCCAATTAATAAAGTGGTCTGTATCTGTCGGATTATTATAAGAGAAAAATTCATGAACAGTAGTTTGAATACAGCTAGCAGTCTGTGAATCTTGTAGTATTGAATCATCTAATCTTCAAGTGTATATATTTGTTGGTGCTTAAGGCCAATTAATGGTACAGGCAACTGTGGAGGGGTCTGACCAGACTGTGTGAAATATATGAGATTTTGATAATAGTGCTAGTCCTGTATAATCACTAAATAAATCGCCTAATCTAGAATACCGTTTATGTGTGGAGGAAAAAAAAGTATAATCTTTTTGTTGGATGAAAAATATGCAATACATCAACAGTAGGAATAGTGAGGGGGGCTTTCCATACAGATTTAATTGAGTGTTTAGAAAGGTGAGATGTACCGTTAGAGGTATCTATATTGGGAGATAAGGGCAAATTAAAATCTCCACCTATGAAGGGGGGCTTTTTTTATATCTACCACTCTATTCATGATTTTTTGGAAAAAGGAAGAGTGATAGGAGTGAGGAGCATATATATTTACTAATGTGATGGGTCTGTTAAACAACAAACCTACCAAAATAAGAAATCTTCCCTTTCCGTCAGTATCTTGAGTTATTAATTCAAATGGTATATCTTTATGGATAAATATATTGCTACCCCATTGGTTTTAGTCAAGTTGGAACTAAAAAAAATGTAGTTGGGAAATAATATGTTATGTGGTTATGGTCAGATTCTATAAAATGAGTTTCCTGTATAAAAAGAATATTTGCTCTTTTTTATGTAAATCATTAAGAGCTAAAGAGTGTTTATGGAGGGACTGAAAGCCTTTTACATTTTGCGTATAGAGTTGTAGAGATTTAATAGATGTTTTAGTTTGAGATGGTGTCATTAATTAAAATAAAGTATTGGAGCAATCTCACCTGAGTCTTCCTTTGCAGACTATGCTTGCTTGTTAGTCTAGTCTTAGAGAAAAACAGAGAATTGTAGGAGTATTTGGTACCCTTGCCAGTTAAATAAACATCTCTGTTTTAAATTTGAGCATTGTGACCTTAAGATGAAAAACTATTTGTTAATCAATATTTGAAGTAAGAAAACAACAATGTGAAACAACAAAAATATCTGACCCATACAGTGAGTGTTGAATGTGAAATTTCAAAACATTTAAATTAGTGATATGATGTACATATTGTACAAAAAGTGTGTACTTCATTGTGAAGGGGAAAAGAAAGTAAAAAGAAGAAAGAGAAGAAAAGGGAAAAAGCATTTACCAAATATAAAGGGAGAAAGGTAAAAAGAAAAGTGGGGTTATCCAGGTAGTGAATCAAAGCTCCAGAGCCTTTTAATTATATAGCTAATTTATAGACCATCTCTTGCCTTTTAAATTTTGCAAAAGGGGAAAAAAGAATAAAAAGAAAGAAACCCCAGTTATACATTGTTTACAATTTTTCAAGGACTAGCAGTCAATCATATTTATATATAATATATATGATTTGAGTGTCCTTATGTGTGTCTTGTATTAGTCTTATTCTTTGTGACTTCGCTCCATTGAATTCTCTGAGTTTTCACTGAGGATCTAGTGGTTGCATTTGGAGGTGAACTAGCATCTTTAGATGCAGATAACTTTGCAGGTTGAGATGGAGATATAAGGTCTGGTGGTGTTATTCTAATGAATGTACAGAAGTTTGTAATTTCCAATGGTGATTTACACAGTATTCCTTTCCCCATATGTGTCACTGATAGGGTAAATGGAAAGTTCCAACAATATTTAATCTTTTGGTCTCTCAAGAGTTGTCAATGATGAAAGTTATTTCTTTCATGTAATTAACAAGAGTCCATGAGCTAGTGACGTATGGGATATACATTCCTACCAGGTGGGGCAAAGTTTCCCAAACCTTAAAATGCCTATAAATACACCCCTCACCACACCCACAAATCAGTTTTTACAAACTTTGCCTCCAAGGGAGGTGGTGAAGTAAGTTTGTGCTAGATTCTACGTTGATATGCGCTCCGCAGCAAGTTGGAGCCCGGTTTTCCTCTCAGCGTGCAGTGAATGTCAGAGGGATGTGAGGAGAGTATTGCCTATTGAATGCAGTGATCTCCTTCTACGGGGTCTATTTCATAAGGTTCTCTGTTATCGGTCGTAGAGATTCATCTCTTACCTCCCTTTTCAGATCGACGATATACTCTTATATTTACCATTTCCTCTACTGATTCTCGTTTCAGTACTGGTTTGGCTTTCTACAAACATGTAGATGAGTGTCCTGGGGTAAGTAAGTCTTATTTTCTGTGACACTCTAAGCTATGGTTGGGCACTTTATTTATAAAGTTCTAAATATATGTATTCAAACATTTATTTGCCTTGACTCAGAATGTTCAACTTTCCTTATTTCCAGACAGTCAGTTTCATATTTGGGATTATGCTTTAAATTATCATATTTTTTCTTACCTCAAAAATTTGACTTTTTTCCCTGTGGGCTGTTAGGCTCGCGGGGGCTGAAAATGCTTCATTTTATTGCGTCATTCTTGGCGCGGACTTTTTTGGCGCAAAAATTCTTTTCCGTTTCCGGCGTCATACGTGTCGCCGGAAGTTGCGTCATTTTTGACGTTATTTTGCGCCAAAAATGTCGGCGTTCCGGATGTGGCGTCATTTTTGGCGCCAAAAGCATTTAGGCACCAAATAATGTGGGCGTCTTATTTGGCGCCAAAAAATATGGGCGTCGCTTTTGTCTCCACATTATTTCAGTCTCATTTTTCATTTGCTTCTGGTTGCTAGAAGCTTGATGTTTGGCATTTTTTTCCCATTCCTGAAACTGTCTTATAAGGAATTTGATCTATTTTGCTTTATATGTTGTTTTTTCTCTTACATATTGCAAGATGTCTCACGTTGCATCTGAGCCAGAAGATACTACAGGAAAACCACTGCCTGCTGGATCTACCAAAGCTAAGTGTATCTGCTGTAAACTTTTGGTAGCTATTCCTCCAGCTGTTGTTTGTAATAATTGTCATGACAAACTTGTTAAAGCAGATAATATTTCCTTTAGTGATGTACCATTGCCTGTTGCAGTTCCCTCAACATCTAAGGTGCAGAATGTTCCTGATAACATAAGAGATTTTGTTTCTGAATCCATAAAGAAGGCTTTGTCTGTTATTTCTCCTTCTAGTAAACGTAAAAAGTCTTTTAAATCTTCTCTCTCTACAGATGAATTTTTAAATGAACACCATCATTCTGATTCTTTGGACTCTTCTGGTTCAGAGGATTCTGTCTCAGAGATTGATGCTGATAAATCTTCATATTTATTTAAGATGGAATTTATTCGCTCTTTACTTAAAGAAGTATTAATTGCTTTAGAAATAGAGGATTCTAGTCCTCTTGATACTAATTCTATACGTTTGGATAAGGTTTTTAAAGCTCCTGCGGTTATTCCAGAAGTTTTTCCTGTTCCTAATGCTATTTCTGCAGTAATTGCTAAGGAATGGGATAAATTGGGTAATTCATTTACTCCTTCTAAACGTTTTAAGCAATTATATCCTGTTCCGCCTGACAGGTTAGAATTTTGGGACAAAATCCCTAAAGTTGATGGGGCTATTTCTACCCTTGCTAAACGTACTACCATTCCTACGTCAGATGGTACCTCGTTTAAGGATCCTTTAGATAGAAAAATTGAATCTTTTCTAAGAAAAGCTTATCTATGTTCAGGTAATCTTCTTAGACCTGCTATATCATTGGCTGATGTTGCTGCAGCTTCAACTTTTTGGTTGGAAACTCTAGCGCAACAAGTAACAAATCGTGATTCTCATGATATTATTATTCTTCTCCAGCATGCTAATAATTTCATCTGTGATGCCATTTTTGATATTATTAGAGTTGATGTTAGATTTATGTCTCTGGCTATCTTAGCCAGAAGAGCTTTATGGCTTAAGACTTGGAATGCTGATATGGCTTCTAAATCAACTCTACTTTCCATTTCTTTCCAGGGAAACAAATTATTTGGTTCTCAGTTGGATTCTATTATTTCAACTGTTACTGGTGGGAAAGGAACTTTTTTACCACAGGATAAAAAGTCTAAAGGTAAAAACAGGGCTAACAATCGTTTTCGTTCCTTTCGTTTCAACAAAGAACAAAAGCCTGATCCTTCGTCCTCAGGAGCAGTTTCAGTTTGGAAACCATCTCCAGTCTGGAATAAATCCAAGCCTGCTAGAAAGGCAAAGCCTGCTTCTAAGTTCACATGAAGGTACGGCCCTCATTCCAGTTCAGCTGGTAGGGGGCAGGTTACGTTTTTTCAAAGAAATTTGGATCAATTCTGTTCACAATCTTTGGATTCAGAACATTGTTTCAGAAGGGTACAGAATTGGTTTCAAGATGAGACCTCCTGCAAAGAGATTTTTTCTTTCCCATGTCCCAGTAAATCCAGTGAAAGCTCAAGCATTTCTGAATTGTGTTTCAGATCTAGAGTTGGCTGGAGTAATTATGCCAGTTCCAGTTCCGGAACAGGGGATGGGGTTTTATTCAAATCTCTTCATTGTACCAAAGAAGGAGAATTCCTTCAGACCAGTTCTGGATCTAAAATTATTGAATCGTTATGTAAGGATACCAACGTTCAAGATGGTAACTGTAAGGACTATATTGCCTTTTGTTCAGCAAGGGAATTATATGTCCACAATAGATTTACAGGATGCATATCTGCATATTCCGATTCATCCAGATCATTATCAGTTCCTGAGATTCTCTTTTCTAGACAAGCATTACCAATTTGTGGCTCTACCGTTTGGCCTTGCTACAGCTCCAAGAATTTTCACAAAGATTCTCGGTGCCCTTCTGTCTGTAATCAGAGAACAGGGTATTGTGGTATTTCCTTATTTGGACGATATCTTGGTACTTGCTCCGTCTTTACATTTAGCAGAGTCTCATACGAATCGACTTGTGTTGTTTCTGCAAGATCATGGTTGGAGGATCAATTTACCAAAAAGTTCTTTGATTCCTCAAACAAGGGTAACCTTTCTGGGTTTCCAGATAGATTCAGTGTCCATGACTTTGTCTTTAACAGACAAGAGACGTCTAAAATTGATTACAGCCTGTCGAAACCTTCAGTCTCAATCATTCCCTTCGGTAGCCTTATGCATGGAAATTCTAGGTCTTATGACTGCTGCATCGGACGCGATCCCCTTTGCTCGTTTTCACATGCGACCTCTTCAGCTCTGTATGCTGAACCAATGGTGCAGGGATTACACGAAGATATATCAATTAATATCTTTAAAACCGATTGTTCGGCACTCTCTAACGTGGTGGACAGATCACCATTGTTTAATTCAGGGGGCTTCTTTTGTTCTTCCGACCTGGACTGTAATTTCAACAGATGCAAGTCTCACAGGTTGGGGAGCTGTGTGGGGATCTCTGACGGCACAAGGAGTTTGGGAATCTCAGGAGGTGAGATTACCGATCAATATCTTGGAACTCCGTGCAGTTTTCAGAGCTCTTCAGTTTTGGCCTCTTCTGAAGAGAGAATCGTTCATTTGTTTTCAGACAGACAATGTCACAACTGTGGCATACATCAATCATCAAGGAGGGACTCACAGTCCTCTGGCTATGAAAGAAGTATCTCGAATTTTGGTTTGGGCGGAATCCAGCTCCTGTCTAATCTCTGCGGTTCATATCCCAGGTGTAGACAATTGGGAAGCGGATTATCTCAGTCGCCAAACGTTGCATCCGGGCGAATGGTCTCTTCACCCAGAGGTATTTCTTCAGATTGTTCAATTGTGGGGGCTCCCAGAGATAGATCTGATGGCCTCTCATCTAAACAAGAAACTTCCCAGGTATCTGTCCAGATCCCGGGATCCTCAGGCGGAGGCAGTGGATGCATTATCACTTCCTTGGAAGTATCATCCTGCCTATATCTTTCCGCCTCTAGTTCTTCTTCCAAGAGTAATCTCCAAGATTCTGAGGGAATGCTCGTTTGTTCTGCTAATAGCTCCGGCATGGCCTCACAGGTTTTGGTATGCGGATCTTGTCCGGATGGCATCTTGCCAGCCATGGACTCTTCCGTTAAGACCAGACCTTCTGTCACAAGGTCCTTTTTTCCATCCGGATCTGAAATCCTTAAATTTAAAGGTATGGAGATTGAACGCTTGATTCTTGGTCATAGAGGTTTCTCTGACTCCGTGATTAATACTATGTTACAGGCTCGTAAATCTGTATCTCGAGAGATATATTATAGAGTCTGGAAGACTTATATTTCTTGGTGTCTTTCTCATCATTTTTCTTGGCATTCTTTTAGAATACCGAGAATTTTACAGTTTCTTCAGGATGGTTTAGATAAGGGTTTGTCCGCAAGTTCTTTGAAAGGACAAATCTCCGCTCTTTCTGTTCTTTTTCACAGAAAGATTGCTATTCTTCCTGATATTCATTGTTTTGTACAAGCTTTGGTTCGTATAAAACCTGTCATTAAGTCAATTTCTCCTCCTTGGAGTTTGAATTTGGTTCTGGGAGCTCTTCAAGCTCCTCCGTTTGAACCTATGCATTCATTGGACATTAAATTACTTTCTTGGAAAGTTTTGTTCCTTTTGGCCATCTCTTCTGCTAGAAGAGTTTCTGAATTATCTGCTCTTTCGTGTGAGTCTCCTTTTCTGATTTTTCATCAGGATAAGGCGGTGTTGCGAACTTCTTTTGAATTTTTACCTAAAGTTGTGAATTCCAACAACATTAGTAGAGAAATTGTGGTTCCTTCATTATGTCCTAATCCTAAGAATTCTAAGGAGAAATCATTGCATTCTTTGGATGTTGTTAGAGCTTTGAAATATTATGTTGAAGCTACGAAATCTTTCCGTAAGACTTCTAGTCTATTTGTTATCTTTTCCGGTTCTAGGAAAGGCCAGAAAGCTTCTGCCATTTCTTTGGCATCTTGGTTGAAATCTTTAATTCATCTTGCCTATGTTGAGTCGGGTAAAATTCCGCCTCAAAGAATTACAGCTCATTCTACTAGGTCAGTATCTACTTCCTGGGCGTTTAGGAATGAAGCTTCGGTTGACCAGATCTGCAAAGCAGCAACTTGGTCCTCTTTGCATACTTTTACTAAATTCTACCATTTTGATGTATTTTCTTCTTCTGAAGCAGTTTTTGGTAGAAAAGTTCTTCAGGCAGCGGTTTCAGTTTGAATCTTCTGCTTATGTTTTTTGTTAAACTTTATTTTGGGTGTGGATTATTTTCAGCAGGAATTGGCTGTCTTTATTTTATCCCTCCCTCTCTAGTGACTCTTGTGTGGAAAGATCCACATCTTGGGTAGTCATTATCCCATACGTCACTAGCTCATGGACTCTTGTTAATTACATGAAAGAAAACATAATTTATGTAAGAACTTACCTGATAAATTCATTTCTTTCATATTAACAAGAGTCCATGAGGCCCACCCTTTTTTGTGGTGGTTATGATTTTTTTGTATAAAGCACAATTATTCCAATTCCTTATTTTATATGCTTCGCACTTTTTTTCTTATCACCCCACTTCTTGGCTATTCGTTAAACTGATTTGTGGGTGTGGTGAGGGGTGTATTTATAGGCATTTTAAGGTTTGGGAAACTTTGCCCCTCCTGGTAGGAATGTATATCCCATACGTCACTAGCTCATGGACTCTTGTTAATATGAAAGAAATGAATTTATCAGGTAAGTTCTTACATAAATTATGTTTTTCTGCGCTGTAGTGTAAGTGCAGACAAGTCTGTATAAATTTGTATATAGTTGTTTTGGAATTCAAAGTTCAGTTTCTTTCTTGCCAAAGATAATATAAGTTCCTTATCAGAAAATCATTTAAAGTTTGCTATAACATCTCTAGTGGCTTGCCATCTCTTGGTTTCTGTCTAGTAGCTTTATAAATCCTTTCCACTTTTATGCTTTCAATATCTGAAGAATCCTCTTCTGCTAAGGCTTTAAATATGTCCATGGCATATAATTGAAGTCGATCAGGTGGTACTGACTTTGGTATGCCTCTGAAGCTTAGGTTGTTTCTTCTACCTCGATTTTCCAGGTCATTTATCTTGTCTTTTAGTTCTAGTATTGTTTGTTCTTGTTTTTCGACAAGTGCAGTAGTTGTATCTATGTATTTAGCAAATAATTCTCTTTCATCTCTTGAGTGTTTCCATCCTAAAGCCCAGCTCATTAATGTCTTGCTTAAGACTGGCATATTACTCTTCAAGGCCTTGCATTACCCTAGTGAGAATTTCTTCCAATTCTGTTTTATTTGGTAGTGCTTGTAAATTAGCTTTAGTAAGAATTGCTGATGATGGGGATGGTTGTATATGTTCAGATTCTTTATTGCGAGGCAGAGTATTTTTCATCTGTCCCCTGGTTTCTCGGTAGGGGTAGTAGTTGCGAAAAAAAAGTGTTTAAGGTCTGTGTGGTGTTTGGCTTTAATGGCAGCCATATTGTGGTTTATATCTCTATGCAGGTAGAGTTCACCAGAGTAGCACTATGATTTAGATCTGTTTTAAATTAAGTTCTGTTATATTTCTTCAGTTTATATGCCAGTTGAACTTAATAAGTAAGCTATAAAGTGCTTGTATCATATAGTTCCAATTAGTCTATCCAAGGATAGGTCAATAGCCCCTCAAATAAGTCCTTAAGTGATAAAAGGATAAATTGTAACTATAGGGTTGATCAACCGTGTCAATTCAAAGGAATACAGTGTCCCAGACAATATACTCATATAGTTGAATCAACTTGCTTAAGCTCAATAAATACCAAGTATTTCAGCTTTGTTAATTATAGTAGTTTACCAAAGCAGGAGATGCATATAATTTGCTGGTTTGCCTTGGCTATTTGATAATAATTCAAGTTTTAAAAGAGCTTTTCTGGTGACAAAAAAATTTAAAAGATAAAATGCACCTGCTTTCCATCAGCTCTATTTATGTCCAAAAATAAACTTGCCATTCATCCAATCTAGCGGCTACTATGGCCAAAGTGCTACCAACACAGCCTTTTACCAGGCCAAGGTCTTTGAAGCGCCCCAAACACATCTCTGCGTGCAAACTCATCGGAACTGTTGTTTCTCTACTTCCAACACTGCAAACGCTTCAGGGAGACAGAGCGGCCGCAGATGATGACGTCACAGCCGGCTCTCCTTCTCCATTCAGCCGTGCGTCTCTCCCGGGATTTGGATCGCAGGGTAGATGGGTACACTTGGGTCTGCAAGCAGTTAGGATCAGGTAAAGAAAAAATGCTTCTGGAACTGGCGTTATTGCTGAAGGGTATATTTCAGCTCCATGCAATATCGCTATTATTTTCAGCTTTTGCTGCATTTGTGGCGGTCCATTTATGGCTTAGAGAACATTTTTTTTATTTATTAATGGAGCATTTGATCACTCCTGGCATCCCCAATTAACAGTCTGGGGAAGGACATTTCCTGTTCCAGCAGGATTATAATGAGGTTCATAAAGACATGGTTTGAGTTTGGTGTGGAGGAACTTAAGTGGCCTGTACAGATCTCTGACCTCAACCCTACTGAATACTGTTGGGATTAATTTAAACACTGATTGCAAACCAGACCTTCTCATCCAGCATCAGTGCCTGACCTTTTGATTAAATAGGAACAAATTCCTACAAACACACTCCAAAATCTTGTGGAGAGCCCTTATAGAAAATGTGTTGCTGTTATAGCCACAAAGGACAGGGCAATTCCATATTAATGACCATGATTTTATAATGGGATGTCCAATACTTATATAGCTTTGACAGTCAAATCATAATAGCTATGGCTAAGCAATAAATAAAATATTCAAGCCATACTCATGTGTTTTTTTCCGTATTTTGAAATACATAATAAAGTTGTGTAATTGTGATGTTTTCTAGTTGATCCCCTGAGTGCAATTGTTTTTGTTTTGTGTGTGTGTTTTTTTAATATGTATTATGGCTTAGTTTTGAGTTTTATGGCAGATCTTTGTATGTAGGGCATAATGTACTCATGTACTAAGGGCCAGATTACAAGTAGAGCACAAAATATTGCTTTAGCTAAAGCGATATTTGCACGATAATGTATGCTGGTATTACAAGATTACAGCAATGTGAACGTGAGCTCGCGTTTGCATTGCTGGGTAGCATTGTGTTTACGACAATGCACTTCCATTGGCTCCTATTGGAGCCTTGTTCTGATCCCGTCTATGATGGCATTAGAACTTTGTGCAGCGAAGAGGAAAGAAGCACAGCGATGGGCAGCAGTTAGTAAATATATATATATATATATATATATATATATATATGTACAGGTAGCCCTCAGTTTATGCCAGGGTTAGGTTTCAGAAGGAATGGTTGTAAATCTAAACCGTTGTAAATTGAAACCCAGTTTATAATGTAAGTCAATGGGAAGTGAGGGAGTTAGGTTCCAGTCCCCTCTCAAAATTGACATAAGTAACCTATAATACATTATTTTTAAAGCTTTGAAATGAAGACTTTAAATGCTAAACAGCATTATAAACAGTATCAAATAATCACACAACACTGAATATAAATAAACAAAAACATTTGCTAAAACAGTATTATAACCTAATAAAATAATCACACAACACAGAAAATATAATCAAACTAAGTTTAATGAACAAAAACATTTGCTAACAGCACCTAATTAAATAATCACACAACAGACTGCATCATCATCAAACTAAGTTTAATGAACAAAAACGTTTTTTTACTTGCATTTTTCTGCAATCAGTTCTCTGCATTGTTAGCATGTTAGATAATATTGGGTCTGCACCTATTCTATGCATTTCAATCTGCAGTGATTAATAGGCAGTTAGGCACCCTCACCTCAAGCAGCTGTACAGGAAGATAATAAGGAAGTGGCTACTAAATCTTGTTTGCTCGATAGCTCTGGTTTGCTCTGTGTACACAGATTCATTTCAGGCTTTAAAGTTTGCTTAAAGGACACTAAACCCACATTTTTTCTTTCATGATTCAGACAGAGCATGCAATTTTAAGCAACTTTCTAATTTACTCCTATTATGAATTTTTATTCGTTCTCTTGCTATCTTTATTTAAAAAGCAGGAATGTGATGCAGAGGAGCCGGCCCATTTTTGGTTGAGAACCTGGGTTATGCTTGCTTATTGGTGAATACATGTCAACCTCCATTAAGCAAGCGCTATCCATGGTGCTGAACCTAAAATAGGCTGGCTGCTAAGATTTACATTCCTGCTTTTAAAATAAAGATAGCAAGAGAATGAAGAAAAAATGATAATAGGAGTGAATTAGAAAGTTGCTTAAAATTTAATGCTCTATCTGAATCATGAAAGAAAAAAATTTGGGTTCAGTGTCCCTTTAACTTTGCTGCAACACAAGCGGACAGCTCCACCTACTAGCTATTTTAATTAGTGCACTGCTTTTCAATGCATTTCAATAGCAGTCACATGACTGGAAAAAAAAGGTTTTTATTATGAAATGGCGCAAATTGAACCGGCATAAACCGAAGGCCACCTGTATATGCTTATATACATATATATTTATGTGTTAATGTTTATATATACATATTAACACATAAATATATATGTATTTAAGCATATACATATATATTTACTGGGAACACACAGTTCCCATAGACCGCAATGTAAAGGTCTTTCTTACACCCCACTCTGACCAACTTTAAAGCCCCAAAACTGCCTAGGGCATTTTTTTTTTAAATGCTAGATTTTTTTTAATAAAAAAACAATAATACCCTCTATTTTGATGACATTTAGGGCACTTTTAGAAAATTAACCAGTGGTAGCAATAACCAGCCACTTGTAATGGCTGGTTATTTATTGCGCTACAGCAAACGGGCAAATTTGCCTGTTTGCGGGAGCACAATAGTTTAGCACTCCACTTGTAATCTAGCCCTAAATTATTTAAATCAGTGGCAGATCCATAAGAGCTTAGGAATAAAAATTTTGAAAAGTAATTTTGTCTTTTTGATACTAAATAGAGAAGCAGGTACATTTTGTCTATTATCTGTAAAACGTTGTACTGTTTTTGGTTGCACTTCTTGGTCATCTATAGAGGGAGAACATAACAATACATAGAACAACAACAAAGGATGTAGTTTGGGAGCGCTAAAAAAGCTATAAGGATGATATGGAGACTGATATTCAAATATAAAATACAATTTATTAGCTTAAAACAGAAAGAGGGCCGTCTCCCTATAATGATTAATTTAAAATAAATACATACATATACACAGAGAAATGCTCTGATCTAATTTCACCTTAATTCTAAAACATACAGCAGTTTAAAAGAAAAAATGCACTTCACAATACAAACACACAGTTTGAAATGTTTAGGTAAAAATTCCACCTTATTAAAATTCCACCTTGTTAAAAAACTTTCTGCAGATTAAAAGAAAAAAAGCTTCACAATATTTCCACCTTAGTTATATCGTTAAAATGTTCCACTTTTGTATTTCAATAAAATGTTTCAGTTTGTGTCAGAAATTAAAGTGCATGGTATTTGTGCAATCCGATACAATATTATTAGTTAGTAACTTTGATCTATTGTTTTCAGATAAACACAGTCTTGTTGCACTTTAGTGTTTTTGCAAGTTGTAATTTGCAGTGGTGATATAAATTGTGATTTTTCAATAGATATTACAATTTAGAAGAGAGCTTACTGGATCTTCTGACACTTTCTGTGTCTAACGGTGTTTCAATCTACCTTACTGGAAAGTTGCTGGGCTTATTGTCAGCCTTCCAGACTTGTACGATACAAGATTCACCTGGAACTGGAATCCTAGAACCCGCTCCTTCGTGTATGCGATTCCGGCGTCAGATACTTTTGTTTGTCTTTGAATATCTTTGGCTGCTAATTCCAGCAGCAGGCTTCTGTCAGGTAGATACTTGCGATGCACGCCCCGGCGTGTTTATAAGAAATCCAGACTTAAGTATGCAATCGGCCATTTGTTTAACTCTTTCTTCCCCTGTACTCATATAATTTTGAGATCTTGCAGGGGATGTTGGATCCGTCTTGATAAAGCCTACTGGCGAAACGCGTAGACGTTATCCACAACAGCTCCAACATCCCCTGCAAGATCTCAAAATTATACGAGTTCAGGGGAAGAAAGAGTTAAACAAACGGCCGTTTGTATACTGAAGTCTGGATTTCTTATAAACACGCCGGGGCATGCATCGCAAGTATCTACCTGACAGAAGCCTGCTGCTGGAATGTTTTAGAATTAAGGTGAAATTAGATCAGAGCATTTCTCTGTGTATATGTATGTATTTATTTTAAATTAATCATTATAGGGAGACGTCCCTCTTTCTGTTTTAAGCTAATAAATTATATTTTATATTTGAATATCAGTCTCCATATCATCCTTATAGCTTTTTTAGCGCTCCCAAACTACATCCTTTGTTGTTATTTATCTGTATTCTGGTTAATCCTAGGGAAGATTGCCTGTGAGGGAGCTTGAGGATAACAACTTGGCGCTAATCTTAATATCGTTTCTAATATATATAACAATACATCTTTCAAACGGGTCCCATTACAAATCTTCCTCATCCAACTGCACCTTGCTTTCCTAGTTATCATAAGTGATTACACATTGATACTAATTACAATAAACTTTATCCGGTTATGGTCATTTAAAGCACACCAGTTATTCAGAAGCTGATACAACATTTACATCAAAGTAAAGTTTGCTAGGATATCACAATTTTATATTTTTAAAGATCTTACTATGGATTTACAAGACTGGATATCCTTATAACTGCTGACACCTTAGTCATTCCTATTGGTACCAAAAAGGGGCATTGTACTGTGAAATGCCCCCCCCCCCCATGTGTTCCCATTTATTCATTTTACTTGCTCAAGTGTATTAATTTTTTTGCAAACATCTCCTCTACCTTTATTATGCCATTTGAAATAGTTGTTTTGCTTGCTGAAACCTCCACCTATGATGAGAATAAGAATGTTTTTATGCTCTGTAGAAAAGCTATGTAAACAGGATATAACGTAAATTAGCCTCCCAGTGGGGGGTGGTTAAGAGAGAAATATTTTTGTGCCTGAAATTGCTGGTTTTGATTATTTTAATTAAACAAACCTTAATTAACATTTCCATACCTAACTATTAGACTCTGTGTATGAAAACCTTTCTGCTGGACTAGCCAATTTAAATGAACATATCCTTGAGAACAATAGGTGATGGGTTGAATGACCAACACCAGCTATTTCAAATAAAAGATAAACATGAAGGAACAATTTCCCATACATTTAATACTCTGTAGTAAGTATAATAAGTGATTTGGAACACATTAAGCGCAAACTAATTTTACAGTACAGTGTCCCTTTAAGATGAGAGACAAATCTGCATTCCTCTTAATGACACTTGTTAATCCTGGATCAGTTAAGAGCTATACACAAAATCCAAAGCTCTGAATACTTATGCTCAATAATAAAGTTACAAATAAAATATTATTGTAATATGTATCAAAGGCAAATAATATCTTTATCTAAATTATGCATGAATAGATAATGAGGTAAAAGTATGCTGTACTATACATATATGGAAGTTAGAAGCTCCTTTTTCATCCAAAAGATTCTAAACAAGACCCACTTTTATGAGTATTAAGTGGATGATGTTGCTTATAATTGACATCATGCTTGCACCCCTCTCTCTTCCCAGTAAATTTAAGATAGTGGTAAATCCAATCAATAGCATCTCCAGTAAACCAAATTTTTTTCTAAATTGATGGAGAACTCTGAGACATCTGGTGCAGACTCTTGCTAATTATCTGCATGTTCTAGAGTACATTCAAGATAAATGAACAAAGTATAGTTCACAATTACAAAGGATAAAACATGACAATGGGGATGATTTTATCAAGGGCCGAATGGCCCCTGATGCCCCTATTTCCGCGTGAGCCTTCAGGCTTGCCGGAAACAGCAGTTATGAAGCAGCGGTCTTAAGACCGCTTCTCCTTAACTGGTCTGCTGCCTCTGAGGCTGTGTACATCAATCTTCCCAATCCAATACGATCGGGTTGATTGACACCCCCTGCTAGCGGTCAATTGGCCGCAAATCTGCAGGGGCGGCATTGCACAAGCTACAGTGTATCATGTCCTCCAGACTTTGATAAATCTGCCCCAATGAATATAAATGTAAGAACAACAGATCATTGAAGGAATTTTTTTTTCTGTTAATGGTCCCTGACCTTAAATCCTAATTGCAATAAGATTTACCCTTTAGCAGATTGTACACATCCTTCACAATTAATATGTCTGGTTTTATTTAATGATTGTTTTTATCACTGGAAGATGAGTTTGATGCATTTAATGACCACTTTGCAATAAATGTTAAATCATTAATTATGGATTTCTCATAGAAAATGCTTTATGTGAAACATAATTTTCATAAAGAATCAAATTTCTTATCTTAAAAAGTTCAAGATAAAATGAATATAGAAGTAGCACTAACTGTAATAAAAATTGTAATACATAGTTTAAATAATAATAATAATGCATCAGCATTATTATTATTTGTAGTAATATTACCAATAAGCTATATAAATGGATAAAATAAATAGATTAGCTAAACAAACAAAAAGAAACATGAAATTACAAATATACAAAATATTACCCAGCACAGAAATCTAGAAACAATGTTTTATGAAAAATTATAAAGGGTTTTTCAAATACAAGACAATGAAGACAAAAGATTATGTCTATCTATTTAATTTACTCTGTCCAAGTTATCTTGTACAATGTCCTCTGGATAACCTCTTGTCCTGAACTTTTTGGCCATTTCATCTAACGTAAATTGAAGTTTCTGAGGATCTGATACAATCCTTTTTTGTTCTCAGTAATTGGCTATATGGTAAACTTCTTATCGTTGCAGGGGGATGGAAACTATCAAAAGATAGTAGATTATTTTGGTCATACATTTTAGTAAAGATATCACATTGTAATCTGTCATCCTTAATATATACCATGGTATCCAGAAAGCTGATATTAGTTATACTACTCTCCATGGTGAGTTTTAGATAATCAGTTTTAGAGTTTAGAGTTAGTACAAAATTCTCCAGCATATCTACATACACAGAACACATAATGTATGTATCTGTACCAACATGCTATATTATCCTTAAACATTTCATCCTCATAGATATATAGCTCCTCCAATTGGCCTGCAAATACATTTGCATAAGTAGAGGCAACGTTTAGCCCATTGCTGTGCCTTTTACTTGGACATAGAAAGTGTCCTTGAACATAAAATAACTATCATACAAGATCATTTTTTAAAATCCTTAATGAATCTCCTTTCTGTGGGTGTGAATAAACCTTCTTTATCAATGTAGTAAAAGACACCATCTATGCCCAATTCATGGGGTACTGAAGTGTATAAATTGGAAATATCCATAGTAACCAGGATTGAGTTAGGGGGTAAAATCACGAGAAATTTTATTGATGAAATCTGTAGTATCCTGAAGATATGATCCTATGCTCCCTAATAATGGTCTTATCAGACTATCAACCAGTACAGCAATTGACTGAAATACTGAATCTGTACCTGCCACTATTGGGCGGCCGTTTTCTTTTTCATATCCTTGTGTATTTTTGGTAAAATGTAAAAGACTGGAATAATGGGGTATAAATTAATCATACATTTTGCTTGTTGAGATGTAATAATACTCATTTCTTTAGCCAATTCAACTATTTTCATTATATTAATTTGTATCTTCCTCGTTGGATCTAAACAAATATTTTTATAGTTCTCTTGGTTGGATAATTGGGTCAATATCTCAGTCCTATAATACATTTTATCCCTAATCACTAAAGCCCCGCCCTTATCGACTGGCTTCATGATGATTGTTTTGTCTTGTTGAATATCTCTGATAAGATTTCTTTGTGATGCAGTTAAATTATGATGATGTCTATATTTGTAATTTCTGCGTAATTTGTCAGTCTTTTTTTACTAAGGTAATATAAGCCTCTACAGTTGAATTAGTTGGTGGAGGGTTAAATTTACTCTTTGGTTTTATTCCTCTCAGATGAAATTGAAAGGGAGATTCTTCCATCCCTGTACTATCCATATGTATAGGATTATTGACAAAAAAACTTTTCAGGCGTATTTGTCTGAAAAATCTTTAAAGATCACATTTTATTTCAAAGAAATTTAGTTGAGTAGAAGTAATAAAGGATAAGCCTTTCTGTAAAATGTCAAGGGTTGCATCATCAAATTCCTTACCAGAGATATTCACTACTAGGCTATCTCGATCTATCTCCTGTTCTGTCTGGTTATCATTCGATAATTTAACAGTCCACGGTTTCCTATGTTTACGCCCCCCTCTTCTCGTCCTCTTCTTCTTGTAACTCTGGTGCCACGACTTCTGTAGGGAAAAGTCTGTGATTGATCACTTGCATCACTATCAGAGGATGATTCGCCTAGTAATTCATTAGCTCTAGGTGTTCTCCTATTATCTCTTCTAAATGGTATGAAATCTGGGGTTTTCCATTTATATACTTTGTTGTTTTGGTAATCAGAAATATCCCTCTGAAACTTTTTATACTTTTTACTTTCCAATTGTTTCTTAAAATTTGCCATTTCATCCTCTAATTTAGTCTTCATATCTCTAAAATCAGATGCTGATTTTGAAGATCTAATGGATGCTTCTAACATATCTATTTCTGACTGTAATTTAGGTAATTCTTTCTGTATATACTCTATAGTCAAAATGATTGTCTTATGAGCACTTATTAAGGATACCTTCACATTTGTCACAATATTCACTATTGTCCCTAAATAGGGTAGGATGTAAATTGATTCTAAGTCCTTTAGGTATTCTTTTCTGTCTATAATACTCTGCTAGAGTCACTAAATGTAGATCATACATAATTTTCTGTCTGTTTATTTGCTCCAATGAAATAGGTTCAATGATACTATGTTCTTGTGTCAAAAAATCTCTGTTCCCTATGCACAAAGTGGCTATACTAGCTGCATCAAATTCAGAGTAAGCAAAGAGTTTAGAACCTTCAATACCCTGTGGTTGAAGGAATGCCATATTTCTCAAAAATGAGAGAGTAGTATGCACGTTAAAAGGGAGGCCCAACAATTCAAATAGATAAAAATAATAATATCAGAAAAATTATTTCAATGAATTGTGTCAAATATTGACACATAAAAGTAATAATAAGAACAGTGCAAGGGTATAGTATCACCAAAATACTGTCATAAATATACAAAATATTACCCAGCACTGAAAACTAGAAACAATTATTTATGAAAAATGTATAAAGGTTTTATTCAAATACAAGACAATGAAAAAGTTTGTATCTAAAAACTCTTCTCACTCCAATCATCCATGCATACCATACAAAATAGATATCACCCCAGGCATCTATAGGGGAATCATAAATATGCTACCATCCCTATGTAGCAATGACTAAAAAGATAAAAAAAAGTGTTCCAGTGCCCTGTTAATATTTGTAATCCCAAGAATGAAGGTAATATGTAAGCCATCACAAAGCCAGTTAATGAGAAGGGTTAATAGGCACAGTCAATGTGTACACGTATCGTCTGCTCTTGATGGAGTTAGTAAATAAAGCTGAGTCAAGAGTAACCTGGGATTTCACCTGAACCCTATAGCAGAGTATATATACATTCGTCCTAAGTAGTGTTTAAATGTTTTACACCATGCGTAACATGTAACGCCTCTTGTCAGCGTGTAAGCTCAATATTAGCTCAGTATAACAGTTCAATCTCCCTTGTCGGCGTATTGGCTTAATATTGGCTCAGAATAATCAATTATTGTAACAATGTAACACTTAGGTGTACAGCCCAACACTTGCGGTTCTGTAGCGAGTCACTCTCAGTTCTGTGCATACAGTACATCACGTCCGGCTGAGAAAACTCAAGCATCCGAATTTCTCCGTGAGTCTCACACCGCAGGCTCCAAAGAATACTGCTAAGGGTTTAGTAAGGTGATTATTTGATTTATCCCGTTGGTCCCAGTGGAACCGCAGCAGACCGATACTTAAAAGGGATGTATAGCAATGACAAAACTCTGACACGTATTCCAGGACTCCGCCCTTTCTCAAGGAGTATATGTCAACTTGTTGTCATATCCTTAAATAGGTCTTGACAAGGCTCTTCATTGGTTGAAATGCGCACACCTTACATACATGTGACCAACTCACCCGTGAAAACAACTTAACATAAAAAATGTTTATCTATATATATTATTGCAGCTATTTCTTATTGTTTACATGTATCATAATTAGTGCAATACTATACCCTTGCACTGTTATTATTCTTTTTGTGTGTCAATATTTGACACAATTCATTGAAATAATTTTTCTGATATTAATATATTATCTAAGTGGTGCCGTTATTTGTTATTTTATAAATGAAATTACAAATGTATAAAGATAAGAAGTGGTAAAAAGAGGTAATATTTCTTAGATGATATTTAAGTAAGTATAAGGAAGATTAGGAGAGAAAAAAAGATTATTTAGTAGGTAAATGTAGGGTGCACATTTTCTTAATTAAGTTAAATAGATACACCTTCAGTTACAAGTGGAGCAGTATTTTAATGCAAGCTTTATAGTGTAAATTGAGGTAAATCTGTTCCACAAGTATATTGCAAGCATCTGTGTGCTCATATAACAAGTTGAAAGTAAAGTATAATATTTCAATGTACCAACTGCGTCCCTGCACAGTGAGATATTACAGTTTTGTGAGAAAGATGCAGCTTATTAGTGTCAATATATGTTGCCTTTACTAGGTCATCTTTCACCACTTTCAGATAGGAATGGTAGAGGGATTGTGCTTTATAACTGCTGGTGATGACAACTCTGGGCCACAGTGTATATGTGCTTTTTGAAGGGCTAATCTTCTACTACAAAAAATAGGATTCTCCAACTGCTTCCAAATGCCATTTGAGCTGAATCCCCCAAATTCATCACTGGCTGAAGGCTACTTCCCTGCACAGATGCTGACCTTGCACTGCTGTAAGACATGGAAGCTTCATCCATGCTCCATCTGCTCTGGTTGGCACTACTGCTGGCAGTGGTAGAAGCTAATTTGGAAGTTGTAGGGTCAGTTGGTCTGCTGCTCAGTTATAACTTAGTGCCACTTTCTAGCCTAAGTAGTATTGCTTTGTAGAGTATGCATAGTTGTTCTTTCACCCCAAACTCATCTGATGTCAAAACACCTTGCTCACCTCTTTTCTGCATAATTGCATCTGTACATGCATCTATCTCCTACACTATCAAAATGTGGTCACACCTTTCTACAACAAGAAAGACCTGCTGGAATCATACCAGATGTCCTGCTGCTGCTTTGCCCCTCTTTGCCAGAGTTGACTGTGCTGCTTGTGCTGTGATGGTTGGTTGGTAAATCCAAGAAAAGTTACAGTCGCAAGTTGGGGATATTTGTCACAATGTGTTTAATAAGTAAGACAAAATATACAAAACTGTGCAAGGCAAACACCACAGTAAAAAACGTCCAACGAATGTCCTGTCTTATAGGCACTTTATCAGGGGCACTCATTGTTATCGCTCTTTATTATTTGTCAAATATTCATTACAAGCATTGGCTTTGGTTTGCAATGGTTGGTTGCTAAAACAGTAATCACAGTTGCTTGAAAAAAAAAATTTAAAAGTAAAAAAAAAAATATTTTATACTTTATACACAACTTGAAACAATAAAATGTAGCTGCAATGCAGAGAGTAAAAAAAAAAAACTGCAGTGCACTAAACATAGTCTTGTGCCGCTACCAAATCTATACACCAAGCAGTCTAAAAGTTTTACCCCCACTCCAACAGCACTTCTGTAAACTCTTAAACACAATTAAACCAACATACAACTTTCCTCCCCCCACCACTCCTGTCTATAAAGAAAATGCACTCACTAGCAGCACAGGCACCAATGAGCTGACCGGACTGTGAAGTTGAGGAAAACTGATATAAAAAAGAGTCTATATTGATGGCTTAAGGTACCAACTAGAAAAACACTGACTGCTCCCTCACAAAAAAATTGATACAGCTCTCAAATTATCATTATATAACAAAGAAATCTGAAGCGCTTCTGTACTGTCCTCATTAACTGATAACTAGAAAGCTAGTTAACAAACCAGACAGAAATAGCTTTGTGTTTATTCCAAACTGATTTTACTTCTGAATAGTATTTTTTTTTTTTAAAACTGCAATACAATAAGAAAAGTTGAAATTACAATATGTAGTTACACGTGGTGCTTGCAATACATACAATAATACATGTTTCTAACACAGAGAGCTTACATTTAATCCTTACAGCAAATAGCAATGCAATTCAAATGTACAATGAACTCTTAGCAAACAATAACTTACAGGCATATGTATGTTTAGAGGCAAATGTTTAAGAGCTGATTTCCATGCTTCTTGAAGCTAAGATGGCTGCTGAGAAACTGAAAGTAACTTTTTATTAACAAACTTTATTAACACTTCCTGTTTTATTCTTGAGAGGAACCAAGCTGTAATTGCAACATGAAACCACCAGATGTCATCACATGAACATAATAAGCATATAATAGACAGAACAGCTTTAGTATATATTGTCTATTTTTCTTATATGTGGGAATATATCAATCATAATAAATTAATAATTTTAACCTCATTTATAATGTATCTAACATTCTATATGAGCTGTTTTTTAGTTTCTTACACCTAGCTCCGGGCACCCTCACCTTCTTTGTTATATAAGTTGAGGAAAACTGACAAAAAAGGTATCTTTGTAATAATTTTGAGCCTTCCCCTGATGTCTGGATTGGCCAAGAATAAAAATGAAAGTAACATGCTTTTTGGCTGACATAATGATTAATCAACTCAGAGGTACATTGCTTAATTGTTACGGGACAGTGGCTTCTCTGCATGGAAAGAAAGGTGTGAACAAAACAATCAAATGAGAAACTAATTTATAGTTTTGTCATTTCTCATTTTTTTCATTGTTTCATTAAAGGGCCACTCAGTTTGTCATTTTTTCCGATGAATGCAACTAATACCAATAATGTTGTTGTTCTTTTCAAGGCATGTGCATTCAGATCATTTGTGCTGATCTAAATGTGGAAGAAGGTGGTCACTCATGGAATTACACTTTTGTCGGAGCCGGATTTCTCCTTGTGAAAGTGCAACACTCTAAGTTCTGTGCAAATCCATATCTTTGAGTTCTTATAACTTTTCTATGCATTTTTTTAAAAAAAATAATTGATATACGATAGCATTATTATATTTTTAACTGTATGTTTGTTTGTGACACTTTTTTGATTCAGTTAACCAGCATTCTGAAGTTGCAGTAATCAGTCTGGCATAAATCGTGATTGCGCTCACAAGTTCGCATTTATTTTCCACTTGTAATATGGATGGAATTTAACTTGCACGCAAATGGCCACAAAAACCCGATAGCATGCCACTCATAACCTAGCCCTTAGTGTGCTATGTGCTCAGGAACAGAAAAAATAAATCAATATTCAATTTTGAAGCTTTTGCCTTTTTATAATTGTAGATTTTTTTTCTTGAACATGACTAGGCAACCTAATATGAAATGATCATAGCAGTTGCTAATAGCTTCTCCAAAAAACACAGTTTTATCTTCATTCAAACCTATCCTTTATCCATGTAACATATTGTATACTGTTTCTGAATATATTTTGTTTATGGAGATTCGATGCAGCTATTATTTTATTTAATCTATCTTTCATAGTCTAACGAGCAGATAAATCCATTGTATTAAATGCAATTATGTTAATTAGTTCCTAGCAGAATTATTTAATATGCAGCATTTGATAGCACAATTGTAAACAAAAAAAAGAGGACATGTTCTTCTAATATCTGTCATGAAACTGTTATTAGATAGATAAAGTGCAGGACAAAAAATAAATGATTATTTTCATTGTTAACCCCTAACTGCTGATCATCTGACCCTCCTAGCAAATAAATCTAACTGTGCCCTTTATCACTTCAAATGCATTAAGAACACTGTACTGGCCACCAAACTTAAATACAAAAATATGAAATCTCTGCACTGTAAAGGATACAAAAAGCTTGTAATATTCACTGACCCCCAAACACAAAAACCCTCCCATATTGTCAAAAACCTTAATCACAAAATACCCTAAAAATATTGTCACCTCCAACCCCCATCTCAAAACATCCTAACCACACTGTCCTGAATAGCCTTACAGCAAAATACACCTAACTACCTAATCTGTCCCATTGTAAAACATTCTAAATACACTAACCTGATCTGTGCCAATGCAAAACAGCCACTCTATGCTAACCTGATCTGCCCCACTGCAAAATACCCTCACTACATTAACCTGATTTATCCCACTGCAAAACACCCTCACTACACTAACCTGATATGTCCCACTGCAAAATACCCTAACTACATTAACCTGATTTGTCCCACTGCAAAATACCCTAACTACATTAACCTGATTTGTCCCACTGCAAAATACCCTAACTACATTAACCTGATTTGTCCCACTGCAAAACACCCTCACTACACTAACCTGATATGCCCCTCTGAAAAACACTCAAATTACAGTATCCTGATCTTCCCCACTATAAAATATATTAGCCACAGTAATCTGATCTGCCCCACTGCAACATACCCTAGCTGCACCTCAACCCAACTGTCAATATAGTTTACCTCTAGTCCATGGTAAATTATCCTTTAATTCTAACCCCTCCCCACATACTCCAGCACAAAATGTCATCATCACAAAACCCCCCACTAAATTATCCCGCATTTGTAACCCTCTTCCCCTATTTCAAATACCCCCAACACGTACCCCCTGAAGTCAAGAGAAAGATCTGCACTTTAAAAAATATATAATCAGAGGTCAAATTACTCCTCAATTAAAGAGGGAAACTCCATCTTTTAGACAAGCAATCACATGCTCCTACAACAGGCAGGTAATAACACCATGGACAGCATAGAGGCTTAAGGCTACATTTTGCAAAGAGCTTACCCCATATTTCCATTGGCAGTCTCAAGCATAAAATGGCAAGCAGCTACCTAATATGTGTACCATATAAGGCAGTGGCAGCTGGTGGAGTTTTATGTTGGCTGGGAGAATGTTTCCATTTCCATATTGTTATTTTTCATTGTTTTAATACAGAAAACAGACATTTATTTCTTAATTTATGTCCATTTTTATAGAATTTAGTTAAAACATAGTTGACATCTCCTCATATGATGCTTACATACAAACATATATAGTGTGCCACTAATTTATAAATCTTTATTTTTTACTATTTAATATCCCATAGCTAAGCTTATCATGTTGGGGGATGAGAGAGAGACCCCTACATTTTCCCAGATTTTAAAACACACTACAAGCTACATCCCCACCGGGGTAGAAGGTAGCAAAATCAGGCAAAAATATCTGAGGAATGCAGTGATGTATATGAACGCAAACGCAGATTGTTAGGAAGAAAAATCTGACATGTAGCAAAATCTGATGGGCGGAAGAGGTAGCATGCACGCATGCACATGCACAGTTAGCGAGGCAAAAACATTTCAGGAAGATAGAAAATATGATATGCAGCGGCGGTGAAGTGTGCTTGCACATGCGCAGTTAGCAGGGCAACAACATTTCAGGAATGGGGTTACGTATGTGCAGACATGTGCAGCTTGTGAGGTTGCAAATCCGATGGGTTGCAAAATGCAACAGAACATTGACTGTAGGAACTGTTCTGCCTTGTTAGCGGGGCAAAAACATTTCAGGAATAGGGTTACGTATCTGAATGCATACGCAGATTGTGAGGTAGTAAGATCTGACAGGTAGCAAAATCTGATGGGTGGCAGTGGCGGCACGCGCAAGCACATGAGCAGTTAGCGAGGCAAAAACATCTCAGGAAGGTAGAAAATCTGATATGCAGCGGCGGTGACGTTGCGCAGTTAGCAGGGCAACATTTCATGAATGGGGTTACGTATGTGCGCACATGTGCAGCTTGTGAGGTTGCAAAATCTGATGGGTTGCAAAATGCAACAGAACACCGACTGTAGGAACTGTTCTGCCTTATGTCAAATCTACTATTTGTGTTTGTGTGTCAGGCTGACCTTCCCCCACAAATGATCAAATGCTTATTCAGGGCAAGGGTCAGTTCAAAATGTTCCTGGTCTGATAGCTTCAGTGCTGCCAATCAATCTCAATGCTTCTAATGGAGGTTAGTGAGAACAGACCTTTCATTAAACTTTTGAGTGCTAAGCACTTTCCCACCTGGGTCTTAAGCTGTTTTAAGTTTTTTTTTTAATATATTTTTTTTTAACTTTTACAGGCTTCTAAGCAGCATGCCCCCTTTTCTTATACTTAACATTGTCATTTTGTTAATAAAGTTGCGCGGTGATGTCACCACGCAAAACGTGAAGCCGTCGTTAGCACTCAAAGGGTTAAAGGTCTTTTTAACTCCTTGTCTGCAAAAGGGGGAAGTAGATACAGTGATTTCTTTTTACTTAGGTTGTGGCTTAGTTGGTTTTAGGATATTTGTAACAGGTAAAAGTGTATGGGAAAATTAGTTTTTAATCAAATGAAAATGCATTACATCTAATAAATTATATTTGCAAATATTTGTATTGCTCTTAAAGATTTTGACTAACGCTAGAATGTAAACCATACCTCCATTCTACCCCCTTTACCTCTCTCTACCTCATACATGCTATCTCTCTCTCTATATCCTCCTTCCTCCCTCTCCCTCAACATTTCCATATATATATATATATATATATATATATATATATATATATATATATATATATATATATATATATATATATATATATATATATATACATGTGTTTGTGCTTTTGGTTGCACACCCTGATGCAATAGGCTGCACATGCCTATAAATATTAGCAATGACTGACATTGGCAATCTGTTTATTATACAAGAATAGTTGTAAAACATAATAGTTGACTAACGTGCATTTTTGTGTCTCCAGAAGGAATCTCCATTTCACAGTCAGGACACAGATTTGGGGGCAGAGAAAATGAATTACATTGAGAGCTGACCAAAGATGTGAGTGGCCGTCTTAAACGGCTGGTAGATGTAGCACCCTCCTGTTTTATTATCTAGGGCTGTGGATTACAGCTGGCCATGTCTTAATGACACATTTACATTGAAGGGACAAGAAGAGGAGGGTCTACAAATAACATTGCTGCATGGGGCAGTTTAAGAATTGCATATAAAGGTGGAAGGGAGCACTGGGAAATAAAAGGTGTTTTTAGGGAGTATTTTGAGGACGCATGATTCCATTTAAAAAAGCAAAAACATTCAAATAAAATTGCATTTCTCAAATAAAAATTACTCTATAATAATAGGACACTTGGGGGCATTTGGAGGAGCCCTGTCCTCATTGATAGTAGTTTCAAAAGAAGCCCCTATTCCCTTAAATGGACATGAAACCCAAATGTTTTCTTTCATAATTCAGACAGACAACTTTAAAAAAGCTTCCAATTTACTTCTATTAATGTTTTTGTTATCATGGTATTCTTTGTTGAAGTAATACCTAGGTAGGTAGTGTGTACATGTCTGGAGCATTACATGGCAGGAAAAACTGCTGCCATCTTGTGCTTTTGCAAGTGTATTATATTCTTACAAAACTACTGCAATATAGTGCTGCAGACAGTGCATGCTCCTGAGCCTACCTCCCTGCTCCTTCAAGAAAAGATACCAAGTCAACAAAGTACAGTTTAGAATAGAAGTAAATTAGAAAATTGTTTAAAATTGCATGCTCTAGCTGAATCCCAAAAGAAACATTTTAATCTTCTACTTGTCAGGTAACTGTTATTCAGGTATATGCTAGTAGGTGACTTTTAGGGTGCTCTGTGGTCTGAAAGAAAATTGGAAAGACATTTAAAGAACATAAACTGCTCCTCTTTCAAACAAATGGTCACATGAGAGATTTGGTAGGAGGTGATCACCACAGCAACAGTTATTACCTTATAGAGCAGCAGGCATAGGAAACAAAGGCCTCTAGTTATCAAGCCGTCAACCTTAAATACGCTGGAATTACGCAGCGTATTTGTGGCAAGGCTGATTCAACTAAGTTATCAAGCCCTACACACCGGCAAAAGTAGAATTTTGTGACGTAAGCTTCGATCCGCCGGACTCAGTCCGACACAGATCGATTCTTACGTCACTCCAGATGTTCCGCACACAAGTTCGGCACAATCTGACTACTTTTGCTAGTTATAAAAAACTAGCAGGTACGCTCGGCACTTTTCCGGCCCAGCATACCTGGTTGCCAATCCACCGCCCTGGAGGCGGCGGATCCCATAGGAATCAATGGGAGTCTGACCATAGCGAAAGTTCATGTTCACTGCTGCCCGACATCCCATTGATTCCTATGGGAGCTGTCTACACCTAACACCCTAACATGTACCTCGAGTCTAAACACCCCTAATCTGTCCCCCCCTACACCGCCGCAACTAAATAAAGTTATTACCCCCTAAACCGCCGCTCCCTTAGCCCACCGCCACTCTAATAAACTGATTAAACCCTAAACCGCTGCTCCCGGACCCCGTCCCCACTATAATAAATATGTTAACCCCTAAACCGCCACTCCCGGACCCCGCCGCCACTATAATAAATTTATTAACCCCTATCCTGCCCCCCCTACACCGCCGCCACCTATAATCCATTTATTAACCCCTATCCTGCCCCCCTACACCGCCGCCACTATAATAAAATTATTAACCCCTAAACCTAAGTCTAACCCTAATCCTAACACCTCCCTAACTTAAATATTAATTAAATACATCTAAATATTATAACTCTTATTAACTAAATTAATCCTATTTAAAACTAAATACTTACCTTTAAAATAAACCCTAATATAGCTACAATATAAATAATAATTATATTGTAGCTATTTTAGGATTTATTTTTATTTTACAGGCAACTTTCAATTTATTTTAACTAGGTACAATAGCTATTAAATAGTTGTTAACTATTTAATAGCTACCTAGTTAAAATAAAGAGAAATTTATCTGTAAAATAAAAACTAACCTAAGTTAAAATTACACCTAACAATACACTATATATAAATAAATTATTCCTATTTAAAACTAAATACTTACCTGTAAAATAAACCTTAAGATAGCTACAATGTAATTAATAATTACATTGTAGCTATTTTAGGATTTATATTTAATTTACAAGTAACTTTGTATTTATTTTAGCTATTTAGAATAGTTATTAAATAGTTATAAACTATTTAATAACTACCTAGCTAAAAGAAATACAAAATTACCTGTAAAATAAATCCTAACCTAAGTTACAATTAAACCTATCACTACACTATCATTAAATTAATTAAATAAATTACCTACAAATAACTACAATTAAATACAATTAAATTAACTAAAGCACAAAAAATAAAAAAATAAGTTACAAAAAATAAAAAAATATGTTACAAACATTTCAAAAATATTACAACAATTTTAAGCTACTTACACCTAATCTAAGCCCCCTAATAAAATAACAAAGCCCCCCAAAATAAAAAAATGTCCTACCCTATTCTACATTAAAAAGTTAACAGCTCTATTACCTTACCAGCCCTTAAAAGGGCCTTTTGCGGGGCATGCCCCAAAGAAAACAGCTCCGCAGCGGCCGAAGTCTTCATCCAAGGGGCGCTGAAGAAGTCTTCTATCCGATTGAAGTCATCATCCAAGGGGCGCTGAAGAATCCGACTCCTGTTCCGATCAGCTAATAGAATGCGAGCTCAATCTGATTGGCTGATTGGATCAGCCAATCGGATTGAACTTCAATCTGATTGGCTGATTCAATCAGCCAATCAGATTTTTCCTACCTCAATTCTGATTGGCTGATAGAATACTATCAGCCAATCGGAATTCGAGGGACGCCATCTTGGATGACGTCACTTAAAGGAACCGTCAGTCGTCGTTAGTCCGTCGGTAGAAGAGGATGGCTCCGCGTTGGCTCGTCTGAAGATGGCTCCGCTCTGGATGGATGAAGATTGAAGACGCCGCCTGGATGATGACTTCAGTCGGATGGAAGACTTCTTCAGCGCCCCTTATATGATGACTTCAGTCAGATGGAAGACTTCTTCAGCTCCGCTCCGGATGGATGAAGATTGAAGACGCCACCTGGATGATGACATCAATTTGATGGAAGACTTCTTCAAGCGCCCCTTGGATGATGCCTTCAATCGGATGGAAGACTTCTTCAGCACCCCTTGGATGAAGACTTTGGCCGCTGCGGATGTCCTCTTCTGTTCCATCGGTGGTCGGCTGGCTGAAGACGGATAAAGGTAGGGTGATCTTCAGGGGGGTAGTGTTAGGTTTATTTAAGGGGGGTTTGGGTTAGAGTAGGGGTGTGTGGGTGGTGGGTTTTAATGTTGGGGGGGGGTTATTTTACAGGCAAAAGAGCTGTTTTCTTTGGGGCATGCCCCGCAAAAGGCCCTTTTAAGGGCTGGTAAGGTAATAGAGCTGTTAACTTTTTAATGTAGAATAGGGTAGGGCATTTTTTTATTTTGGGGGGCTTTGTTATTTTATTAGGAGGCTTAGATTAGGTGTAAGTAGCTTAAAATTGTTGAATCCGACTCCTGTTCCGATCAGCTAATAGAATGCGAGCTCAATCTGATTGGCTGATTGGATCAGCCAATCGGATTGAACTTCAATCTGATTGGCTGATTCAATCAGCCAATCAGATTTTTCCTACCTCAATTCTGATTGGCTGATAGAATACTATCAGCCAATCGGAATTCGAGGGACGCCATCTTGGATGACGTCACTTAAAGGAACCGTCAGTCGTCGTTAGTCCGTCGGTAGAAGAGGATGGCTCCGCGTTGGCTCGTCTGAAGATGGCTCCGCTCTGGATGGATGAAGATTGAAGACGCCGCCTGGATGATGACTTCAATCGGATGGAAGACTTCTTCAGCGCCCCTTGGATGATGACTTCAGTCAGATGGAAGACTTCTTCAGCTCCACTCCGGATGGATGAAGATTGAAGACGCCACCTGGATGATGACTTCAATTGGATGGAAGACTTCTTCAAGCGCCCCTTGGATGATGCCTTCAATCGGATGGAAGACTTCTTCAGCACCCCTTGGATGAAGACTTTGGCCGCTGCGGATGTCCTCTTCTGTTCCATCGGTGGTCGGCTGGCTGAAGACGGATAAAGGTAGGGTGATCTTCAGGGGGGTAGTGTTAGGTTTATTTAAGGGGGGTTTGGGTTAGAGTAGGGGTGTGTGGGTGGTGGGTTTTAATGTTGGGGGGGGTTTATTTTACAGGCAAAAGAGCTGTTTTCTTTGGGGCATGCCCCGCAAAAGGCCCTTTTAAGGGCTGGTAAGGTAATAGAGCTGTTAACTTTTTAATGTAGAATAGGGTAGGGCATTTTTTTTATTTTGGGGGGCTTTGTTATTTTATTAGGAGGCTTAGATTAGGTGTAAGTAGCTTAAAATTGTTGTAATATTTTTTAAATGTTTGTAACTTATTTTTTTTATTTTTTGTACTTTAGTTAGTTTATTTAATTGTAGTTATTTGTAGGTAATTTATTTAATTAATTGAATAATAGTGTAGTGTTAGGTTTAATTGTAACTTAGGTTAGGATTTATTTTACAGGTAATTTTGTATTTCTTTAATAACTATTTAATAACTATTCGAACTAGTTAAATAAATACAAAGTTACCTGTAAAATAAATATAAATAAATATAAATCCTAAAATAGCTACAATGTAATTATTAATTACATTGTAGCTATCTTAGGCCTAGATTTGGAGTTTGGTGGTAGCCGTGAAAACCAGCGTTAGAGGCTCCTAACGCTGGTTTTAGGCTACCGCCGGTATTTGGAGTCACTCAAAATAGGGTCTAACGCTCACTTTCCAGCCGCAACTTTTCCATACCGCAGATCCCCTTACGTAAATTGCGTATCCTATCTTTTCAATGAGATTTTTATAACTCCGGTATTTAGAGTAGTTTCTGAAGTGAGCGTTAGACATCTAACGACAAAACTCCAGCCGCAGGAAAAAAGTCAGTAGTTAAGAGCTTTCTGGGCTAACGCCGGTTTATAAAGCTCTTAACTACTGTGCTCTAAAGTACACTAACACCCATAAACTACCTATGTACCCCTAAACCGAGGTCCCCCCACATCGCCGACACTCGAAAAACATTTTTTAACCCCTAATCTGCCGACCGCCACCTACGTTATACTTATGTACCCCTAATCTGCTGCCCCTAACACCGCCGACCCCTGTATTATATTTATTAACCCCTAACCTGCCCCCCACAACGTCGCCTCCACCTGCCTACACTTATTAACCCCTAATCTGCCGACCGCAAAGCGCCGCCACCTACGTTATCCTTATGTACCCCTAATCTGCTGCCCCTAACACCGCCGACCCCTATATTATATTTATTAACCCCTAATCTGCCCCCCTCAACGTCGCCTCCACCTGCCTACACTTATTAACCCCTAATCTGCCGACCGGACCTGAGCGCTACTATAATAAAGTTATTAACCCCTAATCCGCCTCACTAACCCTATAATAAATAGTATTAACCCCTAATCTGCCCTCCCTAACATCGCCGACACCTAACTTCAATTATTAACCCCTAATCTGCCGACCGAATCTCGCTGCTATTCTAATAAATGGATTAACCCCTAAAGCTAAGTCTAACCCTAATACTAACACCCCCCTAAATTAAATATAATTTAAATCTAACGAAATTAATTAACTCTTATTAAATAAATTATTCCTATTTAAAGCTAAATACTTACCTGTAAATTAAATCCTAATATAGCTACAATTTAAATTATAATTATATTATAGCTATTTTAGGATTAATATTTATTTTACAGGTAACTTTGTATTTATTTTAACCATGTACAATAGCTATTAAATAGTTAAGAACTATTTAATAGCTAAAATAGTTAAAATAATTACAAATTTACCTGTAAAAGAAATACTAACCTAAGTTACAATTAAACCTAACACTAGACTTTCAATAAATTAATTAAATAAACTACCTACAATTATCTACAATTAACCTAACACTACACTATCAATACATTAATTAAATACAATTGCTACAAATAAATACAATTAAATAAACTAGCTAAAGTACAAAAAATAAAAAAGAACTAAGTTACAAAAAATAAAAAAAATATTTACAAACATAAGAAAAATATTACAACAATTTTAAACTAATTACACCTACTCTAAGCCCCCTAATAAAATAACAAAGCCCCCCAAAATAAAAAAATGCCCTACCCTATTCTAAATTACTAAAGTTCAAAGCTCTTTTACCTTACCAGCCCTGAACATGGCCCTTTGCGGGGCATGCCCCAAGAAATACAGCTCTTTTGCCTGTAAAAAAAAACATACAATACCCAAGCCCCCCAACATTACAACCCACCACCAACATACCCCTAATCTAACCCAAACCCCCCTTAAATAAACCTAACACTAAGCCCCTGAAGATCATCCTACCTTGTCTTCACCTCACCGGGTATCACACCGATCCGTCCAGAAGAGCTCCTCCGATGTCCTGATCCAAGCCCAAGCGGGGGGCTGAAGAGGTCCATGATCCGGCTGAAGTCTTCATCCAAGCGGGGCAGAAGAGGTCTTCCATCCGATTGAAGTCTTCATCCAAGCGGCATCCATCCGGAGCGAAGCGGCAGCATCCTGAAGACCTCCACCGCGGAACATCCATCCTGGCCGACGACTGAACGACGAATGACGGTTCCTTTAAATGACGTCATCCAAGATGGCGTCCCTCGAATTCCGATTGGCTGATAGGATTCTATCAGCCAATCGGAATTAAGGTAGGAATATTCTGATTGGCTAATGGAATCAGCCAATCAGAATCAAGTTCAATCCAATTGGCTGATCCGATCAGCCAATCAGATTGAGCTCACATTCTATTGGCTGTTCCGATCAGCCAATAGAATGCAAGCGCAATCTGATTGGCTGATCGGATCAGCCAATTGGATTGAACTTGATTCTGATTGGCTGATTCCATTAGCCAATCAGAATATTCCTACCTTAATTCCGATTGGCTGATAGAATCCTATCAGCCAATCGGAATTCGAGGGACGCCATCTTGGATAGTCGTCGGCCAGGATGGATGTTCCGCGGTGGAGGTCTTCAGGATGCTGCCGCTTCGCTCCGGATGGATGCCGCTTGGATGAAGACTTCAATCGGATGGAAGACCTCTTCTGCCCCGCTTGGATGAAGACTTCAGCCGGATCATGGACCTCTTCAGCCCCCCGCTTGGGCTTGGATCAGGACATCGGAGGAGCTCTTCTGGACGGATCGGAGTGATACCCGGTGAGGTGAAGACAAGGTAGGATGATCTTCAGGGGCTTAGTGTTAGGTTTATTTAAGGGGGGTTTGGGTTAGATTAGGGGTATGTGGGTGGTGGGTTGTAATGTTGGGGGGCTTGGGTATTGTATGTTTTTTTTTACAGGCAAAAGAGCTGTATTTCTTGGGGCATGCCCCGCAAAGGGCCCTGTTCAGGGCTGGTAAGGTAAAAGAGCTTTGAACTTTAGTAATTTAGAATAGGGTAGGGCATTTTTTTATTTTGGGGGGCTTTGTTATTTTATTAGGGGGCTTAGAGTAGGTGTAATTAGTTTAAAATTGTTGTAATATTTTTCTTATGTTTGTAAATATTTTTTTATTTTTTGTAACTTAGTTCTTTTTTATTTTTTGTACTTTAGCTAGTTTATTTAATTGTATTTATTTGTAGCAATTGTATTTAATTAATTTATTGATAGTGTAGTGTTAGGTTAATTGTAGATAATTGTAGGTAGTTTATTTAATTAATTTATTGATAGTCTAGTGTTAGGTTTAATTGTAACTTAGGTTACAGGTAAATTTGTAATTATTTTAACTATTTTAGCTATTAAAAAGTTCTTAACTATTTAATAGCTATTGTACATGGTTAAAATAAATACAAAGTTACCTGTAAAATAAATATTAATCCTAAAATAGCTATAATATAATTATAATTTATATTGTAGCTATATTAGGATTTATTTTACAGGTAAGTATTTAGCTTTAAATAGGAATAATTTATTTAATAAGAGTTAATTAATTTCGTTAGATTTAAATTATATTTAATTTAGGGGGGTGTTAGTATTAGGGTTAGACTTAGCTTTAGGGGTTAATCCATTTATTAGAATAGCGGCAAGATTCGGTCGGCAGATTAGGGGTTAATAATTGAAGTTAGGTGTCGGCGATGTTAGGGAGGGCAGATTAGGGGTTAATACTATTTATTATAGGGTTAGTGAGGCGGATTAGGGGTTAATAACTTTATTATAGTAGCGCTCAGGTCCGGTCTGCAGATTAGGGGTTAATAAGTGTAGGCAGGTGGAGGCGACGTTGTGGGGGGCAGATTAGGGGTTAATAAATATAATATAGGGGTCGGCGATGTTAGGGCAGCAGATTAGGGGTACATAGGGATAATGTAAGTAGCGGCGGTTTACGGAGCGGCAGATTAGGGGTTAATAATAATATGCAGGGGTCAGCGATAGCGGTGGCGGCAGATTAGGGGTTAATAAGTGTAAGGTTAGGGGTGTTTAGACTCGGGGTACATGTTAGAGTGTTAAGTGCAGACGTAGGAAGGGTTACCGCATAGCAAACAATGGGGCTGCGTTAGGAGCTGAACGCGGCTTTTTTGCAGGTGTTTGGGTTTTTTTCAGGTCAAACAGCCCCATTGTTTCCTATGGGGAATCGTGCACGAGCACGTTTTTGAGGCTGGCCGCGTCCGTAAGCAACTCTGGTATCGAGAGTTGAAGCTGCGTTAAAAATGCTCTACGCTCCTTTTTTGGAGCCTAACGCAGCCTTTATGTGGACTCTCAATACCAGAGTTATTTTTATGGTGCGGCCAGAAAAAAGCCGGCGTTAGTTTTTCGGGTCGTTACCGACAAAACTCCAAATCTAGGCCTTTGGGTTTATTTTACAGGTAAGTATTTAGTTTTAAATAGGAATAATTTATTTAAGTATAGTGTAGTGTTAGGTGTAATTGTAACTTAGGTTAGTTTTTATTTTACAGGTAAATTTCTCTTTATTTTAACTAGGTAGCTATTAAATAGTTAATAACTATTTAATAGCTATTGTACCTAGTTAAAATAAATTGAAAGTTGCCTGTAAAATAAAAATAAATCTTAAGATAGCTACAATATAATTATTATTTATATTGTAGCTATATTAGGGTTTATTTTAAAGGTAAGTATTTAGTTTTAAATAGGATTAATTTAGTTAATAAGAGTTATAATATTTAGATGTATTTAATTAATATTTAAGTTAGGGGGGTGTTAAGTTTAGACTTAGATTTAGGGGTTAATAATTTTATTATAGTGGCGGCGGTATAGGGGGGGCAGGATAGGGGTTAATAAATTTATTATAGGTGGCGACGGTGTAGGGGGGCAGATTAGGGGTTAATAAGTTTAATATAGGTGGCGGCAGGGTCCGGGAGCGGCGGTTTAGGGGTTAAACAATTTATTTAGTTGCGGCGGGGTCTGGGATAGGCAGGATAGGGGTTAATAAATTTATTATAGGTGGCGGCGGTATAGGGGGGGGCAGGATAGGGGTTACTAGGTATAATGTAGGTGGCTGTGGGCTCCGGGAGCGGTGGTTTAGGGGTTAATACATTTATTATAGTTGCGGCGGTGTCCGGGAGTGGCGGTTTAGGGGTTAATAACTTTATTTAGTTGCGGGGTGCTCCGGGGGCGCCGGTATAGGGGGTAGAACAGTGTAGTTAGTGTGGGTGTTTAGTGACAGCTTGTCAATAAAGCTGTCAAAAAGCCGAAGAGCAGCGAGATCGGATGAGTGATAACTATCACAGTCCGCTGCTCATCGCCCCGTACTTGGTGCGCGGCTTTTTGACAGCTTTATTGATAACTTTGGAGAGCGTATTCAGGTCCGCGGCGGCGATGGTAGGCGAGCTTAGGCGGGCGTATTGGGGCCGGCGATGGCAGGTAAGTAGACACGTTGGTAACTAGAGGCCAAAGTGTCAGAGGGTACATTTTTCACCCAAAACTCATAGAGAGACATGAAACCTTTTCTTTCAAATAGGTAATCAGCTTCATTTAAATGAATACTCCTGTTTCTAAACCAGCTGCAAGGTGATTGTCCTATTTTTAAGGATCTGGCAACTCTAGTACCAATCATAAATATAGTAATAATAGTCACATGACATCAGCCACACGCCTTTTCTTTCAGTAACTACATATTTGATGGTAACCAAGGGGTCCATCCGATAAAAATCCAATATTTGCGCTGGTTTGGTATCCTATATACGGCGTAACTTAGAAGTTACGCGTGTATATTTCTGCCGTCGCCCGTAGTTTTTTGGGCCATAGGCAGGTATACCAAACCAGCGCAGTTTGGTATCCAATATGCAGCGTAAGGACTTACGTGGCGAAAATGGAGAAATCTTACTCCATTTTCACCTCGCCACAAAAAGCAGCCGTAAGAAGCCTTACGCTGACTATTGGAGCCCCGTAACTCCCTAAACTAGCTAGAAAATAAACCTAACACCTAACGCATGCGCAATGTCTATCTAGCTGTCAACCGCGATCTGCTAAAAAAAAACTAACACCTAACGCATGCGCAATATCTATCTACCTGTCAACCGCGATCCCCCACCGCAATCCCTAATAAAGTTATTAACCCCTAAACCGCCGCTCCCGGACCCCGTCGCCATCTACATAAACTAACCCCCTACTGTGAGCCCCTAAAACCGCCGCCACCTACCTTATCTATCGCCTAATGTGAACCCCTAAAACAGCCGCCATCTACCTTATCTATCCCCTAATGTGAACACCTTACACCGCTGCCATCTACCTTATCTATCCACTAATCTGACCCCTTACACCGCCGCCACCTATATAAAAATTATTAACCCCTAATCTAATCCCCCTGTACCGCCGCCAGCTATATTTATATTATTAACCCCTAATCTAATCCCCCTAAAGTAATAAACTCTATTACCAGCCCTTAAAAGGGCATTTTGCAGGGCTTTGCCCCAAAGTAAACAGCTCTTTTGCCCTATAACCTGCCCTCCCTACACCGCCGCCACCTATATTAAAATTATTAACCCCTAATTTAATCTACCTACCCCGCCGCCAGATATGTTATCTATATTAACCCTAAGTATATTATAGTTAATATAGTTATTACATTATGTATATTAACTATATTAACCCTAATTATATTAGGGTTAATATAGTTAATATAGTTACTATAGAATTTATATTAACTATATTAACTCTATCTAACCCTAACACCCCTAACTAAATTCTTATTAAATTAATCTAATTCATATTATAAACTAAAATATTCCTATTTAAATCTAAATACTTACCTATAAAATAAACCCTAAGATAGCTACAATATAATTAATAATTACATTGTAGCTATGTTAGGGTTTATATTTATTTTACAGGTAAATTGTTAATTATTTTAACTAGGTATAATAGCTATTAAATGGTTATTAACTATTTAATATCTACCTAGTTAAAATAATTACCCAATTACCTGTAAAATAAATCCTAACCTAAGTTACAAATATACCTACACTATCAATAAATTAAATAAACTACAAATATCTATCTAAAAATACAATTAAATAAACTAAACTAAATTAAAAAAACAAACAAACACTAAATTACAAAAAATAAAAAAAGATTACAAGATTTTTAAGCTAATTACACCTATTCTAAGCCCCCTAATAAAATAATAAAGCCCCCCAAAATAAAAAAAATTCCCTGCCCTATTCTAAATTAAAAAAAGTTCAAAGCTCTTTACCTTACCAGCCCTTAAAACGGCCTTTTGTGGGGTATGCCCCAAAGAATTCAGCTCTTTTGCATTTAAATAAATATTCAATACCCCCCCCCCCAACATTGCAACCCACCACCCACATACCCCTATTCTAAACCCACCCAAACTCCCTTTAAAAAAGCCTAACACTACCGCCCTGAAGATCTCCCTACCTTGTCTTCAAGGCCAGGATGGATGCTCCGCGGCGGCGGAGCGAAGAAAGAAGATTGCAGATGCCGCTTGATGGAAGATGCTGCCGGAAGGAAGAAGACGTTGCTGCCGCTTGGAAGAAGACATCGCCGGGATGAAGAATTCTTCTTTGCCGCTTGGAGGAAGGCATCGCCGGGATGAAGAATTCTTCTTTGCCGCTTGGAGGAAGACATCGCCCGGATCGGATGAGGAGTTCGGCCCGGCGTGGTGAAGACAAGGTAGGGAGATCTTCAGGGGGGTAGTGTTAGGTTTTTCTAAGGGGGGTTTGGGTGGGTTTAGAATAGGGGTATGTGGGTGGTGGCTTGTAATGTTGGGTGGGGGGTGTTGTATATTTATTTAAATGCAAAAGAGCTGAATTCTTTGGGGCATGCCCCACAAAAGGCCCTTTTAAGGGCTGGTAAGGTAAAGAGCTTTGAACTTTTTTTAATTTAGAGTAGGGCAGGGAATTTTTTTTATTTTGGGGGGCTTTATTATTTTATTAGGGGGCTTAGAATAGGTAATCTTTTTTTTATTTTTTGTAATTTAGTGTTTTTTTTTGTAATTTAGTTTAGTTTATTTAATTGTATTTTTAGATAGATATTTGTAGTTTATTTAATTTATTGATAGTGTAGGTGTATTTGTAACTTAGGTTAGGATTTATTTTACAGGTAATTGGGTAATTATTTTAACTAGGTAGATATTAAATAGTTAATAACTATTTAATAGCTATTATACCTAGTTAAAATAATTAACAATTTACCTGTAAAATAAATATAAACCCTAACATAGCTACAATGTAATTATTAATTATATTGTAGCTATCTTAGGGTTTATTTTATAGGTAATTATTTAGATTTAAATAGGAATATTTTAGTTTATAATATGAATTAGATTAATTTAATAAGAATTTAGTTAGGGGTGTTAGGGTTAGATAGAGTTAATATAGTTAATATAAATACTATAGTAACTATATTAACCCTAATATAATTAGGGTTAATATAGTTAATATATATAATGTAATAACTATATTAACTATAATATACTTAGGGTTAATATAGATAACATAGCTGGCGGCGGGGTAGGTAGATTAAATTAGGGGTTAATAATTTTAATATAGATGGCGTCGGTGTAAGGGGCTTACAATAGGGGTTAATAATATTAATATAGCTGGCGGCGGTGTAGGGGGATTAGATTAGGGGTTAATACATTTATTATAGCTGGCGGCGGTGTAGGGGGATTTAGATTAGATGCAAAAGAGCTGTTTACTTTGTGACAAAGCCCCGCCAAAAGCCCTTTTAAGGGCTGGCAAAAGAGCAGTTTACTTTGGGGTAATGCCACGCAAAAAGCCCTTTTCAAGGCTATTTGTAGGGTTAGACTTAGGTTTAGTGGTAGGGATAGTTTAGTATTTTAGGGGTTAAATAATTTAATATAGATGGCGGCGGGGTACGGGAGCGGCGGTTTAGGGGTTAATAACTTTATTAGGTTGCGGCGGGCTACGGGAGCGGCGGTTTAGGGGTTAATAACTTTTTTTGTTGTTAGGCTAGTGAGGGGGGATAACGGATAGAGAATTAGACGTGTCGGGCTATGTTTAGGAGGCGTGTTAGACAGTGCGGGTGATTTAGACTTTAGTCAGGTTTTGTAGGCGCCGGCAGTTTCTAACGTGGCGCAAGTCACTGGCGACTCCAAAAATCTGTACTTACGCAGATTTCTGGACATCGCTACTTTGTCAGACTTGAGCCACTTTAGCAACTGACGGCGCTGCATATTGGATAGCTCGAGTTGCGAGCTGAAACTGCGGGCGACGCGGGTTCCCTCGCTTGCGCCACAAACTACGCCGTTTATTGGATCGCGCCCCAAATAGGTAGTAAAGATCTATTAGTGTAAAAATAGATGACATGTTTTGAAAATCTATGTGGACTGTATTTAGTTTAAGCAATATTAATTAGTTCTTAAATGTGCGTAGTATGTGCGTACACTGTTAAAATAAGATAAATAAAAATATTTAAAAACTGTGTCTGCTAATGTAACATAGATCATTTTATTATATGCTTGAGGCACTGATAACCCACCAAAAATTATAGCAAAAAAAGATAACTATATAATGTCCCTTCTAGACTACATAAAACAAGATAGAATGTAGAAGTTCAATATCCAAATAACAAACCCGGGCAGCTCCTGTTAGCTTTGTGATAAACAATTAATCAAAAAAGGCAAAACAAATAAGTGGTGACTCATGATGGTGAATCTTTCACCAACCTTAAAGGGACCGTCTTCTTGAAAATGTTTATTGCTTAAAAAGATAGATAATCTCGTTATTACTCATTCCCCAGTTTTGCATAACCAACACAGTTATATTAATATAAGTTTTACCTCTGTAATTACCTTGTGTATAAGCCACTACTGACTACCCCCCTTATTTCAGTTCTTTTGACAGACTTGCATTTTTGCCAATCAGTGCTGAGTCATAAATAACTCCATATCAGTTAGCACAATGTTATCTCTATGGCACAAATGAACAAGCTCTGTCTATTTGTGAAAAGCTAATAAAATGCACTGAGATAAGAGGCAGCTTTCAAGGACTTAGAAATTGCATATGGGCATACCTAGGTTTAGGCCCCTATTAATCAAAGGTCTTGCGGACCTGATCCGACATTGCGGATCAGGTCCACAAGAACTTGCTAAATGCAGAGAGCAATACGCTCTCCACATTTAACATTGCACCAGCAGCTCACAAGAGCTGCAGGGGCAACACCGCCCCCTGCAGACTCGCGGCCAATGGGCCGCCAGCAGGGGATGTCAATCAACCCGATCGTATTCGATCGGGTTGAATTGTGCGATTCCTGTCCGCCTGCTCAGAGCAGGCGGACAGGTTATGGAGCAGCGGTCTTTGTGACCGCTGCTTCATAACTGCTGTTTCTGGCGAACCTGAAGGCTCGCCAGAAACACAGGGCATCAAGCTCCATTCGGAGCTTGATAGATATGCCCCTTAGTCTTCAATAAGAATGTCAAGAGAACAAAGCAAATTGTATGATAAAAGTAAATTGGAAAGTTATATAAAATGGCATGCCCTATCTGAATCATGAAAGTTCAATTTTGACTTTGCTGTCCTTTTAAATAGAAAGGAAGATCTCTAAAGTAAACTGCAACAGATGAAGTGATACAACTGCAGTTTGGACCTCTGGCAGCTGCCACATAAGCTGAAATAAAAATTTTAAATCTTCCCAGGATACAGAACATCCACAGGAGCAAAATGGATATAAGTATTATTAATAAAACCATTGAAAATAATATAGTGCCAAATAAGCACTGACTACTGTAACAAAGAAGAAGATTTGTCCCAGGCGTGCTTTCTACTGATTTGATATTGATTTGATTTCATGCTGTATGTAGACTAAAAAACACGAGGTTTACATATAGGTGACACATTTCTTGGCACAAATCACACATTGCCATTTTATCTGGCCATGGCTTGAGGCACCATTTCATTTTCTTTTACTTTTACTAGTTTTCTGTATAAATTGCAAGATGTTAGTAACTGAAAAAAAAATATTTTCTAATGTTCTACTACTAATTTTATTTTATTTTGGTGTTTTAGCAAGGTAAACCGGCGTTGAATTTAGAATCATGCACCATGTATTAGAAGTACTTAGAGAATTTTAACTCCCACACTTTTGTTTACCAAGAATGGGCTAGATTACATGTGGCGCCCTAAAGTTTGCACAGGTAGCGATAAGCAATATCACAACCTTGCTAACTTGTGCACATATTAGAAGTAAACAGGTGCAATTGTCGGGTTCATTTTAATGAATACCTAGCGTAAAGTGTAAGGGAAAAAAGAAAAGTTGCACCAAGCACAACATAAGTTAATTTAATTAAAGTGTTACACTCATATATACACTATGGGCTCAATTACAAGTGGATTGATAACAACTGCTCCCGCTTGAGCGTTATCGTTGAGTTAACTTTTTACATGTCGGGTAGCGCACGTATTACAAGTTGAAAGTAAAAACTTTATGTGTGAGCGAAACCAAATGCATGCAAAAAGTTAGACTTCCGATATTGCAATTGCGATAATACATTCTCCCCATAGACTACAATGGAGCCACAAAGTCAAAGAAAATCTAACACCTATACTCACGAGCTAACCAGCTACAACCCCCATCGCAAAACCCCTGCTACACTATGTAACCCCTAATCTGCCACAACTCCCATCATAATAAACCCTCTACTCAACCCCTAAACTGCCACAAACCCTATTGCAATACATCCCCTACTCTATTAACCCCTAAACCACCACAACCCCATCACAATAAACACCCTTCTCTATTAACCCTCTAAAAGCTAACCCCTCAAGACCCGTAAGTTAAAAAAATTACACTAAAATAAAAAAAACTTGCATCAGGTACACCTGATGAAATGGTCCTTGTACCGGGAAACGTGTTGTGTACTTTGTTTTTAATAAACTGAAGTTGTTGTTTTTAATGACTTTGTCATCAGGTACTCTTTTACTAACTGTCCTCTTGAAGCAGCTGATATTTGCCAGTTCGGGCAGCAGAGAAACACGCACAGCTGATCACTGTCACCAGATCCTGACTTTGGAGTTGGATTTAAAGAGTCGGCTAAAACAGCGTGAGGATAGCTTGCTGGGCAGCTACTAAGAGTCCAGATTGCACCTGTGGCACTTCTCAAGTGCTTTTAATCTAGTAAGTAATACTCGTCTTGTGAGTGGGATTTTCCAACACCACTGATTGTGCACTATTGTGGCGCCTTCTTCTGTTCTTTCCATATCTCTTGTAACCAGCCTGTCTCTGCTACAAGTGTAAATAAATACAACAAATAGATAATACAAAAGTGTGCCAAAAGGTTAACAGCCATTGTCGATCATAGAATAACTGAGACTATGAAATTTAAATGTCAATATTTATCAATAGAATACATACAAAAAATAAAATCAAACACAAGTAGGATCCTACTATACATAAAAAATCCAGTTAATAAAACCTTCCAAAGCATAATAATAAACGTGGCATGACAATAAAAATAAAATGTTCCAAACCAAGAGATGGGTAAAATAAACCCTATATGAGGTTGTAGTGAACCAATCAAGCAGTATCAAAGGAAGAAATGTCATATGTTGCAAATGTCTCCCAACACTTCAATCGACACTTTAGCTAATACCGGTATTGCTAGAAAGAGGTAAATCCCACCGTCCCTTTTTAAGAGTGTTAGCAAACTGAGTAAAAAGACTCCTTCCCCGTTTCTTTTCAATTTCGCTCACAGGAATACACTCCAGCCGCTCAAACCAGACTGAAATCCTCGGCTGTAATTTCAAAATACTTCGGGAATACATTCTGGCCTCACTGACTGGGTTATAGTAGCCTCTTTAGGACACAAAACTCTGCTGGCCAATCCGGTTTCCTGTACAATAAAACCTACATTGTCTGTCTGTTGTCTCTACCATGCCTAAAAGGAGTAGTACCGTAAAGAAGTGTATACCTCTGGCTCCTTTTAGTGCTCATGATGGGACTAAGTCTGTCACCTTAACACATAAGCTCCAAACTCGTGAACCCGCTCCTATAAACATGACAATGTTATTGTTTCCAGTTCTTATACTGCTCTTCCCTGTCATATGACTACATGCTCTCAGTCTATAGCACTCATTAGGTATCCCCCAATTTTTATTTAAAAAAAAATGTGTTTAAGTGTATGAAATAACTCTGGTGTGCCTTGTCATTTTTGTTTTCAGATGTTAAGAAAAATATGGTTGCCTCATTGGGCCTACTATATTTGAAACTGAATTGAATGACAATAATATAAAGCAATTTCAATTAATAAAAGTAGCAAAAGATCTCAACAAATTACACATTTGTAATACTTTAAGTGGCCACACTAAATAATAAAATAGCTTTCTCTTAAGTAATATAGTCACTGAATGCATTATACATGACATAAACATATAATTTAGTGGCATAGTATTATTAATAAGCTAGCAGCATGGGGATCTGCTGTGAATTTATTTAAAAGCTGACCAGTCCTGGATTTGCAGGATTAAGTTAAATCAGTTTCACATTTCCAGAATACTTTAGAGATATGGACATCACATATCTAACTAATTGTTTATGAGAGTCATAAATTACAAAATAAAGCTGATATTTGTATATATTTGCTTTAAATATTTCTTAATCTTTTTTGTATCAAAAATCTCAAACCTGTATTTGATTTAATCAATTCTTCTGTGGGACCATAATACTGTACCCCTGCACCATCCGTGGCACAGTATTAAAACACTTAGCTGAAATCAGAGTTGTATATACTATTTTGCAAACTCTGTTCCATCTTTATATAGCATGCTCCAATGTAAATTTACCTCCCTCTCATTCTTGATTACCAAAATGGGACAAAGGTTGAGTTGCAGCCTGGATGAGAGTGTATGCAACATATTCTCTGTTTCACCTAAAAAAAATGTATATTTCTCTTGTAAGGTGTATCCAGTCCACGGATCATCCATTACTTGTGGGATATTCTCATTACCAACAGGAAGTTGCAAGAGGACACCCACAGCAGAGCTGTAATATAGCTCCTCCCCTAACTGTCATACCCAGTCATTCTCTTGCAACTCTCAACAAGCTAGGACGTTGTAGGAGAGAGTGGTCAAATATAGCTAGTTTATTTTCTTCAATCAAAAGTTTGTTATTTTTAAATAGTACCGGAGTTGTGCTATTTTATCTCAGGCAGTAAATAGAAGAAGAATCTGCCTGAGGTTTCTATGATCTTAGCAGGTTGTAACTAAGATCCATTGCTGTTCTCACATATGTCTGAGGGGATTACACAGATGAGGTAAAACTTCAGCGAGAGAATGGCGTGCAGTTTATTCTGCTATCAGGTATGTGCTGTTAAGTAAGTTAAGCCTGAATACAGTGATTTAACGACTGGTATCATGCTTACTCCCAGGGCTAATACCCTTATGATATTGCAATATAAAACGTTTGCTGGCATGTTTAATCGTTTGTATATATGCTTTGGTGATAAAACTTTATTGGGGCCTAGTTTTTTCCACATGGCTGGCTTAAATTTAAACTAGAAACAGTTTCCTGAGACTTTCCACTGTTGTAGTATAAAAGTTACAGTTGGTGCAGTTAAAATTACAAACTGTGACATCCAGCTTCCCTCAAAGGCCCTCTGAACGCTATAGGACATCTCTAAAGGGCCCAAAGGCTTTCCAAAGTCGTTTATTGGGGAAGGTAGGGCCACAGCTTGCTGTGGCAGTTGGTTGTGACTGTTAAAAAACGTCTATTTCGTTTTTTTGATCCGTTTTTTTTTAACTAAGGGGTTAATCATCCATTTGCAAGTGGGTGCAATGCTCTGTTAGCCTATTATACACACTGTAAAAATTTCGTTTGATTTACTGCATTTTTTCACTGTTTTTCAAATTCTGACAAAATTTGTTTCTCTTAAAGGCACAGTACCGTTTTTTATATTTGCTTGTTAACTTGATTTAAAGTGTTTTCCAAGCTTGCTAGTCTCATTGCTAGTCTGTATAAACATGTCTGACACAGAAGAAACTCCTTGTTTATTATGTTTAAAAGCCATGGTGGAACCCCCTCTTAGAATGTGTACCAAATGTACTGATTTCATTTTATGCAATAAAGATCATTTTCTGTCTTTAAAATTTTTTATCACCAGAGGAATCTGACGAGGGGGAAGTTATGCCGACTAACTTTCCCCACGTGTCATACCCTTTGACTCCCGCTTAAGGGACTCACGCTCAAATGGCGCCAAGTACATCTAGGGCACCCATAGCGTTTACTTTACAAGACATGGCGGCAGTCATGGATAATACACTGTCAGCGGTATTAGCCAGACTACCTGAACTTAAAGGTAAGCGAGATAGCTCTGGGGTGAGACAAAATGCAGAGCATACTGATGCTTTAAGAACCATGTCTGATACTGCCTCACAATATGCAGAAGCTGAGGAAAGAGAGCTTCAGTCAGTGGGTGATGTTAATGACTCAGGAAAGATACCTGATTCTAATATTTCTACATTTAAATTTAAGCTTGAACACCTCCGCGTGTTGCTTAGGGAGGTTTTAGCTGCTCTGAATGACTGTGATACCATTGCAGTGCCAGAGAAATTGTGTAGACTGGATAAATACTTTGCAGTGCCGGTGTGTACTGATGTTTTTCCAAATACCTAAAAGGTTTACAGAAATTATTAATAAGGAATGGGATAGACCAGGTGTGCCGTTCTCTTCCCCTCCTATTTTTAGAAAAATGTTTCCAATAGATGCCACCACACGGGACTTATGGCAGACACTCCCTAAGGTGGAGGGAGCAGTTTCTACTCTAGTAAAGCGTACTACTATCCCTGTCGAGGACAGTTGTGCTTTTTTTTTAGATCCAATGGATAAAAAATTAGAGGTTACCTTAAGAAAATATTTATTCAACAAGGTTTTATCCTACAGCCCCTTGCATGCATTGCCCCTGTCACTGTTGCTGCGGCGTACTGGTTTGAGTCTCTGGAAGAGGCTTTACAGGTAGCGAATCCATTGGATGACATACTTGGCAAACTTAGAGCACTTAAGCTAGCCAATTCTTTTATTCTGATGCCATTGTTCATTTGACTAAACTAACGGCTAAGAATTCTGGTTTTGCTATACAGGCGCGCAGAGCGCTATGGCTTAGATCATGGTCAGCTGACGTGACTTCAAAATCTAAGCTACTTAACATTCCCTTCAAGGGGCAGACCCTATTAGGGCCTGGTTTGAAGGAGATTATTGCTGATATCACTGGAGGAAAAGGTCATGCCCTTCCTCAGGACAGGTCCAAATCTAGGGCCAAACAGTCTAATTTTCGTGCCTTTCGAAACTTCAAGGCAGGTGCGGCATCAACTTCCTCTAATGCTAAACAAGAGGGAACTTTTGCTCAATCCAAGACGGTCTGGAGACCAATCCAGACCTGGAAAAAAAGTAAGCAGGCCAAAAAGCTGCTGCTGCCTCTAAGACAGCATGAAGGAATGGCCCCCTATCCGGTAACGGATCTAGTAGGGGGCAGACTTTCACTCTTCACCCAGGCGTGGGCAAGAGATGTTCAGGATCCCTGGGCATTGGAAATTATATCCCAGGGATATCTCCTGGACTTCAAAGCTTCCCCCCCAAAAGGGAGATTTCACCTTTCACAATTATCTGCAAACCAGATAAAGAGAGAGGCATTCTTACACTGTGTACGAGACCTCCTAGTTATGGGAGTGATCCATCCAGTTCCAAAGGAGGAACAGGGACAGGGTTTTTACTCAAATCTGTCTGTGGTTCCCAAAAAAGAGGGAACCTTCAGACCAATTTTGGATCTAAAGATCTTAAACAAATTCCTCAAAGTTCCATCATTCAAGATGGAAACTATTCGTACCATCCTACCAATGATCCAGGAGGGTCAATATATGACTACAGTGGATCTAAAGGATGCTTATCTTCACATTCCGATACAAAAAGATCATCATCGGTTTCTCAGGTTTGCCTTTCTAGACAGGCATTACCAGTTTGTAGCTTTTCCCTTTGGATTAGCTACAGCCCCAAGAATCTTTACAAAGGTTCTAGGGTCACTTCTGGCGGTCCTAAGGCCGCGGGGCATAGCAGTAGCCCCTTATTTAGACGACATCCTGATACAGGCGTCAAACTTCCAAATTGCTAAGTCTCATATGGACGTAGTACTGGCATTTCTGAGGTCGCATGGGTGGAAAGTGAACGAGGAAAAGAGTTCTCTATCCCCACTCACAAGAGTTTCCTTTCTAGGGACTCTGATAGATTCTGTAGAAATGAAAATTTACCTGACGGAGTCCAGGTTATCAAAGCTTCTAAATTCCTGCCGGGTTCTTCATTCCATTCCGCGCCCTTCGGTGGCTCAGTGTATGGAAGTAATCGGCTTAATGGTAGCGGCAATGGACATAGTGCCGTTTGCACGCTTACATCTCAGACCGCTGCAACTATGCATGCTCAGTCAGTGGAACGGGGATTACACAGATTTGTCCCCTCAACTGAATCTGGACCAAGAGACCAGGGATTCTCTTCTCTGGTAGCTATCTCGGGTCCATCTGTCCAAAGGTATGACCTTTCGCAGGCCAGATTGGACAATTGTAACAACAGATGCCAGCCTTCTAGGTTGGGGTGCAGTCTGGAATTCCCTGAAGGCTCAGGGATCGTGGACTCAGGAGGAGTCTCTCTTTCCAATAAATATTCTGGAACTAAGAGCGATATTCAATGCTCTTCAGGCTTGGCCTCAGTTAGCAACTCTGAGGTACGTCAGATTTCAGTCGGACAACATCACGACTGTAGCTTACATCAACCATCAAGGGGGAACAAGAAGTTCCCTAGCGATGTTAGAAGTTTCAAAAATAATTTGCTGGGCAGAGATTCACTCTTGCCACCTATCAGCTATCCATATCCCAGGTGTAGAGAACTGGGAGGCGGATTTTCTAAGTCGTCAGACTTTTCATCCGGGAGAGTGGGAACTCCATCCGGAGGTTTTTGCACAACTGATTCATTGTTGGGGCAAACCAGAACTGGATCTCATGGCATCTCGCCAGAACGCCAAGCTTCCGTGTTACGGATCCAGGTCCAGGGATCCCAAGGCGACACTGATAGATGCTCTAGCAGCGCCCTGGTCTTTCAACCTGGCTTAGGTGTTTCCACCGTTTCCTCTGCTCCCTCGACTGATTGCCAAGATCAAGCAGGAGAGAGCATCGGTGATTCTGATAGCACCTGCGTGGCCACGCAGGACCTGGTATGCAGATCTAGTGGACATGTCATCCTTTCCACCATGGTCTCTGCCTCTGAGACAGGACCTTCTACTTCAGGGTCCTTTCAACCATCCAAATCTAATTTCTCTGAGGCTGACTGCCTGGAGATTGAACGCTTGATTTTATCAAAGCGTGGCTTCTCCGAGTCAGTTATTGATACCTTAATACAGGCACGAAAGCCTGTCACCAGGAAAATTTAACATAAGATATGGCGTAAATATCTTTATTGGTGTGAATCCAAGGGTTACTCATGGAGTAAGGTCAGGATTCCCAGGATATTATCTTTTCTCCAAGAAGGTTTGGAAAAAGGATTGTCAGCTAGTTCCTTAAAGGGACAGATTTCTGCTCTGTCTATTCTTTTGCACAAGCGTCTGGCAGATGTTCCAGACGTTCAGGCATTTTGTCAGGCTTTAGTTAGAATCAAGCATGTGTTTAAACCTGTTGCTCCACCATGGAGCTTAAATTTGGTTCTTAAGGTTCTTCAAGGAGTTACGTTTGAACCTCTTCATTCCATAGATATCAAACTTTTATCTTGGAAAGTTCTGTTTTTGGTAGCTATTTCCTCGGCTCGTAGAGTCTCTGAGCTATCTGCCTTATAATGTGATTCTCCTTATCTGATTTTTCATACGGATAAGGTAGTCCTGCGTACCAAACCTGGGTTCTTACCTAAGGTGGTATCTAACAAGAATATCAATCAAGAGATTGTTGTTCCATCCTTGTGTCCTAATCCTTCTTCGAAGAAGGAACGTCTATTACACAATCTGGACGTGGTCCGTGCTTTAAAGTTTTACTTACAAGCTACTAAAGATTTTCGTCAAACATCTGCTTTGTTTGTTGTCTACTCTGGACAGAGGAGAGGTCAAAAGGCTTCGGCAACCTCTCTTTCTTTTTGGCTAAGAAGCATAATCCGCTTAGCCTATGAGACTGCTGGACAGCAGCCTCCTGAAAAGATTACAGCTCATTCCACTAGAGCTGTGGCTTTCCACTTGGGCCTTTAAAAATGAGGCTTCTGTTGAACAGATTTGCAAGGCGGCGACTTGGTCTTCGCTTCATACTTTTTCAAAATTTTACAAATTTGATAATTTTGCTTCTTTGGAGGCTATATTTGGGAGAAAGGTTTTACAGGCAGTGGTTCCTTCCATTTAAGTACCTGCCTTGTCCCTCCCTTCATCCGTGTACTTTAGCTTTGGTATTGGTATCCCACAAGTAATGGATGATCCGTGGACTGGATACACCTTACAAGAGAAAACACAATTTATGCTTACCTGATAAATTTATTTCTCTTGTGGTGTATCCAGTCCACGGCCCGCCCTGTCATTTTAAGGCAGGTAATTTTTAAATTTAAACTACAGTAACCACTGCACCCTATGGTTCCTCCTTTCTCGGCTTGTTTTCGGTCGAATGACTAACTATGACAGTTAGGGGAGGAGCTATATTACAGCTATGCTGTGGGTGTCCTCTTGCAACTTCCTGTTGGGAATGAGAATATCCCACAAGTAATGGATGATCCGTGGACTGGATACACCACAAGAGAAATAAATTTATCAGGTAAGCATAAGTTGTGTTATTAGAAGCAGTCTCTGCACATGGAGAGAAGCTATCTGCTTCTTTATTTAGAATGTCTGTGTTATTATTATTACTATCAGGTATTTGTAAAGTGCCAACAGATTCCGCAGCGCTATAAACATAGGCGGTATACAAGATAACATTTATAGGGATCAAATGGGTAGAGGGCTCTGCCGAGAGTTGCACTGTTGTAGTCAGCTCTTATGAAGGTAATCTACAAGCAGCTGGGCTCTTAGACTTACATGCTAAGGGGTTCAAGGGGATAGCAATGGAGTTAGAAAAAGTTAGTGCAGGTTGTGTGCATCCCTGAATAGTGGAGCCTTTAGGGAGTGCTTGAAGCTTTAAAAACTAGGGGAGAGTCTTGTGGAGCAAGGCAGAGAGTTGCATAAGATGGGAGACAGTCTGGAGAAGTCTTGTAAACAGGAATGTGAGGAGGTAACAAGAGAGGAGGAGATTGTGAGCAGAGCGAAGGGGACTGGAGGGAGAGTATCTGGAGACAATGTCTGAGATGTAGGGGGGAGCAGTGCAGTTGAGAGCTTTGTATGTCAGAAATTTGTGTTTAATCCTGGAGGCAAAAGGAAGCCACTGAAGGGATTGGTAGAGAGGAGCAGCAGATGAAGAGTGACGTGTAGGGAAGATGAGCCTGGCAGAGGCATTCAGTATGGATTGTAGAGGAGCTAGATGGCAGCTAAGGAGACCAGAGAGGATATAGTTGCAGTAGTCGAGGTGGGAAAGGATGAGAGAGTGGATTAAAATCTTAGTTGTGTCTTGTGTAAGAAAGTGTCTAATTTTAGAGATGTTTTTAAGGTGGAAGTGGCAGCCTTTAGCCAAGGACTGAATGTGAGGAGTGAAATAAAGATCTGAGTCGTGTGACCCCCTGACATCAAGCATGTGGGGTAGGGGTAATGAGTTGCGAAGTATTATAGACTCTGCTCCTGTGTTATAAACTGACTGAGCAAATATAAGCAGAATGTAAAATATATAGTAGCAGTTACATTTTAAGCAAACAGGTAAATATCCCTTTGCAATAAATGCAAGCTGTTATGTCTGGTACAGTTATCGCAGTCCAGGGACAGTGGCATATCAGTGACAAATTAAGACAATCCCACAGTTTCTGGGACAGTTTGAATACACATGTGGAAAATATTTCAAGAATGCTTCTTGGTTTCTCCAAAGAAATGTATTTGAAAGCAGTTGGTGTTAAATATCGCTATATGCAAACTATTGGTGTTAAATATTGCCATATGCGATATTTAGAAAGCCATTTTTTTAATTGTTTCCTTTCTCAAATAAATTAATTATTATTTAAAAACATCATAAATGTAAAATGAATCTCCATAACCTTGAACCTTAATTGCTAACCTCAATATTTGTTACAACTTAACACACTATAAAAACAGAACAGTTTTAAACATAAAGAGCTTGCCTTTTTGGCTTTCTATGGGCTAGATTAGAAATGGCATGCTAAGATTGGCATACACAAGATATTGAAATATTGGACCCATGCTAACTTCATATTACAAGTTGGAAGTAAACGTGACAGCACAAGCACCAACTAAATTTGTGCTTGTCGAGTTAGCATGATTGAAGACCTTGCGTAAAAGGTTAGGGCTAAAATAAGTTGCACCAAACACAACATAAATATATTAAAATAAACATAAGAAAAATAAATCCCATGCACGTCCTGGCTGGGGGACTAGACAAAAATACTCCAGCAAAAAATGTTAAAAGAAAGATTAACTTTTATTACTTCATAAATTTAAAAAGGTTTAACAGACTCTGAGAGTAAGCTAAAAGAGTCTGACCGGTTTCGGCACAGTGTCTATGACTACGGCAACGCAGTGCTGAAACCGGTCAGACTCATTTAGCTTACTCTCAGATAGAGTCTATTAAACCTTTTTAAATTTATGAAGTAATAAAAGTTAATCTTTCTGTTAACATATTTTGCTGGAGTATTTTTGTCTAATCTCCTCAGCCAGGACGTGCACAGGATTTTTTTCTTATTCTTATTGTGGAATACGGGGATTCCACTCCTATCAGCTCGTCCAGACTTCTACGGGCTCCAGCTGGTCCTGACGTCATCAATCATTTGGAGGAGGTGTGGTACGAAGTGAGAGGCTGAGCGGTGTGAAGAAGAGACGCTAAGGAGGACACTTATAGCTCTAACGGAGTAAGGCAGAAGGCAATATGGATATACCTCCCAAACAGCACTGAAGACACACAGTAACTCTTTTGATTTGTAGTCATCTGATGGGTTCCTGACTTGTCTAACTATACTACAAGGAACTTAGGGAGGAGGGGTCTTAAGGGGAAAACATACCGCTGACTGATTATCTCACAATGACTTCAGAGACAGCAGCTGCTAACGGAACCCTGCTTTATTCCCTACTTATTCCCTACCTATGCTTTGACAGCGCATTACCTACTTGTGGGTTGTTACCATGCAAATTTGAGTGTGCTGCTGGGAGTTTTGTTTTACTGCATGTTTGGATGGATGTCTGATAAGGGCTACCTAACAGTACTCCCTTACCTTAATTAATCATTGACAAGTTTTCCCTCACACTGCATGTTGCAAGTGTGACAGCTTCCCAGGATCCACAAACATACTGAGCTTTGAGACTTTGTTCCTATTTTCATATTAAAATAAACAGTTACCTCATATATACTGTATATACTATCTATTAATAATTATTCATATAAATATTAAAAAGAAGATAATTATAAGGGTTAAAAGATATATGGTATATGACAAGTTATTTGAATGGAAAGAGTTATTATATATATATATATATATATATATATTTATTTATACTTACATTTACATGTATATGTGTTCATATATATATATATATATATATATATATATATATATATGTGTGTGTGTGTGTATGTATACATGTGTATTTATATTTTCATGTGTATATATGTATAGACACATATAAACACATATGTATATATCTATAAATACTAAGGAGCCCTTTCCACTCAAATACCTGAAAAATCTTTCTTTTTTTATATTTAATAATGTGCTTTACTGTGTATATACTATAAATATTTTACATTCCAATGATTTCACATAGGGGAGAATGTTCTATGTACTTTGAAAAAGATATTCCTACATAAATCTGTATTTACCTATACCAATATATTTATAGACAAAATAACTCATTGTGTAGTTCATTAACAAATCTAGACAGGCCCAGAGGCTTGTTTTCCCACAGAAAACCTCTGAATTACATTGTTTCCAATGCAGCAAAGGATTCTGGGTAAGATATGCAAATTAAGTACACAATGACACACCTTTTTACTTCAGTCTGCTTTTCAGCAGGTTCACTTTACGCCAAAATATTCAGAGGTTTTCTGTGGGAAAACAAGCCTCTGGGCCTGTCTAGATTTGTTAATGAACTACACAATGAGTTATTTTGTCTATATTTTGTGCATAGTGGAGGATTTTAAACAAAGTGCTAAACATGCTTAAAGGGACATTTTACACTAGATTTTATTTGCATAAATGTTTTGTAGATTATCCATTTATATAGCCCATACAGTTTATTTTTTTTTTAAATGTATAGTTTTGCTTATTTTTATATAACTTCATCCTGATTTTCAGACTCCTAAACAAGCCCCAAAGTTTTAGGAGAGTACTGATGTATACCTACTCCAGCTTGCTCCTGTTTGTGTAAAGGGTCTTTTCATATGCAAAGGAAGGGGGAGGGGAGTGTGTGCTTTGACTGGGTGTTCCAGTCAACCTAATCAAAAGTGCTAAACTGGGAGCTTTTAAGTAAGTTTTTAAAAGGTTTTATACTGGATTTTTAGATTAGCATCTCTGCATATTCTTCTTCATAGTAGTGTCTATTACATGCAGTTATATGAAAATTGGTGTATACTGTCCCTTTAAAGTGCGCTCACACTCAAACATTTCACTTTAAACTTGTAATACTAGCGCGGTTAACAATTTACTTCTGGTGATGTTTGCGCATAAGTGAAAGCGCCAAATAGCGTACCATTTTTTTATCTGGCCCTTTGCATTTATGAGAACTGCATCTCTTTTGTGTTGGCCTGAAAACATGAAGACAGCAAGGCTTGTGCCACACATACAGCAGAAGCTATTTTCAGTGGAATGCTCTTTAGACATGGAGCAATTGAGGCTGAATCTTAGGGAATGTAAAATGCCTAGATCTTGTTTTAGTAGGAAGCAAAGCTATATTAAAATGCTGTTATTACAAAAAAGAAAATATTACATTATTTATCTGCATAGCACAATTACCATGGGGAGGTGTAGTTTAAGGCTTATCCCGACATTGCAAGCTCTAACATTTTGGACTAAGAGGGCAGCCATAGTCCTGAAAACTTATATTAAACAATTCAGCCAGTTGATTTTTAATGAATTAATAAAATTAAATGATTGCTGCCTATACACAACCATTGGGGTTAGCTCAGATATACTTTCTTTACACCCCCCCCCCGCCATGGAAATTTACTATAGATTCAGCCAATCTACTGTTATTTATAAAATTCAGCTAGTTGAGCCTGTGCTGTTTTCTACCAATAATGAGGGTAGATGTCATCAGTAAGATTCTTATGCCACTTTATAGATCATTAGTTAGGCCTCATCTTGAGTATTGTGTGCAGTTCTCGAGGCCATATCTTCAGAAGGATATAAAAAAACTGGAATCTGTTCAAAGGAGGGCTACCAAAATTGTACATGGTCTAAAAAATAAAACTTACCAGGATAGGCTCAATGACCTAAATATGTATAGCTTAGAGGAGAGAAGGGAAAGAGGTGATATGATTGCAACTTTCAAGTATATTAAAGGGCTTAATAAGCTGAGGCTGTGAGTATTTTTCATAAAAAGAAAAATTCAAGAACAAGGGGTCATGAGCTCAAGCTGAAGGGTGGTAGATTCAGGAGTAATTTGAGGAAGCACTACTTTACAGAAAGAGTGATTGATTTATGGAATAAACTTCCTCAAGAGGTGGTAATGACAAACACTGCGTGGGCCTTAAAGAATGCCTGGGATAATCTATGTTTCTATCAGCATTAAGCCATACATGTTGGATTTAAAGCGATATGAAATCCAAAATGTTTTTTATTATTACTTAGACAAATCCTACCATTTAGAAAAAAAGTTTCCAATTCCCTTTTATTATCATATTTGCTTCATTCCCATGATATTCTGAAACATTTTGGATTTAAAATCCTTTTAAAGCTGTCTTTACACTGTCTAGAATATTGCTGCGTGCCTGCCATGGAAGCTCTTCTAAAGTCCCCCCTTTTTAATACTATTTTTAATAGAATATTGTATAAAGTGTTTTTAAAATGATGGTCAAATGACTTCTAAAATCAGTTTTGATACTGTATAATTTTTCAGTTTAGAAGTGCTTAATTTTTTTAATTAGTTTTAAAGACAATATAAAACTTTCAGTCTTTCTGGGGTAAGCATGGACCCTAAGCAGGGCCGCCATCAGGGGGTGACAGGGGTGACTCCTGTCAGGGGCCCAATGGGCTAGGGGGGCCCCATGAGGCAAGAACTAAAAAAAAAATTTTTATTTTTTATTTTATTTTGGCAGCCACCAGAGGGCGCTACAGCAGAGTGCTAATTGAGCATGGGAAATGTTATTACAAGGAGTAAAGTATTAGCATTTGAGAGGATTTCTGAGTGTGCACTAAACCACTATGCACAGACTTGGCACTTTGTTTGTAGAGTGTGTGCCTGAGTCAGGCGGCTGATCACTTTCATTTGCAGAGGAGGTAGTCCCTAAGTATGTCATTTGAACAGTATTTATTTTAATTGTAATGCAGAAAATAAATTTAAGAAGAGTGACATACTTTCTTAGTATAGTATTTATTGCAAAACTAGGCATAATAAAAATATGTTCACGTAAGAAAAACAATGCTTGTATTTAAAATGATGGATATCTCTGCCAAAACTGCATAAATTACTTTGTGGAAATCTGCTTAGTCAAACGCAGTTTACACTAAATCATAGACCAGGTAATTGTGCTTGTTTGCCTTGTGTGAGAGTGACCATTAAATGTCACTCAAGGAATAATAGGCCCCGGAAAATAGATTTTATGTAAATTCTACCATAACTATCAATTTTCTGACAAATGTAATTTTGTCACTTGATACACATTCCCAATAAACATACTGCTTTATATTATTCATGCACAGACATACTTGAAAGCATTTTGTTGAGAAATGATAACAATCATAACACCTTTCTGAAGATTAGACTAAAAATGCAGTAGTAGCAACATTATAGCAGAGTATATTGATTTGGACCATAACATTTACTAATACATTAATCCTATGTGCCATTAGAAAATTGTTTTTGCTGCTCTGCAGCCATGGTAAACAAGAAGAGTAAGCATTTTGATTATTGAAATGAATTATTGGAAGAAGTTTATCCTTACATATCATTTAAAGGTAATTTCCTTGAACACAAGTTCTTGAATATGCTATTGACAGAAAGATATATTTAAATTTAATTGCACTTACATTTATTAATTATTTTTCATTGTTTGGTGTACATGGAAACTAAGCAATGTAAATCCAGTTTTCAGATACTGATTTTTTTGATAGACGTGTTTAACTGGACATTGAATAGTATTCAAGGAAAAAGACAGACGGCACTCCAGAAATCCAGGGTAAAAAATGATCCTTTATTTCATCACATTAAAAACAGCAACACTCATTGAGCAAACATGGTCGGAAGAGGAGGAGACCTTACATGTTTTGTGCCGTGCGGCACTTAATCATAGGCTTAACCCCATACACATTGGAAACACCTTTATAGTGGCTGCAACCAATCACAGATAACAGACATAGTTACCAGGACAACGGCAGCAATCTATACACAAAGCAAATGTGCAGCATGAATACATATACACTCACAGTGAAATGAAATAACATTAAAAAATACCAAATGTATACCTATATTTCAACGAATATAGTAGTGTATTCATTTTTAGACCTCAACAATCTACTGAATAGAAAACATATATATATATATATATATATATATATATATATATATATATATATATATATATATATATATATATATATATACAGTGTAATCTTCAATACGTGGGTCTTACCACGACAGATGTAAATACGAGGATAAGGAATCATCTATCCTCTATTAAGATTGGGGAAGCAACTACTCCATTAGTGAAACACTTTAAAACCATAACCAACAAAAGTAAGAATACCTTAAGATGGCAAGCCATTGAATGGGTCAAACATCCTCCAAGGGGAGGTGACAGAGATAGGGCCTTGGGGAAGCGTGAAATGTTTTGGATCTTTAGATTGCAAACGCGCGTCCCCAAGGGCCTTAACTCAGAGTACGATCTAATTAATTATTGGAAATAGACAGTGTTTGTCTTTTAGTCTATCTATCTTTGGATCTTACTTTGAGTAAAATTTATATCTCACCCATATATATCGCACCCACTCACAACTACACATAGATCCATATGTGCATGTGTGTGCCAATTTATGTTCATATGTATATGTTTTTATATGTGCACTGGATTTGTTTATCCATGTGTGTATATGTATACATATACATATATATATATATATATATATATATATATATATATATATATATATATATATACCTTTTACCTAACCCTCATTCATTTAATACTCTTTGGTCAACTTTCTTCTCTGATCTCATAACCCAGTTTCATCTTATATATATGTGTGTATTCAGTATACACACATATGTATATATATGATAGAAATAAAAAAGATCAGCGCTAGAAGTTTATGAGTGTGCTGTTGGTCTTAATATATCTTCCCATCCACTACTGGAAAATATATGTATATGCAGGACCCTTGCTAGTTAAGCATCAAACAGTCTCATTCAGTCAAGTATGGCAAGTCTATGGATGTATATTGTTCATTAATATCCACAATGCTAGTTCCTGTGTGCTGTGGAGGAGTAGGCTGCTCGTCTGAGAGAAGAAGAAAGATCCCCCGCAGGGCAAGGTTCCTCTTAGTGATCTAGAAGAGTGTGAGACAAAACAAGCGCCCAGAGGCACACTTCGTGTAGTACGTTTAGATAAATAACTTATACTTTAACAGTTGGAAAAAATCCGCTCTCACCTGATTCAACCTCAGCTTATGAGGTATGTAATAAGCGCTTCTGTTTATATACTCAGGTCTCGTATCGCCCTCCTATAGGTCCTCAGGTCTCCAGTTCCTCCTTGGAGTCTGCAGAGTGTTCCTGGATCTCTGCAGCCTATATCTAGAAGGGGACTTGCATTCAATCTTGGACGATCACATGAAGAGGACCTCCTTGTTGCCGAAGACTGCCCCCCGCCGGAAGACTGCTCTGCACCTCCGGGAAGAAGATAGAATGTGACCCTGCGATAGAGGAAGATGGATCCGCCTGGATGAAGACTTTGCTCCGTCTGGGCTGGGTGGCGTGCAGTAACCAAAGGCTCTATCGCAGGGTCACATTCTATCTTCTTCCCGGAGGTGCAGAGCAGTCTTCCGGCGGGGGGCAGTCTTCGGCAACAAGGAGGTCCTCTTCATGTGATCGTCCAAGATTGAATGCAAGTCCCCTTCTAGATATAGGCTGCAGAGATCCAGGAACACTCTGCAGACTCCAAGGAGGAACTGGAGACCTGAGGACCTATAGGAGGGCGATACGAGACCTGAGTATATAAACAGAAGCGCTTATTACATACCTCATAAGCTGAGGTTGAATCAGGTGAGAGCGGATTTTTTCCAACTGTTAAAGTATAAGTTATTTATCTAAACGTACTACACGAAGTGTGCCTCTGGGCGCTTGTTTTGTCTCACACTCTTCTATATGTATATATATATATATATTTTCTACTATCCCTCAATTTTGGATATACATGAAAGAAAGAAATTATCTCGTAATGATTTATGCTGTCATCCAAATATCCCTATGAATCATCTTGTAACTATTAGCCTCTAGAGTGTCAGCCTATATAATATAACATATTACATATGAGTGGAGTGAAGATATTATCATATGTGCAATACATTGTATTAAAGGAAAATTTCCGCATAAGCTCTTAGTTGGATTGAGCTACTTTGATTTATTTGATACATATGTTTCCCCATTCATCTATAAGAATGTTAATGTGTTGTGTATGTCTGACATTGCCCTTTGTAATTTCCGTTCAAATGAAAATACCCCCTTTTTGCTCCCCTTCACTCTATATTATATTATATGTTGTATAGTATTACACTGAAGTTTCTATGCCAATGTATTTAATCTGTTTATTTGTCAAATCATAAAGAATGATTTTTGGTTAGAAATGTACTTTACAATCAAGTAAACTTTATGTGCAGTATATATAATATATCTATCTGGTAACTAACGAGTTAACTGTTTGATTCTCATGCACTTAAAATTAAGGTTTTTGATTGGTCAAAAGTGGCCTATCACTAAACAGATGTCAATTTAAATGTTTCACACGCTTGCATTACTCCAGCTACGACTACGGCATCAGGCCGAAACATGTCAGCCTATGCTTTCGTGTGTATATCTTTTATGTGCTTTGGTACTCCCATGTGTTTTTACCATACGTGGATTTGAATAAAGACTTTTTGCTTTTTTAAAACTTCGCCTTGGATCAAAATACTTTTTCGCTATATATATATATATATATATATATATATATATATATATATATATACGATCTTACAATATTTTGGAGCATTTTTCATATACATATATCTCTTTATTGTACTGCTCATTCCACAACATGTTAATGTGTGCACTAATTACTTATAAGCAAAATATCTTACAAAAAGCTCTACTACAAGGGAATACAGAAAAATAAATTTTCCTATATGGGTATCTCAATCTACAAAATAACTAATAACCCATTCTTTATTTAATTTGTGGGTATTCTAGTATTTAGTTTCAAATATAACTCTTTTTTGGTAAGAATCTTGTATATATTTCCTCCTCGCAATGGTCTCCTTGCTATATCTATCACCTTCACCAGAAATCTTGGTTCATTAGTAAAATGGATACTATTAAGATTCCTGGCTACACTCGAATCCTTGTTATCATTTTTTATATCTTTTATGCTCCCCTATTCTTGATCGTAGGCAACGTGAGGTTTGACTTACGTACTGGTCCTGACAGAACTCACACTCCAAAAGATATTTTACAAAGCTTGAGCCACAATTAGAATAGTGGTCTATATTAAAAATGTCATTAGTAGCAGTGCTTCTAAACTTATCTCCTAAAGAAAGAACCTTACAGGTACACAATTTCTAGTCAGGCATTTAAAGGTACCCTTTCTAGATAACCAATTACTTCCTTGTTTACTTGGACCACAAGTAACTAAACTCGGGGACAACGTATTAGCAAAGGTCGGTGCTTTCTTTGATACAAATCTAACATTTTCGGTGACATTAGATAATAAGTCACCCCCCTTCAGAAGAGGTAAATTCCTTCTAATAATATCACAGAGTTGATTATACTGTAAAGAAAACTCAGTTGAAAATACAACCGTTACATCATTAAATTTGCAATTTCTTTTTAAACACTTGTCTGAGTCAATTCCTTCTTGTGAATAACTCTTTTTGATGCATTTAACTGTATGCTGTAACATTTCCATGTCATACCCCATAACAACCAATCTTTCCATAAGCTTATTAGCCTGTAAGTCAAACAACTCATCAGAGTTAGTATTCTTCTTCAGTCGCAAACGCAAAAACTGGCTTTTTGGTATGGACTTGATTAGATGATGTGGGTGACATGACTTAGCATGAAAGATGGTATAACCAGATGAAGGTTTTCTATATGTGTCAGTAATTATCTGTTTTTTTTTTTCTGTACTGACCCTATAAGGGTTAAATCCAAAAACTGTATTTTCACATTTTGCACTTCTCCTGTGAATTTTAAACCTATGTCATTATTATTCACGAAACTCAAAAAATGCTCAAAATTAAAAGCACTCCTGGTTACAAAAATCAGATTGTCAATAAACCTCATGTATAAATCAATATTATGTGCAAACGGGGTATTATCATTATAGAGGGCGTTGAGTTCCCACCATCCCACAAACAGGTTGGCAAATGATGGGGCATATTTTGCCCCCATTGCTGCACCACAGGTCTGCAAATAATATTCCCTGTCAAACATGAAGAAATTGTGGGACAGTAGGAACTCAACAGCCTCAGAAAAAAACAACTTAAACTCATTGGAGTAATTGGTTCTGTTATCTAAGAAAAATGCTATCGCCCAAATGCCCAACTGATGAGGTATACTCGAATATAATGACACCGCGTCGATCACCACCCACCTAGAATCCTCTTGCCAACTCATATCTCTGAGAATAGAAATTAAATGGCCTGAGTCCCTAAGATAACTACTAAGACCTTGGACAAAGGGTTGTAATACTGAGTTGACCCACTCAGATAATGGTTCGAATAGTGAATCAATCCCAGAGATAATGGGATGTCCAGGTGGACTGACTGGGTCCTTATGCATCTTTAGCAAGTGGTGAAAGACCAGCATCATTGGATGCTGCGGAATGAGTGATAATGCTTCCTCCCTTGTCATGACCCCCAATGCAACTGCTTTATCAAGCAGTAAATGCAAATTTTTGCTAAATTCATGTTCCGGATTACAAACTAGTTTTCTATAGGTCACTCCATCATTTAGTTGTCTTTTGGCTTCCCTGATATAGTCAGATTTGTTCATCACAACCACGTTTCCACCTTTATCTGATGATCTAATCACTACATGATGGTTATGTTTTAATTGCTTAACAGCTAACCTTTGTTTAGACGTCAGATTATTACTGAAATCACTAGATTTCATCTTTTTACCCCACTCCATAACCTCCTGCTCCACTTTTTTCTGAAACAAATTTAGGTGGTTACCCCTAAAATATGTGGGATAAAAATCTGATTTAATTTTCCTTGGCTTCGGTATGTTTTCATCTCGTGGTTTATCTCCACTCAGATCCAAGTCCCTCAATTGTTCCAAAGTGCAAATATCTGCAAAATTTAAACTGGGATCCACACAACTCTTGCCTGAATCCGACTGGAGAACACCACAAATATCATTACCACTCATGCATACTTCATTAGTATCATTAACAGTTGCAAAAAAACCTTTATAAAGGTAATTTTCTTACAAATTTGTTAATATCAACCAACGTATTAAAAATAGAAAAAACATGAGCCCTTAGACAAAACATTAATATGGTCAGCTGTTAGAGGAACGTCTGATAGATTGATAACTGTCAAGGCTAATTCTTCTTTGTCTTCCGTTTTGAAGCCCTTCTTCCATCTTCTCCACTCAGCTCTGCATGTCTTTTCCCTTGCCTAAAGGGACATAATTTTTGGGCGCACAAACGGTTCACTTCCTTCAGAACTTTCATACAAGGGACCCTGCAATGAGAAAGAGGGATGGGGAGAAAGAGAGGACAAAGATGAACTCTCATCAGATGTCTGAGAGTCCTGATCTGAAGTATCTGGTTCGGTGGATGAGAAGATCACTCTTTTATCAGACTTTTTCTTTAGAATTGATCTTGGCTCTGGTGTCGGTGTAGATGCCTTAACCTTATGATACTTTTTCTTTTTGTGTGAATGAGATTTTTCTTTTTTGTCTTTGTTATCACTTGTATCTTTGTTCTCCTGCTTCTTCTGATTACTTGCTGAAAATCTCCTGGGGCGCCTTACAAACTGGGACCAATTATAGACATTATTCTTCACATAGTCTTCGTCCCTTTAGAGAAGCTAAGTCATTATCAGGTTTCTTGATCTTCCTTTTCATATTAGATTTCAGGGCAGCATACTCATCATCCCTTTTATGATTCTTCAATTCTGTTTTTAAAACATATATCTGCCCCTTTAAGGATTCCCTTTTAATATTTTTGCTTTTAACCAAAATGCCCATTACAGTTAGTGAGCATGATGTTAGAGCATCTTTCCATTCTTGGACTAGTTCATCATTATCCAAATCATATGAAGGGAATTATTTTATCCTTGTAGTAGCACTTTTTGTAAGAAATTTTGCTTATAAGTATTTAGTGCACACATTAACATGTTGTGGAATGAGCAGTACAATAAAGAGATATATGTATATGAAAAATGCTCCAAAATATTGTAAGATCATATATATATGTTTCTATTTAGTAGATTGATGAGGTCTAGAAATTAATACACTACTATATTTGTTGAAATATAGGTATACATTTGGTATTTTTTAATGTAATTTTATTTCTCTGTGAGTGTATATGTATTCATGCTGCACGTTTGTTTTGTGTATAGATTGTGTATTGATTGCTGCCATTGATCTGGTAACTATGTCTGTTATTCGTGATTGGTTGCAGCCACTATAAAGGTGTTTAAGGCTATGATTAAATGCCGCACGGCACGAAACATGTAAGGTCTCCTCCTCTTCCGACAATGTTTGCTCAATGAGTGTTGCTGTTTTTAATGTGATGAGATAAAGGATCGTTTTTTACCCTGGATTTCTGGAGTGCCGCCTGTCTTTTTCCTTGATTCTGTCTTGGCTGGCTCAGACATTTTGTGGTTGGCACCACACTACTGCATACGGCACATGTTTGCGCTATCCGGATACTCTGGAACTCTGCTCGAATTGGCTCTCGACACCTGTCTCTCATTCACAGACTAGAGCGGGACTGCTTTCCTTGCACCCTCTCCGATTGAATAGTACTCACCTAGAACTGAAAGACCATATGAAAATAAAACAATTATAAATGTATCTTTATAAGTGCTTATGATCTTCTAAGCTTCTGTCATTTAAGAGCATAGCCTAGGGGTCCATTTATAGCTGAAAGAAATTGCAAAGACCACTCATTTAAAAGAAGTGATCGCTTCCCTTTAATTGATGTGCTGCTTCCTGTACTTCCTTACATCAGCTAAGTTGTAAAATGTTTTCTGGGATATATAGTTGCACCTCTACTGGTAAAGCCCATATGCTGAAACGTAAATCTGGGGTTAGCTCTACAAATCCTTTGTTCAGAGAATTGCTTGGTATTTCAGTGTTGATCTGTCCTTCTGAGAGGGATCAGATTGATATACTGCAGGAAAGTTGTCCTCTGTAAAATACAAAAGTAAATTAAGAGATTGCATCATGGGTGGTATTGCTGGGTACCATCCAATAATTCAATTTATTAACCATTTAGATACACATTACGAACCTTCCTCATCATGCACATGTTCATTATCCTGGGACCTTCTATTCATAGGAGCCCCTATATCCCCCATGTTAGGGTAGAGGGACAAGTGACCCCTTATTTGAAAGATAAAAGTATTCCCTTTTCAAATGAGGGGTCAAATATTCATGTTTTTCAGTTAATTTACCTCATTAGGATGTAGTTGATCGCCATTAAAAATGGTGATCACCTGCCCCACTAGAAACAAAGTGACTTCTAATGGTGGGGGACAGGCTACTACAGAGCTTCCCCACCCCAGTTTGATTTCATTAGAGGGATATGTAAAAGAGAGAATTTTGCTCTTTTAAATGAGGGGTCATACTCCTCTATAACCATGGTAATGGTGATGACCTGCCCCAAGTAGACAGCTGTACTGTGTTTAAGAAGGTGGTGGGGGCACTTTTAGAGCAACCATCACCCACAAATAAAACAAAGGGGTTTGAGTCCCTGGTTTAAAAGAGGGGAACCCTATTTTTCCAGCGTTGAATCTCCCCTTTCATTAGTAGGTGATAGCCAGTTTTATGCCAATCATCTACCTAATGTAATTACTGTAGGATGGAGTAGTCCAAACTGTGCTTTTATCCCCTAAAGACAGCATTCAACACACATACCCACAAACACTTGATTGCTCATATTCAAATTAGTGGTAACCTGATCCTTTAAATAGCAGGTGATTGCCAGAGAAATGTCAATCGCCTGTATTCTTGGCCACTTCTTTTGACAAAGTTCCCCCAGCAGGGTAACAAAACATTTGTAGAGAAACAGTACAATACGGAGATTCATGTGGCGCGGCTTTCACTGAATGACGTTTTATCACATTCTGACATTGCCTCCCTGTATTGTATCAGCATTGCAAGTTCTTTCAGCTTGAACCCTTACCTGGGCAGCAGGCTTAACATTTCATCTCTGGTGGAAGGATTGTAATCTGATGAAAGGACATTGCTTATAAGAGATACATTTGATGTTGTGATCTGCATTTTATCTTCTCATATATGGTATGCATATATATTTTAAGACTTGATTTAATTGCAATGAATACAAATACTACATTGAGTCCAGGCTGCGATCTGTATATCTTCTCTTCCATATTGGCCACTTATACAGTCCTCTGGACCATAAAAGCTACCATTGCACCCCAAAAATGATCTACACTGGGGCAAGTGACCCCTTTTTTAAAGAGGTGAGAATGCTCTTTCAAACGAGGGGTCACAAGTCCAGGTGGTTATGAGCTGAATACTGTGATAACTGTGAGCCATAAGCATATAGAGAAAAATCAGGGGGTGGGATTCCTCTATTTTGCCCCCCCCCCCACACAATATATAAATAAACTTTAGACCCTTTATTCAAAAACAGCAATCCTTCTCTTTCAAATGAATTGTTCTATGTCAAATCTGTCTCATCGTTTTCTATTTTTGGGGCTCTTGTGCTTTCATAATACTCTTGTATTAGAAGTAATAAGGTTTTTTGTAGTTGATTTCAGGGCTCATAGATCGATTTGTCTAATACAAAAATGTAATGGAAGAACTAAGAGAATGTAAAAATGGGGATAGTTTGTGGACAATTATTTTATGTTTTTTTGTTCTTTTTAAATAATTTTTGCTATTCTGAGTAATTTCAGAAAGGAGTAGGAACATCCATACATTGTTAAAATGGGTTGTCACCCCTCTAGAAAATCTGAATTTTAAATGCATGTAATTTTTGAATGGTTAGATATTTTATACCTAATCATTTTCTGCATATTTTGCAAGATGGTGAATAGCGATTAAAAATAGTAATTGTTCTCTTTTCTGATTTTAAATTTAAACTGAACATTATAAATACAAAATCATACATTTTGTAGTTTTGGGAAGTTGATGCTAAATGTGTGTTAGAAAGAATTGTTTAATGCTGCTTTTTACTATGTACAACACAAAAAATGACATATATATATACAAATATATACTGTATATATACTGTATATATATATATATATATATATATATATATATATATATATATATATATATATATATATATATATATATATGTGGGTGTGTACTTCATATGGTTCTGTTAAAAAAGAAAAAGAGAAGAGGCGCCAAATGGTGTGTATCGTTTAAACTTCAGCAGGCCAAGCCCCCAAAAGAATCTTACTTACAAAATTTCCAGCACTTGAGAAGTGCCACAAATGCCTTCTGAACTGTTAGCAGCCGTCCAGCTAGCTGAATTGTACCAGTACTGCTTCAATATTATGAGGATATGGGGCACTTGAGAAGTGCCACAAAGACCTCCTGGACACTTGTCAGCTGTCCAGCTCACTGCGTTCACCGGTATCCTCTGGGCTCAATTGTTCAGGTCACAAAGGCTCCAAAACAGCACCTTGGGATTTACCTTCAGCTCAGTGTACTTATCAGTGCATATATGGCCAGGAAAATTAAATGCCAAAAAATGCCGTGCTACTCGTATAATAAAAAAATGTTTATTAAAAACAATGTTACACAACGCGTTTCCCGGTTTCTAAGACCGCTTCCTCAGGTGTATATTTAGATACAAAGTAGCAAAGTTTTATAGCCCTTGTCGGCGTCTATCCCGACCCAGGGCGCATGCGTGAGCAACTTAAGGTTCATTAGCCAATCAGTGCCTTCGGAAAACCATCTGAAAGTTGATAGGTTACTATCCAGGGGCTTGGTTTGTTATGCCTCTAACTATCGTATGTATAAAGGGATTGCAATAAGCTCCCGATGTGCATTAATGGGGTTTAACCTTATAAATAAACACATCGTGCGTGTCGCTGTTTACGTTATAGTGTCTAAGTATTACCTAAACTGTTAATTGCCCCATTTTTCAGTATTTTTCGAGGTTACTAAGATTGGGCTAAAGATCGTTGATCATGCATTAACAAATCATGGATACAATAATGGATATATGCATTTCTCTATATTACGTATATACAGATATCTAAATACATTAACTAAATAAATAACATTATGTTATAACATACATTTTCATTTAGTTAACATAGATTCTTCCTGTTCTAATTCCTGTTGCATTCAACTCAAGGCGCACAGATGCACATCGGGAGCTTATTGCAATCCCTTTATACATACGATAGTTAGAGGCATAACAAACCAAGCCCCTGGATAGTAACCTATCAACTTTCAGATGGTTTTCCGAAGGCACTGATTGGCTAATGAACCTTAAGTTGCTCACGCATGCGCCCTGGGTCGGGATAGACGCCGACAAGGGCTATAAAACTTTGCTACTTTGTATCTAAATATACACCTGAGGAAGCGGTCTTAGAAACCGGGAAACGCGTTGTGTAACATTGTTTTTAATAAACATTTTTTTATTATACGAGTAGCACGGCATTTTTTGGCATTTCATTTTCCTGGCCATATATGCACTGATAAGTACACTGAGCTGAAGGTAAATCCCAAGGTGCTGTTTTGGAGCCTTTGTGACCTGAACAATTGAGCCCAGAGGATACCGGTGAACGCAGTGAGCTGGACAGCTGACAAGTGTCCAGGAGGTCTTTGTGGCACTTCTCAAGTGCCCCATATCCTCATAATATTGAAGCAGTACTGGTACAATTCAGCTAGCTGGACGGCTGCTAACAGTTCAGGAGGCATTTGTGGCACTTCTCAAGTGCTGGAAATTTTGTAAGTAAGATTCTTTTGGGGGCTTGGCCTGCTGAAGTTTAAACGATACACACCATTTGGCGCCTCTTCTCTTTTTCTTTTTTAACAGAACCTGAGACTGCCAACATCGATCTGGAATGAGTCTGCTGCCTGGAGATTTTCGAAATATCTCTTAGAGTGTGGACTATCTTTTGTTTTAAACCGTTAAGGAGATAGTCATATCATTGTAGTATATTACATATACAGTATTTTCTTTTAAGTCTATCAATTTATATATATATATATAGGTTGCTATTTTGTTTTTATACTACTTTATGCATTGATACATATCATAGCAATTAGTGATAGGTCTCACAATTATCACTTTGTTGCAGTGCATAGCACATCAATACTGGCAATATAATAGCAGCTAGTATATGAGGGCGCCTCTAATTTCATTTTATATTTTTGTACTTCATATGGTGTTTTCGCATTTGATATTTCTTCAAACTATTTCCTACAAATGCTTGTTCTGCTGAAAAAAAGGAAGTATAATTTGTGTGAGTGCCTCACATAAAGGGCTAGATTACAAATTGTTTGTTACAATTAGAGTACATGATATAAGAATATCACGGGTGTGTTACTTTGCACGTGTATTAAAAGTTGAAAGTAAATGTATTCATTCGAGAGCATTCAAATTTAACACACATTGGGTTAACTCGACTAAAAACACTGGGTAAAGGGTTAGGATTAAAATAAAAGTTACACTAAATGCAACATAAATATATTAAAATACTGTTACACTCTAGGTGCTGGAGGGGGTGTGGGAAAAAAGGCACATTGATGCACATTTGGTGGGACTGCCCCAAACTGAAAGCTTTCTGGGAAACTATACAAAATGTTATAAAAAGCTTAATAGGCCTAGACGCACATTTCACGTTAGAACCAATGACGGCACTCCTGAACCTACTACCTACATTCAATTGTAAACTGTAATTAAGTTGAATTCTGCCAGATCTTTGATCACTAAGGCTTGGAAGTCCCAATTATGTCCCACTTTTAACAAATGGCGCAAACATATGGAAAACACCCTTGTAATGGAAGAACATAGTTACTTTAGATCCAACAATCTAACATAATTCATATGGGAAGACACACGAGTTGCTTCACAACTTAGGAAGTCTCTCACAAAATTCTAGTATAATGTGAAGGTACCCCATCTCATTCTATTTCACTAACAGAAACCCTGAAAAGATTAATGGCCTTGCCTCCACCCCCCCCCATTCCTTTCCTTCCCAACCCAATGAATCTCACAAGATATATGCCATTTTGATACATAACTGAACTGGTGAAATATTAAGCTCTTTACTCCTTCGCACATAGATCTGGTGTTGTTTTGTTAAGTTTTTGTTTCCTTATTTCTTTCTTTTTTGTTTTTTATTATTGATAATGGACAATTCAGAGTGAACAGAATTTTTTATCAAGAACTAATTTAGTGTTTCATGGACATTGATTTGAACATAACACAACTTATTTGAAGCTATATGTTTTGTAACACTTTTATTTGTATCACTTGTGAATTTAAAAATAAATATTTAAAAAAAAAATACTGTTACACTCATAGAAACACAATCTGATAATAATAAATCATAAAAATATTAATAACATTTTTTTATAAGATTTCAAAAGTATATGGTATGCCTCATAAAATATGTGCAATGTGCTTCAGGTTTCACGCTTTAGGTCTAATGTGGTGTAGGGTTAGCGCACATGAAGAATTAGTTATCTTGAGGCGTGTTATTGAAATATTAAATATTGTAAAAAATATTAATAATTATTAATCATTATTATAGATACTGTAAATATATATATATATAATTTTTTTTAATTATTATTATTTTAATTTTTTGTACATCTATCATAAGTATTTACATTATTAATATTTTTCAATATTTTAAATTTAATAAATACATAATGCACCTTAAGTTAACTCATGTCAGGTTAGCTCACATGGGCTTGCACACATAAACTCAACAGGAGTACAATAATTCTTCATGTGCGCTAACCCAACATGAGTTATATTCAGGCACGTTATGTATTTATTAAATATAAAATATTAAAAATATTGATAATGTAAAATAATTATTATAAATGTGATAAATTCTAAAAAAAACATAGAATATATAAATACATGTATCTTTAATAATTATTAATATTTATTATTAATATATTTTACAATATTTCATATTTAACATTTCAATAACGTGCCCTAACTAAATTTTCATGTGCGTTAACCCGACAACGCTTCAGACCTAAAGCTCTAAACACGAGGAGCATTCGTATGTTACATTCCAATGTTCTTCACATAGTTTTTTTTTATTTGTATTATTAAATATATATTTCTATATTTATCTAATAATGCTAATGTAAAATATATATCTATACCTATATATCTATAGGAATAGATACAGGTAAAGGTATATACAGATTACATATAAATATTTATTTAAAATAAAAATAACATTTTGCTGTATGTGAAGACCATTGCAATGCAAAATATTAAAAACTCCTGTCGGGTCTCAATTGAAGTCTAAGAGAAAACCGCAGTCACAACATCTGAGGTCCTGAAGTTAGCATGGTTTTACACACGTGCAAAAGCATCACTTTCCACTTGCACTACGCTAACCCGTGTGTGCAAAGAGGTTACTTCTGGTTGTTTTTAACGTTTGAGTGAAAGCCCTATATAGCACGCCACTTGTAGTCTAGCCCAAAATAGTTAACATGTATGTGTAAGTGCAAAGAAAGCCAAACAACAAAAAAACATAATTTATGTAAGAACTTACCTGATAAATTCATTTCTTTCATATTAGCAAGAGTCCATGAGCTAGTGACGTATGGGATATACATTCCTACCAGGAGGGGCAAAGTTTCCCAAACCTCAAAATGCCTATAAATACACCCCTCACCACACCCACAAATCAGTTTAATGAATAGCCAAGAAGTGGGGTGATAAGAAAAAAAGTGCGAAAGCATGAAAAATAAGGAATTGGAATAATTGTGCTTTATACAAAAAATCAAAAACCACCACAAAAAGGGTGGGCCTCATGGACTCTTGCTAATATGAAAGAAATGAATTTATCAGGTAAGTTCTTACATAAATTATGTTTTCTTTCATGTAATTAGCAAGAGTCCATGAGCTAGTGACGTATGGGATAATGACTACCCAAGATGTGGATCTTTCCACGCAAGAGTCACTAGAGAGGGAGGGATAAAATAAAGACAGCCAATTCCTGCTGAAAATAATCCACACCCAAAATAAAGTTTAATGAAAACATAAGCAGAAGATTCAAACTGAAACCGCTGTCTGAAGTACTTTTCTACCAAAAACTGCTTCAGAAGAAGAAAATACATAAAAATGGTAGAATTTAGTAAAAGTATGCAAAGAAGACCAAGTTGCTGCTTTGCAAATCTGATCAACCGAAGCTTCATTCCTAAACGCCCAGGAAGTAGAAACTGACCTAGTAGAATGAGCTGTAATCCTTTGAGGCGGAGTTTTACCCGACTCGACATAGGCATGATGAATTAAAGATTTCAACCAAGATGCCAAAGAAATGGCAGAAGCTTTCTGACCTTTTCTGGAACCGGAAAAGATGACAAATAGACTAGAAGTCTTTCGGAAAGACTTAGTAGCTTCAACATAATATTTCAAAGCTCTAACAACATCCAAAGAATGCAACGATTTCTCCTTAGTATTCTTAGGATTAGGACATAATGAAGGAACCACAATTTCTCTACTAATGTTGTTGGAATTCACAACCTTAGGTAAAAATTCAAAAGAAGTTCACAACACCGCCTTATCCTGGTGAAAAATCAGAAAAGGAGATTCACAAGAAAGAGCAGATAATTCAGAGACTCTTCTGGCAGAAGAGATGGCCAAAAGGAACAAAACTTTCCAAGAAAGTAATTTAATGTCCAATGAATGCATGGGTTCAAAAGGAGGAGCTTGAAGAGCCCCCAGAACCAAATTCAAACTCCAAGGAGGAGAAATTGACTTAATGACAGGTTTTATACGAACCAAAGCTTGTACAAAACAATGAATATCAGGAAGATTAGCAATCTTTCTGTGAAAAAGAACAGAAAGAGCAGAGATTTGTCCTTTCAAGGAACTTGCGGACAAACCTTTATCTAAACCATCCTGAAGAAACTGTAAAACTCTCGGAATTCTAAAAGAATGCCAGGAAAAATGATGAGAAAGACACCAAGAAATATAAGTCTTCCAGACTCTATAATATATCTCTCTAGATACAGATTTACGAGCCTGTAACTTAGTATTAATCACAGAGTCAGAGAAACCTCTTTGACCAAGAATCAAGCGTTCAATCTCCATACCTTTAAATTTAAGGATTTGAGATCCTGATGGAAAAAAGGACCTTGCGACAGAAGGTCTGGTCTTAACGGAAGAGTCCACAGTCGGCAAGAGGCCATCTGGACAAGATCCGCATACCAAAACCTGTGAGGCCATGCTGGAGCTACCAGCAGAACAAATGAGCATTCCTTCAGAATCTTGGAGATTACTTTTGGAAGAAGAACTAGAGGCGGAAAGATAAAGGCAGGATGATACTTCCAAGGAAGTGATAATGCATCCACTGCCTCCGCCTGAGGATCCCGGGATCTGGACAGATACCTGGGAAGTTTCTTGTTTAGATGAGAAGCCATCAGATCTATTTCTGGAAGTTCCCACATTTGAACAATCTGAAGAAATACCTCTGGGTGAAGAGACCATTCGCCCGGATGCAACGTTTGGCGACTGAGATAATCCGCTTCCCAATTGTCTATACCTGGGATATGAACCGCAGAGATTAGACAGGAGCTGGATTCCGCCCAAACCAGAATTTGAGATACTTCTTTCATAGCCAAAGGACTGTGAGTCCCCCCCTGATGATTGATGTATGCCACAGTTGTGACATTGTCTATCTGAAAACAAATGAACGATTCTCTCTTCAGAAGAGGCCAAGACTGAAGAGCTCTGAAAATTGCACGGAGTTCCAAAATATTGATCGGTAGTCTCACCTCCTGAGATTCCCAAACCCCTTGTGCCGTCAGAGACCCCCACACAGCTCCCCAACCTGTAAGACTTGCATCTGTTGAAATTACAGTCCAGGTCGGAAGAACAAAAGAAGCCCCCTGAACTAAACGATGGTGATCTGTCCACCACGTCAGAGAGTGTCGTACAATCGGTTTTAAAGATATTAATTGAGATATCTTTGTGTAATCCCTGCACCATTGGTTCAGCATACAGAGCTGAAGAGGTCGCATGTGAAAACGAGCAAAGGGGATCGCGTCCGATGCAGCAGTCATAAGACCTAGAATTTCCATGCATAAGGCTACCGAAGGGAATGATTGTGACTGAAGGTTTCGACAAGCTGAAATCAATTTTAGACGTCTCTTGTCTGTTAAAGACAGAGTCATGGACACTGAATCTATCTGGAAACCCAAAAAGGTTACCCTTGACTGAGGAATCAATTAACTTTTTAGTGAATTGATCCTCCAACCATGATCTTGAAGAAACAACACAAGTCGATTCGTATGAGATTCTGCTAAATGTGAAGACTGAGCAAGTACCAAGATATCGTCCAAATAAGGAAATACCACAATACCCTGTTCTCTGATTACAGACAGAAGGGCACCGAGAACCTTTGTAAAAATTCTTGGAGCTGTAGCTAGGCCAAACGGCAGAGCCACAAACTGGTAATGCTTGTCCAGGAAAGAGAATCTCAGAAACTGATAGTGAGATGGATGAATCGGAATATGCAGATATGCATCCTGTAAATCTATTGTAGACATATAATGCTCTTGCTGAACAAAAGGCAGGATAGTCCTTACAGTTACCATTTTGAATGTTGGTATCCTTACATAACGATTCAATATTTTTAGATCCAGAACTGGTCTGAAGGAATTCTCCTTCTTTGGTACAATGAAGAGATTCGAATAAAACCCCAGCCCCTGTTCCAGAACTGGAACTGGCATAATTACCCCAGCCAACTCTAGATCTGAAACACATTTCAGAAATGCTTGAGCTTTCACTGGGTTTACTGGGACACGGGAAAGAAAAAATCTCTTTGCAGGAGGTCTTATTTTGAAACCAATTCTGTACCCTTCTGAAACAATGTTCTGAATCCAAAGATTGTGAACAGAATTGATCCAAATTTCTTTGAAAAAACGTAATCTTCCCCCTACCAGCTGGGCTGGAATGAGGGCCGCACCTTCATGTGGACTTAGAAGCTGGCTTTGCTTTTCTAGAAGGCTTGGATTTATTCCAGACTGGAGATGGTTTCCAAACTGAAACTGCTCCTGAGGATGAAGGATCAGGCTTTTGTTCTTTGTTGAAACGAAAGGAACGAAAACGATTATTAGCCCTGTTTTTACCCTTAGATTTTTTATCCTGTGGTAAAAAAGTTCCTTTCCCACCAGTAACAGTTGAGATAATAGAATCCAACTGAGAACCAAATAATTTATTACCCTGGAAAGAAAGGGAAAGTAGAGTCGATTTAGAAGACATATCAGCATTCCAAGTTTTAAGCCATGAAGCTCTTCTAGCTAAAATAGCTAGAGACATAAACCTGACATCAACTCTGATAATATCAAAAATGGCATCACAGATAAAATTATTAGCATGTTGAAGAAGAATAATAATATTATGAGAATCATGATCTATTACTTGTTGCGCTAAAGTTTCCAACCAAAAAGTTGAAGCTGCAGCAACATCAGCCAATGATATAGCAGGTCTAAGAAGATTACCTGAACACAGATAAGCTTTTCTTAGAAAGGATTCAATTTTCCTATCTAAAGGATCCTTAAAGGAAGTACCATCTGCTGTAGGAATAGTAGTACGTTTAGCAAGGGTAGAAATAGCCCCATCAACTTTAGGGATTTTGTCCCAAAACTCTAATCTGTTGGACGGTACAGGATATAATTGCTTAAAACGTTTAGAAGGAGTAAATGAATTACCCAAATTATTCCATTCTCTGGAAATAACTTCAGAAATAGCACCAAGAACAGGAAAAACTTCTGGAATAACCACAGGAGATTTAAAGACCTTGTCTAAACGTTTAGATTTAGTATGAAGAGGACCAGAATCCTCAATTTCTAATGCAATTAGGACTTCTTTAAGTAAAGAACGGATAAATTCCATTTTAAATAAATAACAGAATTTATGCTTACCTGATAAATTACTTTCTCCAACGGTGTGTCCGGTCCACGGCGTCATCCTTACTTGTGGGATATTCTCTTCCCCAACAGGAAATGGCAAAGAGTCCCAGCAAAGCTGGCCATATAGTCCCTCCTAGGCTCCGCCCACCCCAGTCATTCGACCGACGGACAGGAAGAAATATATATAGGAGAAACCATATGGTACCGTGGTGACTGTAGTTAGAGAAAATAATTCATCAGACCTGATTAAAAAAAAACAGGGCGGGCCGTGGACTGGACACACCGTTGGAGAAAGTAATTTATCAGGTAAGCATAAATTCTGTTTTCTCCAACATTGGTGTGTCCGGTCCACGGCGTCATCCTTACTTGTGGGAACCAATACCAAAGCTTTAGGACACGGATGAAGGGAGGGAGCAAATCAGGTCACCTAAATGGAAGGCACCACGGCTTGCAAAACCTTTCTCCCAAAAATAGCCTCCGAAGAAGCAAAAGTATCAAATTTGTAAAATTTGGCAAAAGTGTGCAGAGAAGACCAAGTCGCTGCCTTACATATCTGGTCAACAGAAGCCTCGTTCTTGAAGGCCCATGTGGAAGCCACAGCCCTAGTGGAGTGAGCTGTGATTTTTTCAGGAGGCTGCCGTCCGGCAGTCTCATAAGCCAATCGGATAATGCTTTTAAGCCAAAAGGAAAGAGAGGTAGAAGTCGCTTTTTGACCTCTCCTTTTACCAGAATAAACAACAAACAAGGAAGATGTTTGTCTGAAATCTTTAGTAGCCTCTAAATAGAATTTTAGAGCATGGACTACGTCCAAATTGTGTAACAAACGTTCCTTCTTTGAAACTGGATTCGGACACAAAGAAGGTACAACTATCTCCTGGTTAATATTTTTGTTAGAAACAACTTTCGGAAGAAAACCAGGCTTAGTACGCAAAACCACCTTATCTGCATGGAACACCAGATAGGGTGGAGAACACTGCAGAGCAAATAACTCTGAAACTCTTCTAGCAGAAGAAATTGCAACCAAAAACAAAACTTTCCAAGATAGTAACTTAATATCTATGGAATGTAAAGGTTCAAACGGAACCCCTTGAAGAACTGAAAGAACTAGATTTAGACTCCAGGGAGGAGTCAAAGGTCTGTAAACAGGCTTGATCCTAACCAGAGCCTGAACAAATGCTTGAACATCTGGCACGGCTGCCAGTCTTTTGTGAAGTAAAACAGATAAAGCAGAGATCTGTCCATTTAGAGAACTTGCAGATAATCCTTTCTCCAAACCTTCTTGTAGAAAGGATAGAATCTTAGGAATTTTTATCTTGTTCCATGGAAATCCTTTGGATTCACACCAACAGATATATTTTTTCCATATTTTATGGTAAATTTTTCTAGTTACAGGCTTTCTAGCCTGAATCAGAGTATCTATTACAGAATCTGAAAACCCACGCTTTGATAAAATCAAGCGTTCAATCTCCAAGCCGTCAGTTGGAGGGAAACCAGATTCGGATGTTCGAATGGACCCTGAACAAGAAGGTCCTGTCTCAAAGGTAGCTTCCATGGTGGAGCCGATGACATATTCACCAGGTCTGCATACCAAGTCCTGCGTGGCCACGCAGGAGCTATCAAGATCACAGAGGCCCTCTCCTGATTTATCCTGGCTACCAGCCTGGGAATGAGAGGAAACGGTGGAAATACATAAGCTAGGTTGAAGGTCCAAGGTGCTACTAGTGCATCTACTAGAGTCGCCTTGGGATCCCTGGATCTGGACCCGTAGCAAGGAACCTTGAAGTTCTGACGAGACGCCATCAGATCCATGTCTGGAATGCCTCATAATTGAGTTATTTGGGCAAAGATTTCCGGATGGAGTTCCCACTCCCCCGGATGGAATGTCTGACGACTCAGAAAATCCGCTTCCCAATTTTCCACTCCTGGGATGTTGATCGCAGACAAGTGGCAGGAGTGATCCTCCGCCCATTGAATTATCTTGGTCACTTCTTTCATCGCCAGGGAACTCCTTGTTCCCCCCTGATGATTGATATATGCAACGGTCGTCATGTTGTCTGATTGAAACCTTATGAATTTGGCCTTTGCTAGTTGAGGCCAAGCTCTGAGAGCATTGAATATCGCTCTCAGTTCCAGAATGTTTATCGGGAGAAGAGACTCTTCCCGAGACCATAGACCCTGAGCTTTCAGGGATTCCCAGACCGCGCCCCAGCCCACTAGACTGGCGTCGGTCCTGACAATGACCCACTCTGGTCTGCGGAAGCTCATTCCCTGTGACAGATTGTCCAGGGTCAGCCACCAACGAAGTGAATCTCTGGTCTTTTGATCTACTTGAATCATCGGAGACAAGTCTGTATAATCCCCATTCCACTGTCTGAGCATGTACAGTTGTAATGGTCTTAGATGAATTCGTGCAAAAGGAACTATGTCCATTGTTGCAACCATCAATCCTATTACTTCCATGCACTGCGCTATGGAAGGACGAGGAACAGAATGAAGTACTTGACAAGAGCTTAGAAGTTTTGATTTTCTGACCTCTGTCAGAAAAATCCTCATTTCTAAGGAATCTATTATTGTTCCCACGGGGACAGAGAACTTTTTTCTTTGTTCACCTTCCATCCGTGAGATCTGAGAAAGGCTAGGACGATGTCCGTATGAGCCTTTGCTTTTGACAGGGACGACGCTTGAATTAGGATGTCGTCCAAGTAAGGTACTACTGCAATGCCCCTTGGTCTTAGAACCGCTAGAAGGGACCCTAGTACCTTTGTGAAAATCCTTGGAGCAGTGGCTAATCCGAATGGAAGTGCCACAAACTGGTAATGCTTTTCCAGAAAAGCGAACCTTAGGAACTGATGATGTTCCTTGTGGATAGGAATATGTAGGTACGCATCCTTTAAATCCACGGTAGTCATAAATTGACTTTCCTGGATGGTGGGTAGGATCGTTCGAATAGTTTCCATTTTGAACGATGGTACCCTGAGAAATTTGTTTAGGATCTTCAGATCCAAAATTGGTCTGAATGTTCCCTCTTTTTTGGGAACTACGAACAGATTGGAATAAAATCCCATTCCTTGTTCTCTTATTGGAACTGGATGTATCACTCCCATCTTTAACAGGTCTTCTACACAATGTAAGAATGCCTGTCTCTTTATTTGGTTTGAGGATAAGTGAGACCTGTGGAACCTTCCCCTTGGGGGTAGTTCCTTGAATTCCAGGAGATAACCTTGAGAAACTATTTCTAGCGCCCAAGGATCCTGAACATCTCTTGCCCAAGCCTGAGCAAAGAGAGAGAGTCTGCCCCCCACTAGATCCGGTCCCGGATCGGGGGCTATCCCTTCATGCTGTTTTGGTAGCAGTGGTAGGCTTCTTGGCCTGCTTACCCTTGTTCCAGCCTTGCATTGGTTTCCAGGCTGGTTTGGGCTGTGAGGCATTACCCTCTTGCTTAGAGGATGCAGAATTAGAGGCTGGTCCGTTTCTGCGAAAGGGACGAAAATTAGGCTTATTTTTAGCCTTAAAAGACCTATCCTGTGGGAGGGCGTGGCCCTTTCCCCCAGTGATGTCTGAAATAATCTCTTTCAAATCTGGTCCAAATAATGCTTTACCTTTGAAAGGAATGTTAAGCAATTTTGTCTTGGAAGACACATCCACTGACCAAGACTTTAGCCAAAGCGCTCTGCGCGCCACGATAGCAAACCCTGAATTTTTCGCCGCTAATCTAGCTAATTGCAAAGTGGCATCTAAAACAAAAGAGTTAGCCAATTTAAGTGCGTGAACTCTGTCCATAACCTCCTCATATGAAGATTCTCTACTGAGCGACTTTTCTAGTTCCTCGAACCAGAAACACGCTGCCGTAGTGACAGGAACAATGCATGAAATTGGTTGTAGAAGGTAACCTTGCTGTACAAAAATCTTTTTAAGCAAACCCTCTAATTTTTTATACATAGGATCTTTGAAAGCACAACTATCTTCGATAGGAATAGTAGTGTGTTTGTTTAGAGTAGAAACCGTCCCCTCGACCTTGGGGACTGTCTGCCATAAGTCCTTTCTGGGGTCGACTATAGGAAATAATTTCTTAAATATAGGGGGGGGAACAAAAGGTATGCCGGGCTTTTCCCACTCTTTATTTACTATGTCCGCCACCCGCTTGGGTATAGGAAAAGCGTCGGGGGGCACCGGAACCTCTAGGAACTTGTCCATCTTACATAATTTCTCTGGAATGACCAAATTGTCACAATCATCCAGAGTAGATAACACCTCCTTAAGCAGTGCGCAGAGATGTTCTAATTTAAATTTAAATGTCACAACATCAGGTTCAGCTTGATGAGAAATTTTTCCTGAATCTGAGATTTCTCCATCAGACAAAACCTCCCTCATGGCCCCTTGAGATTGGTGTGAGGGTATGTCAGAACAGTTATCATCAGTGCCCTCTTGCTCTTCAGTGTTTAAAACAGAGCAATCGCGCTTTCTCTGATAAGTAGGCATTTTGGATAAAAGATTTGCTATGGAGTTATCCATTACAGCCGTTAATTGTTGCATGGTAATAAGTATTGGCGCACTAGATGTACTAGGGGCCTCCTGTGTGGGCAAAACTGGTGTAGACACAGTAGGGGATGATGTAGTATCATGTTTACTCCCCTCATTTGAGGAATCATCTTGGGCAATATCATTATCTGTGGCATTACTGTCCTTACTTTGTTTGGACACTATGGCACAATTATCACATAAATTTAAATGGGGAGACACATTGGCTTTCATACATATAGAACATAGCTTATCTGAAGGTACAGACATGTTAAACAGGCTTAAACTTGTCAACAAAGCACAAAAAACGTTTTAAAATAAAACCGTTACTGTCTCTTTAAATTTCAAACTGAAAACACTTTATTACTGAATATGTGAAAAAGTATGAAGGAATTGTTAAAAAAATTACCAAGATTTCACCACAGTGTCTTAAAGCATTAAAAGTATTGCACACCAAATTTCAGAGCTTTAACCCTTAAAATAACGGAACCGGAGCCGTTTTTAAATTTGACCCCTATACAGTCCCAGCTATATGCTTTGCTGAGACCCAACCAAGCCCAGAGGGGAATACGATACCAAATGACGCCTTCTAGAAGCTTTTTTAGTGATTCTTAGATCCTCACACATGCATCTGCATGCCTTGCTCTTACAAAAACAACTGCGCAGTAATGGCGCGAAAATGAGGCTCAGTCTATAACTAGAAAGGCCCCCAGACTAAAAAAGGTGTCCAACACAGTGCCTGCCGTTTTTTAAACGTTCCCCAAGATTATAATGCCAATTGTTAGCTAGAATCTGCATAATATGCCCCAATAAAGCAATCGTTTTAGCCCATAAAAATGTCTACCAGTTTTTAAGCCCTTTTTTAAGCCCTTTATTCTTTTATGTTTGACTAAGAAAATGGCTTACCGGTCCCCATGAGGGGAAATGACAGCCTTCCAGCATTACATGGTCTTGTTAGAAATATGGCTAGTCATACCTTAAGCAGAAAAGTCTGCTAACTGTTTCCCCCAACTGAAGTTACTTCATCTCAACAGTCCTGTGTGGAAACAGCAATCGATTTTAGTTACTGTCTGCTAAAATCATCTTCCTCTTACAAACAGAAATCTTCATCCTTTTCTGTTTCAGAGTAAATAGTACATACCAGCACTATTTTAAAATAACAAACACTTGATAGAAGAATAAAAACTACATTTAAACACCAAAAAACTCTTAACCATCTCCGTGGAGATGTTGCCTGTACAACGGCAAAGAGAATGACTGGGGTGGGCGGAGCCTAGGAGGGACTATATGGCCAGCTTTGCTGGGACTCTTTGCCATTTCCTGTTGGGGAAGAGAATATCCCACAAGTAAGGATGACGCCGTGGACCGGACACACCAATGTTGGAGAAATGACGATTTATCAGCATCAACCTCTGAGACAGAATCCTCTGTATCAGAAGAATCATTAGAATCAGAATGATGATGTTCATTTAAAAATTCATCTGTATAAAGAGAAGTTTTAAAATACTTTTTATGTTTACCAGAAGGAGGAATAACAGACATAGCCTTCTTAATGGATTCAGAAACAAAATCTCTTATGTTATCAGGAACACTCTGAGCATTAGATGTTGATGGAACTGCAACAGGTAATGGTACTTTACTAAAGGAAATATTTTCTGCATTAACAAGTTTGTCATGACATTTAATACAAACAACAGCTGGAGGAACAACTACCAAAAGTTTACAGCAGGTACACTTAGCTTTGGTAGTTCCAGCACCAGGCAGCGATTTTCCAGTAGTATCTTCTGACTCAGTTGCAACGTGGGACATCTTGCAATATGTAATAGAAAAAACAACATATAAAGCAAAATTGATCAAATTCCTTAAATGACAGTTTCAGGAATGGGAAAAAATGCCAGTGAACAAGCTTCTAGCAACCAGAAGCAATAAATAATGAGACTTAAATAAAGTGGAGACAAAATTGACGCCCACATTATTTGGCGCCTAAATGCTATTAGCCCCAAAAATGACGCCACATCCGGAACGCCGACATTTTTGGCGCGAAAAACGTCAAAAATGACGCAACTTCCGGCGACACGTATGACGCCGGAAACAGAAAAAAAAATTTCGCGCCAAGAAAGTCCGTGCCAAGAATGACGCAATAAAATGAAGCATTTTCAGCCCCCGCGAGCCTAACAGCCCACAGGGAAGTTAAATTGTAAGGTAAGATAAAAATGATATATTCAAATGCATTATCCCAAATATGAAACTGACTGTCTGAAATAAGGAAATGTTGAAAATCCTGAGTCAAGGCAAATAAATGTTTGAATACATATATTTAGAACTTTATAAAAAAAGTGCCCAACCATAGCTTTAGAGTGTCACAGAAAATAAGACTTACTTACCCCAGGACACTCATCTACCTGTTGTAGAAAGCCAAACCAGTACTGAAACGAAAATCAGCAGAGGTAATGGTATATATAAGAGTATATCGTCGATCTGCAAAGGGAGGTAAGAGATGAATCTCTACGACCGATAACAGAGAACCTATGAAATAGACCCCGTAGAAGGAGATCATTGAATTCAATCAGGCAATACTCTCCTCACATCCCTCTGACATTCACTGCACGCTGAGAGGAAAACCGGGCTCCAACCTGCTGCGGAGCGCATATCAACGTAGAATCTAGCACAAACTTACTTCACCACCTCCATAGGAGGCAAAGTTTGTAAAACTGATTTGTGGGTGTGGTGAGGGGTGAATTTATAGGCATTTTGAGGTTTGGGAAACTTTGCCCCTCCTGGTAGGAATGTACATCCCATACGTCACTAGCTCATGGACTCTTGCTAATTACATGAAAGAAACATCTTTAGCACAGGGGTGTGAAAGTCATTTAGCAGCAAAATTGTTAAACACTATCTCCAGTTAAAGGGACAATAAAATCCTAGTTAAACTTTCATGATTCAGAAAGAACATACAATTGTAATAAACTTTCCAATTTATGTTTATTATCAAATGTGCTTCTTCATTTTTTCAAAAACATACTCAGGTAGGCTCAGGAACAGCAATGCACTACTAGGAGCTAGCTGCTGATTGGTGGCTGGACATATATGCTTCATGTAATTGGCTCACTAAGGGCCAGTTTACCATATAAAGTGCATTGGAGCCCTTTGCAAGTAGATGAAAACATGTAAAAGCATATTTATGCAATATTCATATTTTAATCAGGTGTTATACTCTGTTTTTACTGTAAATATTTTACATTCCAATGTTCTGCACATAACAGAATATGTTCTAGGTATTTTTAAATATATATATACTGCATATATATATATATATATATATATCGAGAGAGAGATATATTTGTGCACAAAAACATCATATATATATATATATATATATATATATATATATATATATATATATATATATATATATAAAAATATGTATTTATGAATAAATAGAACATATTCTTCTATGTGACGAACATTGTAATGTGAAACATTCATATTTTAATGTTGGGTTAGCACACTTGAGAATATGAGATCGGGTTTGCATGCAAGTAGTGGGTTAGGGTTTTTTTTATTACTTTTTAGCTCCGTTATTGCGGTCACGATATTCTAAGTTCAGATTTTTATGTGCGTCGGGTTAGCGCAAGAGCAATTTCCTTTCAACTTGTAATACGAGCGATATCCAATGCGCACAAAAAGCTTAATTCTAGCGTAAAATACTGCTCCACTTGTAATCTAGCCCTAAGTGTGTTCAGCTAGCTACAAAATAATAATGCTGTTTTTTTAACAAAGAATATCAGGATAATTAAGCAAATTGATAACAGGAAAATAGTTTCAAATTGTATGCCCTATCTGAATCATGAAAGAAAAATATTGGAAGGGCCATAATAGTAGAAAAAAAGTATATTCTAATTCATTACAGCATGTAATTTTAAGACTATTGACCTTGCACTATTGTATGTTTAACCTCCCGAAAGGAGTTAAACACACGGTAGAAGTGCCACTCAGGACCCACAAAGCACTGCCGTTCCCAAGAGGAAATGACCGCTGATACAATCAGCAGTGCTAGTTACACAGGTAAGTGGGTCCTGAGTGGTACCTCTACTATATGTTTAACCCCTTTGGATTTAAACACACAATAGTGCAGGATTTTTGACTATTATCACCCTTTAACTGTCTGACTATGCAGTTATTATATACAGCCTGAACTTCTGCAGTTAATAATAGTTAGTCAATGCTTAGAATAAGTACTTTTGGCTACAATTCCTCCTGTAATGTCTATGTCTCTACCAGCTTTGCATATATGAGGCCTATAATTTTTTTTACAGTCTTTCTAGGGAAAATTGCTCAAGCACTGTCAAGCTGAATAGGGACCACTGGTGAAGACTTGCAAAAGGACTCCAATGCACTTACACATAGGTATATATGTGAGTACATATGTATTTATGTGTTTATATGTGTATATATGTCTGTAAACACATATGTACACACATCTAAACAAATATATATATATATATATATATATATACATATACATATTCAGACATGTATATGAATGTATCTTAATTTTAAAGCCTTTTGCCTGCCTTTTTGAGACTTCATATCTTTGAGCCCTTAAAACTTTTTTGTGCAATAATTTGTTTATCTTTTTATTAGATAGTGCGCAAACAAAAAAGATAAATCCTTTTTTGCTTGTGCTTAGCTGTTATACCCCATTTGTAATCTGGCCATTAAATATCCTGATGAAATAAACACATTTTTTTATTTTATTTGTGGTCAGTCCTTTTCTTGATTTCATATGGTGTGGATTCCTTTAGAAACTAGCCACTAAACTATATTGTTCTAGCTTTTGTCACAAAGCTCTGAATATAGAAATATTTCAATGGATAATGATTAAAACCTGTTATTTTATAAGAAATTCATTTAATGTTATAAAAAAATAATAAAAAAAAAAAAGAAATGCAACTTTTATGCTTCACTCTTACGTAAACCATAATCAGTCTTTCTTTTGTGCTTTTATAAACATTACACAAACCTGTTTTTTACTTGGCACTGGCATCCCTAGGTCTTAGGCTAACAACACTGATTTAGAGTATTATTTCCAATTTAACAAAAATGAAAAAAGAAAAAGAAGAATGTTTGTCATTAGCTAGACAATATTACTTCACACTGTTTTGTTATCAATTTAAATGAATGGTGATTTTGTTTAGTTTTCTACATTATCCATATTGAATGTCTCGGCATGAAATATTTATTTTCATCTGAGATAAAATTAAATCATATGATTATGCAGAGTCCTATTCATTTTGAAGCCCTGCTTCACTTGGTTTGAAGGCTTCCTGCTGCTTCTCTATAGGAATATTCAACAGCTCTCAACACTCTATGATAGAATGATATAAAAGCTGAATGCTATGTCAGTTGCTGTCAGAAGCGGACACTGGAGAAGCTTGAGAGCAATTGAAGAGCAACAGGGGATGGAGGTGAGATGCTTTAGGACAAGAAATGTGAGTGTGACTTCACAAAATAGGGAAGCATATGATTAGTACACAGCAATCCTAGGCGAAGCACTTGTATGCTATTTTGTTTGAACTAAAGTACATGCTCACACTGCAACCGAGAAACCCAACAATAACTGAAATCTAACAATGGTATATAAAACAGATGGGTGCATAAGCATAAGAGTGTAGTGGTTCAGTATTTGTGGTCCTGAGTAAGAGCTATGTTAAGTGCTGTTAGGCCACAAAGCCATACCTGGGGAATCTTCTTAAACAAATATGAGACAATTTACTAAATTGTGCACACAATTTCCCCAGAGTGGACATACTATTTTTTTATATATAAATTTTGTGCGCGCAAAGTATTCAATCGTGAGCACAATATATTAATAATTGTATTTTATAAACGTTATTTACATATTTTTCAAAAAAAAAATGTCCATCTTAAAAAACATAATTTATGTAAGAACTTAGTTGATAAATTAATTTCTTTCATATTGACAAGAGTCCATGAGCTAGTGACGTATTGGATATACAATCCTACCAGGAGCGGCAAAATTTCCCAAACCTCAAAATGCCTATAAATACACCCCTCACCACACCCCCAATTCAGTTTAACGAATAGCCAAGAAGTGGGGTGATAAAGAAAGGAGTAAAAAGCATCAACAAAGGAATTTGGAAATAATTGTGCTTTATACAAAAAAATCATAGCCACCATAAAAAGGGGTGGGCCTCATGGACTCTTGCCAATATGAAAGAAATTAATTTATCAGGTAAGTTCTTACATAAATTATGTTTTATTTCATGTAATTGGCAAGAGTCCATGAGCTAGTGACGTATGGGATAGCAATACCCAAGATGTGGAAATCCACGCAAGACTTACTAGAGAGGGAGGGACAAAATAAAAACAGCCATTTCGCTGAAAAAAATTATTCCACAACCTAAATATAAGTTTATTCTAAAAAAAAATAGAAAAACTTAAATCATAAGCAGAAGAATCAATCTGAAACAGCTGCCTGAAGAACTTTCCTACCTAAAACTGCTTCCAAAGAAGCAAATACATCAAAATAGTAGAATTTAGTAAATGTATACAAAGAAGACCAAGTTGCTGCTTTGCAAATCTGATCAAATGAAGCTTCGTTCTTAAAAGCCCAAGAAGTGGAAACTGATCTAGTAGAATGAGCTTTACCCGACTCCAAATAAGCTTGATGAATCAAAAGCTTTAACCACGATGCCAAAGAAACGGCAGAAGCCTTCTGACCTTTCCTGGAACCAGAAAAGATAAAAAATAGACTAGAAGTCTTCCTGAAATCTTTAGTGGCTTCAACATAATATTTCAGAGCTCTCACCACATCCAAAGAATGTAAAGATCTCTCCAAAGAATTCTTAGGATTAGGACACAAAGAAGACACAACAATTTCTCTATTAATGTTGTTAGAATTCACAACCTTAGGTAAGAATTTAAATGAAGTCCGCAAAACTGCCTTAAGAAAAATCAGAAAAGGAGAATCACAAGAAAGAGCAGATAACTCAGAAACTCATCTAGCAGAAGAGATGGCCAAAAGGAACAACACTTTCCAAGAAAGTAGTTTAATGTCCAAAGAATGCATATGCTTAAATGGAGGAGCCTTTAAAGCCTTCAAAACCAAATTAAGACTCCAAGGAGGAGAGATTGATTTAATGACAGGCTTGATACGAACCAAAGCCTGTGCAAAACAATGAATATCAGGAAGTTTAGCAATTTTCCTGTGGAATAAAACAGAAAGAGCAGAGATTTGTCCTTTCAAGGAACTTGCAGACAAACCTTTATCCAAACCATCCTGAAGAAACTGTAAAATTCTAGGAATTCTAAAAGAGTGCCAAGAGAATTTATGAGAAGAACAACATGAAATGTAAGTCTTCCAAACTTGATAATAAATCTTTCTAGAAATAGATTTACGAGCCTGCAACATAGTATTAATCACATAGGCCTAGATTTGGAGTTTGGCGGTAAAAGGGCTGTTAACGCTCCGCGGGCTTTTTTCTGGCCGCACCATAAATTTAACTCTGGTATCGAGAGTTTAAACAAATGCTGCGTTAGGCTCCAAAAAAGGAGCGTAGAGCATTTTTACCGCAAATGCAACTCTCGATACCAGAGTTGCTTACGGACGCGGCCGGCCTCAAAAACGTGCTCGTGCACGATTCTCCCATAGGAAACAATGGGGCTGTTTGAGCTGAAAAAAAACCTAACACCTGCAAAAAAGCAGCGTTCAGCTCCTAACGCAGCCCCATTGTTTCCTATGGGGAAACACTTCCTACGTCTGCACCTAACACTCTAACATGTACCCCGAGTCTAAACACCCCTAGCCTTACACTTATTAACCCCTAATCTGCCGCCCCCGCTATCGCTGACCCCTGCATATTTTTTTTAACCCCTAATCTGCCGCTCCGTAAACCGCCGCAACCTACGTTATCCCTATGTACCCCTAATCTGCTGCCCTAACATCGCCGACCCCTATATTATATTTATTAACCCCTAATCTGCCCCCCTCAACGTCGCCGACACCTGCCTACACTTATTAACTCCTAATCTGCCGAGCGGACCTGAGCGCTACTATAATAAAGTTATTAACCCCTAATCCGCCTCACTAACCCTATCATAAATAGTATTAACCCCTAATCTGCCCTCCCTAACATCGCCGACACCTACCTTCAATTATTAACCCCTAATCTGCCGAGCGGACCTCACCGCTACTATAATAAATGTATTAACCCCTAAAGCTAAGTCTAACCCTAATACTAACACCCCCCTAATTTAAATATAATTTACATCTAACGAAATAAATTAACTCTTATTAAATAACTTATTCCTATTTAAAGCTAAATACTTACCTGTAAAATAAATCCTAATATAGCTACAATATAAATTATAATTATATTATAGCTATTTTAGGATTAATATTTATTTTACAGGCAACTTTTTAATTATTTTAACCAGGTACAATAGCTATTAAATAGTTAAGAACTATTTAATAGTTAACTAGTTAAAATAATAACAAATTTACCTGTAAAATAAATCCTAACCTAAGATATAATTAAACCTAACACTACCCTATCAATAAATTAATTAAATAAACTACCTACAATTACCTACAATTAACCTAACACTACACTATCAATAAATTAATTAAACACAATTCCTACAAATAAATACAATTAAATAAACTAGCTAAAGTACAAAAAATAAAAAAGAACTAAGTTACAAAAAATAATAAAATATTTACAAACATAAGAAAAAATATTACAACAATTTTAAACTAATTACACCTACTCTAAGCCCCCTAATAAAATAACAAAGCCCCCCAAAATAAAAAATTCCCTACCCTATTCTAAATTAAAAAAGTTACAAGCTCTTTTACCTTACCAGCCCTGAACAGGGCCCTTTGCGGGGCATGCCCCAAGAATTTCAGCTCTTTTGCCTGTAAAAGAATAAATACAATACCCCCCCCCAACATTACAACCCACCACCCACATACCCCTAATCTAACCCAAACCCCCCTTAAATAAACCTAACACTAAGCCCCTGAAGATCTTCCTACCTTGTCTTCACCATACCAGGTTCACCGATCCGTCCTGGCTCCAACATCTTCATCCAACCCAAGCGGGGGTTGGCGATCCATCATCCGGTGCTGAAGAGGTCCAGAAGAGGCTCCAAAGTCTTCCTCCTATCCGGCAAGAAGAGGACATCCGGACCGGCAAACATCTTCTCCAAGCGGCATCTTCAATCTTCTTCCATCCGGTGCGGAGCGGGTCCATCTTGAAGCAGGCGACGCGGATCCATCCTCTTCTTCCGTTGTCTCCCGACGAATGACGGTTCCTTTAAGGGACGTCATCCAAGATGGCGTCCCTCGAATTCCGATTGGCTGATAGGATTCTATCAGCCAATCGGAATTAAGGTAGGAATTTTCTGATTGGCTGATGGAATCAGCCAATCAGAATCAAGTTCAATCCGATTGGCTGATCCAATCAGCCAATCAGATTGAGCTCGCATTCTATTGGCTGTTATGGTGAAGATCTTCAGGGGCTTAGTGTTAGGTTTATTTAAGGGGGGTTTGGGTTAGATTAGGGGTATGTGGGTGGTGGGTTGTAATGTTGGGGGGGGGGGGTATTGTATTTATTCTTTTACAGGCAAAAGAGCTGAAATTCTTGGGGCATGCCCCGCAAAGGGCCCTGTTCAGGGCTGGTAAGGTAAAAGAGCTTGTAACTTTTTTAATTTAGAATAGGGTAGGGAATTTTTTATTTTGGGGGGCTTTGTTATTTTATTAGGGGGCTTAGAGTAGGTGTAATTAGTTTAAAATTGTTGTAATATTTTTCTTATGTTTGTAAATATTTTTTTATTTTTTGTAACTTAGTTCTTTATTATTTTTTGTACTTTAGCTAGTTTATTTAATTGTATTTATTTGTAGCAATTGTGTTTAATTAATTTATTGATAGTGTAGTGTTAGGTTAATTGTAGGTAATTGTAGGTAGTTTATTTAATTATTTTATTGATAGGGTAGTGTTAGGTTTAATTATATCTTAGGTTAGGATTTATTTTACAGGTAAATTTGTTATTATTTTAACTAGGTAGCTATTAAATAGTTCTTAACTATTTAATAGCTATTGTACCTAGTTAAAATAAATACCAAGTTGCCTGTAAAATAAATATTAATCCTAAAATAGCTATAATATAATTATAATTTATATTGTAGCTATATTAGGATTTATTTTACAGGTAAGTATTTAGCTTTAAATAGGAATCATTTATTTAATAAGAGTTAATTAATTTCGTTAGATGTAAATTATATTTAACTTAGGGGGGTGTTAGTGTTAGGGTTAGACTTAGCTTTAGGGGTTAATACATTTATTAGAATAGCGGTGAGCTCCGGTCGGCAGATTAGGGGTTAATAATTGAAGTTAGGTGTCGGCGATGTTAGGGAGGGCAGATTAGGGGGTTAATACTATTTATGATAGGGTTAGTGAGGCGGGTTAGGGGTTAATAACTTTATTATAGTAGCGCTCAGGTCCGCTCGGCAGATTAGGGGTTAATAAGTGTAGGTAGGTGTCGGCGACGTTGAGGGGGGCAGATTAGGGGTTAATAAATATAATATAGGGGTCGGCGGTGTTAGGGGTAGCAGATTAGGGGTACATAGGGATAACGTAGGTGGCGGCGCTTTGCGGTCGGAAGATTAGGGGTTAATTATTTTAAGTAGCTGGCGGCGATGTTGTGGGGGGCAGGTTAGGGGTTAATAAATGTAATACAGGGGTCGGCGGGGTTAGGGGCAGCAGATTAGGGGTACATAAGTATAACGTAGGTGGCGGTCGGCAGATTAGGGGTTAAAAATTTTAATCGAGTGGCGGCGATGTGGGGGGGAGCTCGGTTTAGGGGTACATAGGTAGTTTATGGGTGTTAGTGTACTTTAGGGTACAGTAGTTAAGAGCTTTATAAACCGGCGTTAGCCAGAAAGCTCTTAACTCCTGCTATTTTCAGGCGGCTGGAGTTTTGTCGTTAGAGCTCTAACGCTCACTTCAGAAACGACTCTAAATACCGGCGTTAGAAAGATCCCATTGAAAAGATAGGATACGCAATTTACGTAAGGGGATCTGCGGTATGGAAAAGTCGCGGCTGAAAAGTGAGCGTTAGACCCTTTAATCACTGACTCCAAATACCAGCGGGCGGCCAAAACCAGCGTTAGGAGCCTCTAACGCTGGTTTTGACGGCTACCGCCAAACTCCAAATCTAGGCCTGAGTCAGAGAAACCTCTATGACTAAGCACTAAGTGTTCAATTTCCATACCTTCAAATTTAATGATTTGAGATCCTGATGGAAAAACAGACCTTGAGATAGAAGGTCTGGCATTAATGGAAGTGGCCAAGGTTGGAAACTGGACATCCGGACAAGATCCGCACACCAAAACCTGTGAGACCATGCTGGAGCCACCAGCAGCACAAACAATTGCTCCATAATAATCTTGGAGATCACTCTTGGAAGAAGAACTAGAGGCGGGAAAATATAAGCAGGTTGATAACACCACGGAAGTGTCAACGCATCCACTGCTTCCGCCTGAGGATCCCTGGACCTGGACAGGTACCTGGGAAGTTTTTTGTTTAGATGAGATGCCATCAGATCTATTTCTGGAAGACCCCACATCTGAACAATTTGAGAAAACACATCTGGGTGGAGAGGCCATTCTCCCGGATGTAAAGTCTGACGACTGAGATAATCCTCTTCCCAATTGTCTATACCTGGGATATGAACCGCAGAAATTATACAGGAGCTGGATTCCGCCCAAACAAGTATCTGAGATACTTCTTTCATAGCTTGAGGACTGAGAGTCCCACGCTGATGATTGACATATGTCACAGTTGTGATATTGTCTGTCTGAAAACAAATGAACAGTTCTCTCTTCAACAGAAGCCAAAACTGAAGAGCCCTGAGAATTGCACGGAGTTCCAAAATATTGATTGGTAATCTCGCCTCTTGAGATTTTCAAACCCCTTGTGCTGTCAGAGATTCCCAAACAGTTCCCCAATCTGAAAGACTTGCATCTGTTGTGATCACAGTCCAGGTTGGTTGAACGAAAGAGGCCCCTAGAATTATACGATGGTGATCTAACCACCAAGTCAGAGAAAGTCGAACATTGGGATTTAAGGATATTAATTGTGATATCCTTGCATAATCCCTTCACCATTGGTTCAGCATACAAAGCTGAAAACGAGCAAAGGGGATTGCGTCCGATGCTGCAGTCATGAGACCTAAAACTTCCATGCACATAGCTACTGAAGGGATTGACTGAGACTGAAGGTTCCCACAGGCTGCAACCAATTTCAAACGTCTCTTGTCTGCTAGAGACAAAGTCATGGACACTGAATCTATCCGGAAACCTAAAAAACATAATTTATGTAAGAACTTACCTGATAAATTAATTTCTTTCATATTAGCAAGAGTCCATGAGCTAGTGACGTATGGGATATACATTCCTACCAGGAGGGGCAAAGTTTCCCAAACCTCAAAATGCCTACAAATACACCCCTCACCACACCCACAAATCAGTTTAACGAATAGCCAAGAAGTGGGGTGATAAGAAAAAAGTGCGAAAGCATAAAAAATAAGGAATTGGAATAATTGTGCTTTATACAAAAAAATCATAACCACCACAAAAAGGGTGGGCCTCATGGACTCTTGCTAATATGAAAGAAATGAATTTATCAGGTAAGTTCTTGCATAAATTATGTTTTCTTTCATGTAATTAGCAAGAGTCCATGAGCTAGTGACGTATGGGATAATGACTACCCAAGATGTGGATCTTTCCACGCAAGAGTCACTAGAGAGGGAGGGATAAAATAAAGACAGCCAATTCCGCTGAAAAATAATCCACACCCAAAATAAAGTTTAAATTTTATAATGAAAAAAACTGAAAACATAAGCAGAAGATTCAAACTGAAACAGCTGCCTGAAGTACTTTTCTACCAAAAACAGCTTCAGAAGAAGAAAACACATCAAAATGGTAGAATTTAGTAAAAGTATGCAAAGAAGACCAAGTTGCTGCTTTGCACATCTGATCAACCGAAGCTTCATTCCTAAACGCCCAGGAAGTAGAAACTGACCTAGTAGAATGAGCTGTAATCCTTTGAGGCGGAGTTTTACCCGACTCGACATAAGAATGATGAATTAAAGATTTCAACCAAGATGCCAAAGAAATGGCAGAGGCCTTCTGACCTTTCTTAGAACCGGAAAAGATAACAAATAGACTAGAAGTCTTTCGGAAATTCTTAGTAGCTTCAACATAATATTTCAAAGCTCTAACTACATCCAAAGAATGATTTCTCCTTAGAATTCTTAGGATTAGGACATAATGAAGGAACCACAATTTCTCTACTAATGTTGTTGGAATTCACAACCTTAGGTAAAAATTCAAAAGAAGTTCGCAACACCGCCTTATCCTGATGAAAAATCAGAAAAGGAGACTCACAAGAAAGAGCAGATAATTCAGAAACTCTTCTGGCAGAAGAGATGGCCAAAAGGAACAAAACTTTCCAAGAAAGTAATTTAATGTCCAATGAATGCATAGGTTCAAACGGAGGAGCTTGAAGAGCCCCCAGAACCAAATTCAAAATCCAAGGAGGAGAAATTGACTTAATGACAGGTTTTATACGAACCAAAGCTTGTACAAAACAATGAATATCAGGAAGATTAGCAATTTTCTGTGAAAAAGAACAGAAAGAGCAGAGATTTGTCCTTTCAAGGAACTTGCAGACAAACCTTTCTCCAAACCATCCTGAAGAAACTGTAAAATTCTCGGAATTCTAAAAGATTGCCAGGAAAAATGATGAGAAAGACACCAAGAAATATAAGTCTTCCAGACTCTATAATATATCTCCCTAGATACAGATTTACGAGCCTGTAACTTAGCATTAATCACAGAGTCAGAGAAACCTCTTTGACTAAGAATCAAGCGTTCAATCTCCATACGTTTAAATTTAAGGATTTGAGATCCTGATGGAAAAAAAGGACCTTGCGACAGAAGGTCTGGTCTTAACGGAAGAGTCCACGGTTGGCAAGAGGCCATCCGGACAAGATCCGCATACCAAAATCTGTGAGGCCATGCTGGAGCTACCTGCAGAACAAACGAGCATTCCTTCAGAATCTTGGAGATCACTCTTGGAAGAAGAACTAGAGGCGGAAAGATATAAGCAGGATGATACTTCCAAGGAAGTGACAATGCATCCACTGCTTCCGCTTGAGGATCCCTGTATCTGGACAGATACCTGGGAAGTTTCTTGTTTAGATGAGAGGCCATCAGATCTATTTCTGGAAGTCCCCACATTTGGACAATCTGAAGAAATACCTCTGGGTGAAGAGACCATTCACCCGGATGCAACGTTTGGCGACTGAGATAATCCGCTTACCAATTGTCTATACCTGGGATATGAACCGCAGAAACTAGACAGGAGCTGGATTCCGCCCAAACCAGAATTCGAGATACTTCTTTCATAGCCAGAGGGCTGTGAGTCCCTCCTTGATGATTGATGTATGCCACAGATGTGACATTGTCTGTCTCAAAACAAATGAACGATTCTCTCTTTAGAAGAGGCCAAGACTGAAGAGCTCTGAAAATTGCACGGAGTTCCAAAATATTGATCGGTAATCTCAACTCCTGAGATTCCCAAACCCCTTGTGCCGTCAGAGACCCTCACACAGCTCCCCAACCTGTAAGACTTGCATCTGTTGAGATTACAGTCCAGGTCGGAAGAACAAAAGAAGCCCCCTGAACTAAACGATGGTGATCTGTCCACCACGTCAGAGAGTGTCGTACAATCGGTTTTAAAGATATTAATTGAGATATCTTTGTGTAATCCCTGCACCACTGGTTCAGCATACAGAGCTGAAGAGGTCGCATGTGAAAACGAGCAAAGGGGATCGCGTCTGATGCAGCAGTCATAAGACCTAGAATTTCCATGCATAAGGCTACCGAAGGGAATGATTGTGACTGAAGGTTTCGACAAGCTGATATCAATTTTAGATGTCTCTTGTCTGTCAAAGATAGAGTCATGGACACTGAATCTATCTGGAAACCCAAAAAGGTTACCCTTGTTTGAGGAATCAATGAACTTTTTAGTAAATTGATCCTCCAACCATGATCTTGAAGAAACAACACAAGTCGATTCGTATGAGATTCTGCTAAATGTGAAGACTGAGCAAGTACCAAGATATCGTCCAAATAAGGAAATACCACAATACCCTGTTCTCTGATTACAGACAGAAGGGCACCGAGAACCTTTGTAAAAATTCTTGGAGCTGTTGCTAGGCCAAACGGCAGAGCCACAAACTGGTAATGCTTGTCTAGGAACGAGAATCTCAGAAACTGATAGTGATCTGGATGAATCGGAATATGCAGATATGCATCCTGTAAATCTATTGTAGACATATAATGCCCTTGCTGAACAAAAGGCAGGATAGTCCTTACAGTTACCATTTTGAATGTTGGTATCCTTACATAACGATTCAATATTTTTAGATCCAGAACTGGTCTGAAGGAATTCTCCTTCTTTGGTACAATGAAGAGATTTGAATAAAACCCCAGCCCCTGTTCCAGAACTGGAACTGGCATAATTACTCCAGCCAACTCTAGATCTAAAACACATTTCAGAAATGCTTGAGCCTTCGCTGGATTTACTGGGACACGGGAAAGAAAAAATCTCTTTGCAGGAGGCCTTATCTTGAAGCCAATTCTCTACCCTTCTGAAACAATATTCTGAATCCAAAGATTGTGAACGGAATTGATCCAAATTCCTTTAAAAAAACGTAATCTGCCCCCTACCAGCTGAGCTGGAATGAGGGCCGCACCTTCATGTGGACTTAGGAGCTGGCTTTGATTTTCTAAAAGGCTTGGATTTATTCCAGACTGGAGATGGTTTCCAAACTGATACCGCTCCTGAGGATGAAGGATCAGGCTTTTGTTCCTTGTTGTGACGAAAGGAACGAAAACGATTATTAGACCTAAATTTACCTTTAGATTTTTTATCCTGTGGTAAAAAAGTTCCTTTCCCTCCAGTGACAGTTGAGATAATAGAATCCAACTGAGAACCAAATAATTTATTACCCTGGAAAGAAAGGGAAAGCAGAGTAGACTTAGAAGACATATCAGCATTCCAAGTTTTAAGCCATAAAGCTCTTCTAGCTAAAATAGCTAGAGACATATACCTGACATCAACTCTAATGATATCAAAGATGGCGTCACAAATAAAATTATTAGCATGTTGAAGAAGAATAATAATGCTATGAGAATTATGATCTGTTACTTGTTGCGCTAAAGCTTCCAACCAAAAAGTTGAAGCTGCAGCAACATCCGCCAAAGATATAGCAGGTCTAAGAAGATTACCTGAACACAAGTAAGCTTTTCTTAGAAAGGATTCCATTTTCCTATCTAAAGGATCCTTAAAGGAAGTACCATCTGCCGTAGGAATGGTAGTACGCTTAGCAAGAGTAGAGACAGCCCCATCAACCTTAGGGATTTTGTCCCAAAATTCTAATCTGTCAGATGGCACAGGATTTAATTGCTTAAAACGTTTAGAAGGAGTAAATGAATTACCCAAATTATTCCATTCCCTGGAAATTACTTCAGAAATAGCACCAGGAACAGGAAAAACTTCTGGAATAACTACAGGAGATTTAAAAACCTTATCTAAACGTTTAGATTTAGTATCAAGAGGACCAGAATCCTCAATTTCTAATGCAATTAGGACTTCTTTAAGTAAAGAACGAATAAATTCCATTTTAAATAAATATGAAGATTTATCAGCATCAACCTCTGAGACAGAATCCTCTGAACCAGAAGAGCCTTTATTAGAATCAGAATGATGATGTTCATTTAAAAATTCATCTGAAAAATGAGAAGTTTTAAAAGACTTTTTACGTTTACTAGAAGGAGGAATAACAGACATTGCCTTCTTAATGGATTTAGAAACAAAATCTCTTATGTTATCAGGAACACTCTGAGTATTAGATGTTGATGGAACAGCAACAGGTAATGTAACTTTACTAAAGGAAATATTATCTGCATTAACAAGTTTGTCATGACATTCAATACAAACAACAGCTGGAGGAACAGCTACCAAAAGTTTACAGCAGATACACTTAGCTTTGGTAGCTCCAGCACCAGGCAGCGATTTTCCAGAAGTATCTTCTGACTCAGCTTCAACATGGGACATCTTGCAATATGTAATAGAAAAAACAACATATAAAGCAAAATTGATCAAATTCCTTAAATGACAGTTTCAGGAATGGGAAAAAATGCCAGTGAACAAGCTTCTAGCAACCAGAAGCAATAAAAAATGAGACTTAAATAATGTGGAGACAAAAGTGACGCCCATATTTTTTTAGCGCCAAATAAGACGCCCACATTATTTGGCGCCTAAATGCTTTTGGCGCCAAAAATGACGCCACATCCAGAACGCCAACATTTTTGGCGCAAAAGAACGTCAAAAATTACGCAACTTCCGGCGACACGTATGACGCCGGAAACAGAAAAAAAAATTTGCGCCAAAAAAGTCTGCGCCAAGAATGACGCAATAAAATGAAGCATTTTCAGCCCCCGCGAGCCTAACAGCCTACAGGGAAAAGTCAAATTTTAAGGTAAGAAAAACATTGTTTAATTCAAATGCATTATCCCAAATATGAAACTGACTGTCTGAAAATAAGGAATGTTGAACATCCTGAGTCAAGGCAAATAAATGTTTGAATACATATATTTAGAACTTTATAAAAAAGTGCCCAACCATAGCTTAGAGTGTCACAGAAAATAAGACTTACTTACCCCAGGACACTCATCTACATGTTGTAGAAAGCAAAACCAGTACTGAAACGAAAATCAGCAGAGGTAATGGTATATATATATAAGAGTATATCGTCGATCTGAAAAGGGAGGTAAGAGATGAATCTCTACGACCGATAACAGAGAACCTATGAAATAGACCCCGTAGAAGGAGATCATTGAATTCAAATAGGCAATACTCTCCTCACATCCCTCTGACATTCACTGCACGCTGAGAGGAAAACCGGGCTCCAACCTGCTGCGGAGCGCATATCAACGTAGAATCTAGCACAAACTTACTTCACCACCTCCATAGGAGGCAAAGTTTGTAAAACTGATTTGTGGGTGTGGTGAGGGGTGTATTTGTAGGCATTTTGAGGTTTGGGAAACTTTGCCCCTCCTGGTAGGAATGTATATCCCATACGTCACTAGCTCATGGACTCTTGCTAATTACATGAAAGAAAGGTTACCTTTGTCTGAGGAATCAAATAACGTTTTGGTAAATTGATCCTCCAATCATGTCTTTGAAGATACAACACTAGTTGATTCGTGTGAGATTCTGCAGAACGTAAAGACTGAGTGAGTACCAATATATTTTCCAAATAAGGAAACACCGCAATACCCCGCTGTCTGATTACAGAGAGAAGGGCACCGAGAACCTTTGAAAATATTCTTGGAGCTGTCGCTAGGTCAAAAGGAAGAGCAACAAATTGGTAATGCTTGTCTAGAAAAGAGAATCTCAGGAACTGATAGTGAGCCGGATGAATCGGAATATGAAGATATGCATCCTGTAAGTCTATTGTGGACATATAATGCTCTTGCTGAACAAAAGGCAGAATAGTCCTTATAGTCACCATCTTGAAAGTTGGTACTCTTACATATCGATTCAAAATCTTTAGATTCAAAACTGGTCTGAATGAATTTTCTTTTTTTTTCTGGACAATGAATAGATTTGAATAAAACCCCAGACCCTGTTCCTGAAGTGGAACTGGCATGATTACCCCTGATAACTCCAGGTCTGAAACACACTTCAGGAAAGCCTGAGCCTTTACTGGGTTCACTGGAATGCGTGAGAGAAAAAATCTTCTCACACGCGGTCTTACTCTGAATCCTATTCTGTACCCCTGAGAGACAATACTCTGAATCCAATGATTTTGGACCGAATTGATCCAAACATCTTTGAAAAATTTTAATCTGCCCCCTACCAGCTGAGCTGGAATGAGGGCCGCACCTTCATGTGGACTTGGGAGCTGGCTTTGATCTCTTAAATGGCTTGGATTTATTACAATTTGAGGAAGGCTTCCAATTGGAAAGAGATTCCTTTGGGGAAGGATTAGATTTCTGTTCCTTATTATGTCGAAAGGAACGAAAATGGTTAGAAGCTTTAGATTTACCCTTAGGTTTTTTTATTCTGAGGCAAAAAAACTCCCTTCCCCCCAGTGACAGTTGAAATTATTGAATCCAACTGAGAACCAAATAATTTATTACCTTGGAAAGAAAGAGATAGCAATATGGACTTAGAAATCATATCAGCATTCCAAGATTTGAGCCACAAAGCTCTTCTAGCTAAAATAGCTAAAGACAAATATCTAACATCAATTTTGATGATATCAAAAATAGCATCACAAATGAAATTATTAGCATGTTGAATCAACTTAACAATGCTAGACAAATCATGATCCGATACTTGTTGCACTAAAGTTTCCAATCAAAAAGTTGAAGCAGCTGCAACATCAGCCAAAGAAATTGCAGGCCTAAGAAGATGACCTGAATATAAATAAGCCTTCCTTAGATAAGATTCAAGTTTCCTATCTAAAGGATCTTTAAAAGAAGTACTATCTTCCATAGGAATAGTAGTACATTTAGCAAGAGTAGAGATAGCCCCATCAACTTTGGGGATCTTTTCCCAAAACTCCAATCTAACTGCTGGCAAAGGATACAATTTTTTAAACATTTAGTCCTCTTGATATTAAAAATAGTAGTTTCCTCCATATCTAATGTAATCAACACTTCTTTTAATAAATAACAAATATACTTCATTTTAAATAAATTAGAGGATTTGTCAGTGTCAATATCTGAGGCAAGATCTTCTGAATCAGAGAGATCCTCATCAGAGATAGATAAACTCTATGAGAAGTTTTAAAAGACCTTTTACGTTTATTAGAAGGCGGAATGGCAAAGCCTTCTGAATAGAATCAGAAATAAAATCTTTTAAATTTACAGGTATATCTTGTGCATTAGATGTTGAGGGAACAGCAACAGGTAATGAACTACTACTGATGGATACATTTTCTGCATGTAAAAGTTTATCATGACAACTATTACAAACCACAGCTGGAGGTATAATCTCCACAAGTTTACAAATGCACTTAGCTTTGGTAGAACTGTTATCAGGCAGCAGGGATCCAACAGTGAATTCTGAGACAGGATCAGATTGAGACATCTTGCAAATGTAAGAGAAAAAAACAACATATAAAGCAAAATAATCAATTTCCTTATATGGCGGTTTCAGGAATGGGAAAAAATGCAAACAGCATAGCCCTCTGACATAGAAAAAGGCAAGAGGTAAATAGGAATGGAGTCTTAAATAATGAAAATATTTGGTGCCAAGTATGACGCACAACAAACAGAAAAATATTTTTTGGCGTCAAAAACGTCCGATAACAACACATTCGCATCATAGATAATGCAACCTTTGTGAAGGACTCAGCGTCAACTAAGATGCCGGAAATGACTAATTTGTGTCAACAAATGTAACTTTGCGCCAACAAATCTTGCGCCAAAAATGACATAAATAAACTTTAGCATTTTGCGCCGTCGCAAGCCTAATCCTGCCCGTGAATTTAAAAGACAGTCTATTTGAAAAAGAGACTATACCCCAGGTAAGAAATACATTTTCATAAAAAACATTTCCCAGATATGAAACTGACAGTCTGCAAAAGGAAATATACTGAAAACCTGAATCATGGCAAATATAAGTACAATACATATATTTAGAACTTTATATAAATACATAAAGTGCCAAACCATAGCTGAAAGTGTCTCAAGTAATGAAAACATACTTACAAAAAGACACCTATCCACATATAGCAGATAGCCAAACCAGTACTGAAACGGTTATCAGTAGAGGTAATGGAATATGAGAGTATATCGTCGATCTGAAAAAGGGAGATAGGAGATGAATCTCTACAACCGATAACAGAGAACCTATGAAATAGATCCCTGTAAGGAAAACCATGGCATTCAATAGGTGATACTCCCTTCACTTCCCTCTGACATTCACTGTACTCTGAAAGGAATTGGGCTTCAAAAATGCTGAGAAGCACATATCAACGTAGAAATCTTAGCACAAACTTACTTCACCACCTCCATAGGAGGCAAAGTTTGTAAAAACTGAATTGTAGGTGTGGTGAGGGGTGTATTTATAGGCATTTTGACGTTTGGGAAACTTTGCCCCTCCTGGTAGGATTGTATATCCCATACATGAAAGAAATATCAACACTGAACTAGTGTATGTATAATATATACAATTATATTTAATTCACTTAGACACAGCAATTGCATTTGTTTTCTCTAAAATTGGATTTGTTATCAATTGTTCAATGTTGCAGGGTCATGGGATGTGTACCCGGTCCGGTATGAGAGTGCAGTTCCCTTCCGTGTTTTGTATATGTCTAGGGTGATTACATATTCCTGTGCACCCTTCCCTTGTTTTCAGTTTGTTTGGATTTGAAAGCTTGCATTGTGTGGCTGTTTTAGGGTCTCAGGTATTGGAAAGGACCTTGACGTGGTACCTGAGCTTGTCCCATTTGGCCAGATGCGGTGACTAACCTTTACATTTTTGCTTTTAAATCTTAGCTGAGAGCTTGTGAGTGCTGGGTTTTCTCTGTGTGTTGTATTAATTTGTTTTGTAATTTTCCCTATGGTTCTTGCACCCAGACCTGTCTGGGGTTAAATGCTTGTGGCTCTGGGGACAGCACAGCTTCCTGTGAGTGCCAGTGGCACCCAGGGCTGAGCATGTTGCAGAGTCATGGGATGTGTACCTGGTCCGGTATGAGAGTGCAGTTCCCTTCCGTGTTTAGTATATGTCTAGGGTGATTACATATTCCTGTGCACCCTTCCCTTGTTTTCAGTTTGTTTGGATTTGAAAGCTTGCATTGTGTGGCTGTTTTAGGGTCTCAGGTATTGGAAAGGACCTTGACGTGGTACCTGAGCTTGTCCCATTTGGCCGGATGTGGTGACTAACCTTTCCATTTTTGCTTTTAAATCTTAGCTGAGAGCTTGTAAGTGAGTGCTGGGTTTTCTCTGTGTGTTGTATTAATTTGTTTTGTCATTTTCCCTATGGTTCTTGCACCCAGACCTGTCTGGGGTTAACTGCTTGTGGCTCTGGGGACAGCACAGCTTCCTGTGAGTGCCAGTGGCACCCAGGGCTGAGCATGTTGCAGGGTCATGGGATGTGTACCCGGTCCGGTATGAGAGTGCAGTTCCCTTCCGTGTTTTGTATTGTTCAATGTAAATACCTCAATTTACATTTTTCCAAACCATATTAAAGGGACAGTCTAGTCCAAAATAAACTTTCATGATTCAAATAGGGCATGTCATTTTAAACAATTTTCCAATTTACTTTTATTACCAATGCTGCTTTATCTTGGTATTCTTAGTTGAAAGCTAAACCTAGGAGGCTCATATGCTAATTTCTTTGACTTTGAAGGCCGCCTCTTATCTGATTGCATTTTGATCGTTTTTAACTACTAGAGGATGTTAGTTCATGTGTGTCATATAGATAACAATGAGCTCATGCATATGGAGTTACCTAGGAGTCAGCACTAATTGACTGTGTATTAAAACAACTAATATTCTGTTTGTTTAAAAATAAAGTAGAATTCATATTAATTACCATGCTTTTTCTATTTTGAAGACACCGCTTCATGCTGCTATCTCTCATTAGCTGACAGCCCCGGCAGACAGTCACTAAAATGGCTCAAAGCAATTGACCAATCAGATTGATTATTCAAATTTGCAAGTGAATATGCTAATCGGCAATGTGCGATCCCGGTCACATGCACACTATGACCAAACCCTACATGAATGTCTCTGTAGTGTGAAGCCTGTAAACAAGAGTATGTGTGCATGAGTATTTGGACAGAGCAAGTCTGCAAGTGCTAATAACACATAACATTCCATGCTGCGGGTAACGATCACGTGACTACAGTTACAGTGGGTAGTGATGTCGCGAACCTAAAATTTTGCGTTCGCGAACAGCGAATGCGAACTTCCACAAAAGTTTGCGAACCAGCGAAACGGGCGAACTGCCATTAACTTCAATAGGCAGGCGAATTTTAAAACCCACAGGGACCCTTTCTCGCCACAAAAGTGATGGAAAAGTTGTTAAAGGGGACTAACACCTGGACTGTGGCATGCCGGAGGGGGATCCATGGCAAAACTCCCATGGAAAATGGGAGGCATAAATCACCAAAAATTCCTAAATTGTTTGGAATAACGTGCTTTAAAACATCAGGTATGATGTTGTATCGTTCATGTAGTGTAAGGGTTATGCCCGCTTCACAGTGACAGACCAAACTCCCCGTTTAACGCACCACAAACAACCGCAAACAGTCCATTTGCACAACAGCAAACTCCCCATAGATCAATAGATGCAATAGATACATTTGATGATAGATACGATAGATAGATTTGATAGATAAATAGACAGATTTGATAGATAGATAGATAGATAGATAGATAGATAGATAATTTCCCAGACAGAGAATTACAAGACGGGCGGTCTGGGACCCTTGGTAAAGTTCCCAGAGGCAGATGCGGCGCCCGAGGCTCTGATTAGAACAGAGCACTCTGTGTGAACCGGGAGATGGAAAAAGATGCTTGGCCGGTCCTCCTACTTCAAATTTGGGGCACTGCGCGTGCAATCTACTGTGCCACCAGATATGAGTGGTGTGTTAAGTAGTACTATTCTTAGCAGTTTAAGCCCTGTTATGTGGCTTTTTTTTGGTTTGGGTTTTGAAGTCGCAGTGCAGCACCAGAGGCCAGAAAAATTAGGCATGTACACATGCCTGAAAAATTAGGTATTGTTGCAGCCGCTGCTGTAGCAGCGGCCAGAAAAATTGATGTTTGACAGTTAGAAAGTGCCCTAAAACATTGCGGCTTGAACCCTAGTAGGTGGCGGATAAGTCACGCAAGTCATCCGGCATTCAAAGATAAAATACAGCAGCGTGTGGACCATTTTTAGCCCAAGGCAGCTCATCAGGCCTTTTTACTCGAATGTATCGCCCAATGTCAGTCCCTTCGGGATCCATTCCTCATTCATTTTAATAAAGGTGAGATAATCAAGACTTTTTTGACCTAGGCGACTTCTCTTCTCAGTGACAATACCTCCTGCTGCACTGAAGGTCCTTTCTGACAGGACACTTGAAGCGGGGCAGGCCAGAAGTTCGATTGCAAATTGGGATAGCTCAGGCCACAGGTCAAGCCTGCACACCCAGTAGTCAAGGGGTTCATCGCTCCTCAGAGTGTCCAGATCTGCAGTTAATGCAAGGTAGTCTGCTACCTGTCGGTTGAGTCGTTCTCTGAGGCTGGATCCCGAAGGGCTGTGGCGATGCATAGGAGTTAAAAATGTCCGCATGTCCTCTATCAACATGTCTGGAAAGCGTCCTGTCCTTTGCGGCGTGGTCGTGGGAGGAGGAGTATTACTTTCATCTCTTCCCCTGTTAGATTCCTGTTGTGCTGTGACATCACCCTTATACGCTGTGTAAAGCATACTTTTTAATTTATTTTTGAACTGCTCCATCCTTTCCGACTTGCGGGAATTCGGTAACATTTCAGTCACTTTATGCTTATACCGGGGGTCTAGTAGCGTGGACACCCAGTACAGTTCGTTCTCCTTCAGCTTTTTATACAAGTGTCCCTCAACAGTAACGACAGCATGAAAGACCCCATTTGCACAAGGTTGGATGCCGAGCTACTCATGTCACGTTCCTCGTCCTCAGTGATGTCACTGAAGGTATCTTCTTCCCCCCAGCAACGTACAACACCATGGGTACCAGATAGGTGACAACAACGAGCACCCTGGGATGCCTGTTGTGCTTGGTCTTCCTTCTCCTCCTGAAAGCCACATTCCTCCTCTGTCTCCTCTTCCTCACAATCCTCTTCCTGCGTTGCCGCTGGTCCAGCAAGCGATGCTGATAAGGCTGTTTCTGGTGGTGATGGAGACCACAACTCTTCCTCTTCACGCTCATCTACGGCCTGATCCAGCACTCTTCGCAGGGCACGCTCCGGGAAGAAAACAAATGGTATGATGTCGCTGATGGTGCCTTTGGTGCGACTGACTAGGTTTGTCACCTCCTCAAAAGGATGCATGAGCCTACAGGCATTGCGCATGAGCGTCCACTAACGTGGCAAAAAAATCCCCAGCTCCCCAGAGGCTGTCCTAGCACCGCGGTCATAGAAATACTCGTTAACAGCTTTTTCTTGTTGAAGCAGGCGGTCGAACATTAGGAGTGTTGAATTCCAACGTGTCGGGCTGTCGCAAATCAAGCGCCTCACTGGCAGGTTGTTTCGCCGCTGGATATCTGACAAGTGCGCCATGGCCGTGTAGGAACGCCTGAAATGGCCACACACCTTCCTGGCCTGCTTCAGGACGTCCTGTAAGCCTGGGTACTTATGCACAAAGCGTTGTACAATTAGATTACACCCATGTGCCATGTACGGCACATGTGTCAACTTGCCCAATTTCAATGCCGCCACCAAATTACTTCCGTTGTCAGAAACCACTTTGCTGATCTCCAGTTGGTGTGGAGTCAGCCACTGATCCACCTGTGCATTCAGGGCGGACAGGAGTACTGCTGCGGTGTGACTCTCTGCTTTCAGGCAAGCCAACCCCAAGACGGCGTGACACCTGACTGTGGGCAGATGAGCAGGAACTGCTCTGGAAGAGAGATGGATTGGCGGATGGTTGAGAGGGGGCAAGGAGCACAGCAGTGATTGACGTGGCTGAAGATGCTGGACCAGGAGGAGGATGGCGGCTTTGAGTTTGTGTGCTGCTTGTCCTCATGTGTTCATCCCATAGGTGTTTGTGATGTGAGATCATGTGCCTTCGCAAAGCAGTTGTACCTAGGTGGGTGTTGGACTTCCCACGACCCAGTTTCTTTTGGCACAGGTTGCAAATGGCAATGTCAGAGGCAGACACATAAAAAAATGCCACACTGCTGAGCTCTGCGATGATGGCATTCTGGTGGTGGCAACAGCATGCTTTGATTGGCTTGCTGTCTGGCTGACCCCGGGTGCCGATGAATGCTGTCTGACTGTGTCACTAGCTCCTTGCGATAACCTCCCCCTGCTTCTCTCTGTCTCCCCATCTGAACTTTCCACCTGTTCTTCTTCTCTTCTACAGGGCGCCCACGTGACATCCACGGACGCATCGTCATCATCAACCCCTTCACTTGTATCTGACAACTCAACAACGGAAGCAACGGCGGGTACAACATCATCATCACACCGTGCGTCGTCCATGTCTGTAATGCTGCCTGACTGAGACATATCACAGTTATCTACATCCTCTGTCAATGATGGTTGCGCATCACTCATTTCTTCACACTGAGGTGTACATAACTCCTCTGACAGATCAAGTGAGGCGGCTGTGGTGCTAGTGTCAGTGGTGGCGGCAGGTGGGCGAGTGGTAAGTTGAGAGGTGCCCGAAGCTAAGCTAGAGGAGGAGGATGGTGCGTCAAGCTTACGAGCGGAAGCTGTAGAAGATTGGTTGTCCTGTGTTATAAAGTCAACTATTTCATCAGAACTTTTCGTGTTCATGGTACGTGGCCTAACACTGGGCATTATTCTATGGCCAAAGGGAATCACAGGACCACAACGGCCCCTGCGGGTTGGCCTGCCTCTGCCTGTCATTTTTTTTTTTTCAATTAGTGCTACTATGCGTGCAAGCTACTGTGAGTGGGCACAGTATACACTACTATAAAACAAGATAATATGAGTGGTGGCACTGGACCAGTGGGCACAGTATACGCTGTGAGCCTGACACAAAAAAGCAGACTGATGTTTCACAGTCAAAATAGTTTTTTTATTTTCAAATGTACACTTACACTACTATTAAACAAGATAATATGAGTGGTGGCACTGGGCAAGTGGGCACAGTATACACTGTGAGCCTGACACACACGCTGGCAGTGGCAGGCTGGCCTGGCAACTGCTATAAGATTACACTAGCAGACTGATGTAAAAGTTTTTTTTTAAAAAAAGGGTACACTACTGTTACACCAGATATGACTGGTGGTGGCACTGAGAAAGAAGGCACAGTATATGCTGTGAGCCTGACACACAGGCTGGCAGTGGCAGGCTGGCCTGGCAACTGAAATTAGATTACACTAGCAGACTGATATAAAAAATTTTTTTTATAAATTTACACTACTGTTACACCAGATATGACTGGTGGTGGCACTGAGCAAGTAGGCACAGTATATGCTGTGAGCCTGACACACGGGCTGGCAGTGGCAGGCTGGCCTGGCAACTGAAATTAGATTACACTAGCAGACTGATGTAAAAGTTTTTTTTTTTTTAATTTACACTAATGTTACACCAGATATGAGTGGTGGCACTGAGCAAGTAGGCACAGTATATGCTGTGAGCCTGACACACAGGCTGGCAGTGGCAGACGGGCAACTGCTATTAGTTTACACTAGCAGACTGATGTAAAAGTTTTTTTTTTTAATTTACACTAATGTTACACCAGATATGAGTGGTGGCACTGAGCAAGTAGGCACAGTATATGCTGTGAGCCTGACACACAGGCTGGCAGTTGCAGGCTGGCCTGGCAACTGAAATTAGATTACACTAGCAGACTGATGTAAAAGTTTTTTTTTTAAATGTACACTACTGTTACACCAGATATGAGTGGTGGCACTGAGCAAGTAGGCACAGTATATGCTGTGAGCCTGACACACAGGCTGGCAGTGGCCGGCGGGCAACTGCTATTAGATTACACTAGCAAACTGATGTAAAAGTTTTTTTTAAAAATTTACACTACTGTTACACCAGATATGACTGGTGGTGACACTGAGCAAGTAGGCACAGTATATGCTGTGAGCCTGACACACAGGCTGGCAGTGGCAGGCTGGCCTGGCAACTGAAATTAGATTACACTAGCAGACTGATATAAAAGTTTTTTTTTTTTAATTTACACTACTGTTACACCAGATATGACTGGTGGCACTGAGCAAGTAGGCACAGTATATGCTGTGAGCCTGACACACAGGCTGGCAGTGGCAGGCTGGCCTGGCAACTGAAATTAGATTACACTAGCAGACTGATGTAAAAGTTTTTTTTGTTTTTTTTAAATTTACACTAATGTTACACCAGATATGACTGGTGGTGGCACTGAGCAAGTAGGCACAGTATATGCTGTGAGTCTGACACACAGGCTGGCAGTGGCAGGCAGGCAACTGCTATTAGATTACACTAGCAGACTGATGTAAAAGTTTTTTTTTTTAAATTTACACTACTGTTACACCAGATATGACTGGTGGTGACACTGAGCAAGTAGGCACAGTATATGCTGTGAGCCTGACACACAGGCTGGCAGTGGCAGGCTGGCCTGGCAACTGAAATTAGATTACACTAGCAGACTGATGTAAAAGTTTTTTTTTTAAAATTTACACTACTGTTACACCAGATATGAGTGGTGTGGCACTGGGCAAGTGGGTCTGGCACACACGCTGGCAGGCAGGCAACTGCAATTAGATTACACTAGCAGACTGATGTTTCACAGTCAAAAAAGTTTTTTTTTTAAATTTACACTACTGTTACACCAGATATGACTGGTGGTGGCACTGAGCAAGTAGGCACAGTATATGCTGTGAGCCTGACACACAGGCTGGCACTGGCAGGCAGGCAACTGCTATTAGATTACACTAGCATACTGATGTAAAAGTTTTTTTTTTTTAATTTACACTAATGTTACACCAGATATGACTGGTTTTGGCACTGAGCAAGTAGGCACAGTATATGCTGTAAGCCTGACACACAGTCTGGCAGTGGCAGGCAGGCAACTGCTATTAGATTACACTAGCAGACTGATGTAAAAGTTTTTAGTTTTTTTTTAATTTACACTAATGTTACACCAGATATGACTGGTTTTGGCACTGAGCAAGTAGGCACAGTATATGCTGTGAGCCTGACACACAGGCTGGCAGTGGCAGGCTGGCCTGGCAACTGAAATTAGATTACACTAGCAGACTGATGTAAAAGTTTTTTGTTTTTTTTTAAATTTACACTAATGTTACACCAGATATGACTGGTGGTGGCACTGAGCAAGTAGGCACAGTATATGCTGTGAGTCTGACACACAGGCTGGCAGTGGCAAGCAGGCAACTGCTATTAGATTACACTAGCAGACTGATGTAAAAGTTTTTTTTTTTAAATTTACACTACTGTTACACCAGATATGAGTGGTGTGGCACTGGGCAAGTGGGTCTGGCACACACGCTGGCAGGCAGGCAACTGCAATTAGATTACACTAGCAGACTGATGTTTCACAGTCAAAAAAGTTTTTTTTTTTAAATTTACACTACTGTTACACCAGATATGACTGGTGGTGGCACTGAGCAAGTAGGCACAGTATATGCTGTGAGCCTGACACACAGGCTGGCAGTGGCAGGCAGGCAACTGCTATTAGATTACACTAGCATACTGATGTAAAAGTTTTTTTTTTTTAATTTACACTAATGTTACACCAGATATGACTGGTTTTGGCACTGAGCAAGTAGGCACAGTATATGCTGTAAGCCTGACACACAGTCTGGCAGTGGCAGGCAGGCAACTGCTATTAGATTACACTAGCAGACTGATGTAAAAGTTTTTAGTTTTTTTTTAATTTACACTAATGTTACACCAGATATGACTGGTTTTGGCACTGAGCAAGTAGGCACAGTATATGCTGTGAGCCTGACACACAGGCTGGCAGTGGCAGGCTGGCCTGGCAACTGAAATTAGATTACACTAGCAGACTGATGTAAAAGTTTTTTTTTTTTTTAATTTACACTAATGTTACACCAGATATGTGTGGTGGCACTGAGCAAGTAGGCACAGTATATGCTGTGAGCCTGACACACAGGCTGGCAGTGGCAGGCTGGCCTGGCTACTGAAATTAGATTACACTAGCAGACTGATATAAAAGTTTTTTTTTTTTAAATTTACACTAATGTTACACCAGATATGAGTGGTGGCACTGAGCAAGTAGGCACAGTATATGCTGTGAGCCTGACAGTGGCAGGCAGGCAACTGCTATTAGATTACAAAGAAAAAAAACAAAAAAAAAACGACTGATATAGCCCTAAAAAGGGCTTTTTGGGGTGCTGTCCTTACAGCAAACATCAGATGAGTCCTTCAGGACTGTAGTGGACACTGAATACACTAGCCTAGCTATCAATTTCCCTATTAAATTAGCAGCAGCTACACTGTCCCTCCTCTCACTAGCAATGCAGCTTCCGAATGAATCTAAAATGGCTGCTGTCCATGAGGTGTAAGGGTCTGGGTGGGAGGGTCTGCTGCTGATTGGCTGGAATGCGCCTGCTGACTGTGAGATACAGGGTCAAAGTTTAGGCAATGATGACGAATAGGGGGCGGATCGAACATCGCATATGTTCGCCCGCCGCTGCAAACGCAAACAAGCTATGTTCGCCGGGAACTGTTCTCCGGCGAACTGTTCGCGACATCACTAACAGTGGGTATTGAAAAGGATCACCCCCCTTTTCAACAGCACACACAAATCCATTTGACCTTCAACTGTGATCAGCTGTGGGCATATTTATTAGCTCAGCGTGAAAAGAGCTTTCCTGGAGCATCTAAGTCCCAGGTAGTGCAACGGAAGCAAACAATAAACTTTGGGTGGCAAGGCACTTTCAAAAGATCTCTGGGATAATGTTGTGGACAGGCACAAGTCAGGAGACGATACAAGAAAATATCAAAGGCTTTATCAATGCCTAGAAGTACAGTGAAGTCTATTATCAAGAAGGGGAATGTATTTGGTACAACACAGACCCTCTCTGGATTAGGACGTCGCTCCAAACTGGATGAAAGAGCCAGAAGGAAACCGGTCAGAGAGGCTACCAAGAGGCCCACAGCAACTCTGAAGTAGTTGCAGGAATTTATGACAAAGAGTTGTCAATGTGTGCATGTGACAACAATATCACAAATTCTCCACAAATGTGACTTGTATGGGAGGGTTGCAAGAAAAAAGCCACTCCTCAAGAAAGGCCTCATGCAGTCACGACTGAGCTTTGCCATAACACACCTAGGAGATTCTGAGGCCACATGGAAAAAGGTGTTATGGTTAGATGAAACTAAATATAATTATTTGGCCTCCACACCAAATGATATGTCTGGAGGAAATCCAATACAGCTCACCATCTAAATAACACCATACCTATAGTAAAGCATGGAGGTGGTAATATCCTGTTATGGGGGTGTTTCTCTGCAGCAGGCACTGGAGCACTTTTCAGGATAGAATGAATAATGGATGGGGCAACATGCCATCAAATTCTTGAGGAAAATCTGCTGCCCTCTGTGCGGAAGTTTCCAACGGGAAGGTTTACCTTCAAACATGACAATGACCCAAAGAACACAGCAAAAATGACCACACAGTGGTTGAAGGAGAAAAAGGTGAATGTCCTTGTATGGCCTAGTCAGGGCCCAGACTTAAACCGCATTGAATATCTGTGGCATGATTTGAAGACTGCACTCCACAAACCGTCATCATCAAATGTAACGGAACTGAAGCAGTTCTGCAAAGAAGAGAGTGGGCAAATATTGCATAGTCAAGATGCGCATTTAGTAGAGACATATCCCAACAGACTAAAGGCTGTAATTAAAGCAAAAAGGTCGTTCAAAAAATACTTAGACAAGGGGGTGATCTTTTTTGCACTCAGTGATTCAGTTTTTGAATTGTCTTTATTTTTGCCTGAAATGTTGGTGTTATACATTTCACTTGGATGTTATAAGTTGTACTGAGTAATTACAACTGGATAAACAAAAACTGTGTCTGTCTTTATATCAGGCTGCAAAGCAGCAAAATGTGATTATTTTCAAGGGGGGTGATTCTTTTCAATACCCACTGTATAAACAATAGAGACAGAGACAAACACTCCTCCTACTGACAGCCTTGCAATAGAAATGAATTATGGGATTTAATATGGAGTGCAAAATAGGACATTTTTAAATTGAGTTTATTAGAATAAAGCTAAAAAAAAAATTACATATAATTAGGAGACATCATTTTACTACGTTTGTTTAAATAGTTTATTTTAATTTTGAAGGTTTAATGTCCCTTTAAGTAACAAAAGGAAAGGATTTGTGTCAGACGCTGGGAAGGGTTTGGCTGTTACTGAAAAAAACACAAGGCGAGATGTCAGAGAAAAAGTTTTAGGAGACACACTAGCCTGGCTGTCAAAGGTACACAGAATAAAATGCGTTTACGTTTTAGTAAATTGTGCTCATGATTTACTAAATAATGTACACTTTTTATATATATTTATAAGAGAAAATATACTTCACACATAGCAGAGCTATACGAGATGCTATGTTTAAAGTAGGGGATTGCAGCACTCAGAATATACTTAATTTAGATCTAATATGTAGAAAAAGGCTGAAACATTGAGGTTGAAAAAGGCTGAAACAAAGAGGTAAGAGCGTCCTCCAATGTCAGCTGACATTAGAGGACGCTCTTACCTCGATCTTGTCAGCTGCTTAATATATTACGGTACTGTTTTATCAATGAGCTCAATGTTGCAACTATATGAAAGAAGATATCTACATCATAACATGTAACATTTATGGAACTTTGTTACTTTGAGACTTTTTAGTCTCCATTACACACTTCTTATGTTGTCTTTATTTGTTGCTTCTTAGTTATATCGTTATTGTCATTGTTTATGTACCATGTATACATGAGCTTAGTCTTATTACCAGTGTAGTAACTGGTGTAGATTTGTCTAGGCCTTCCACTGCAGTAGCATATTTAGATGAGGAATTCATTTGCATTATCTCTATAGTTTTGGTTGTTTAAATTCTGCAATAAATGTGTTACATATCAATTGGGCCTTTTGTGTTTGAGCCTCTTTGTTGGATACAATGTTTCAGCCTTTTTCTACATATTAGATCTAAGTTAAGTATATTCTGAGTGCTGCAATCCCCTACTTTAAACATAGCATGTCGTATAGCTCTGCTATGTGTGAAATATATTTTCTCTTATAAATATATTTGAATTTTTTATAAAATTTTGGGGTCTGCACCAGGACCTGGCCCAGCTGGCGCGATCCAGGTTATTACATTTTCAGACATTTTACCTTGAAGGTTTAATTAAAGGTGTCTGATACAAACCTTTTTCTCCCTATTTTACAATTATATATATATATATATATATATATATATATATATATATATATATATATATATATATATTTATAAATGATGTGGCCACTCTGGGGCTCCGTAGAAAAAAATTATCTTGGCCCTCCCTGTGATGCTTACAGAACTGCCCACTCCCCTGGTTACCTGTATAAAGGCACCTCCTTTTACACTGCCCCCGCCGCCTCCTGTCCAGCTATCAGAAGCACAGAACTTAGAGACCCTCCCCACATGTGTGCACTTACCTGGGTTTCTCTGGGCAATTGAAGGTAGCTGCTGTTGTTCACCTAGCAAGATTTTTTTTCCTCCAAAAGTTACTGTTTGTTGCATCACTAGATCTTTGTCTTTTTGGCACTGGTGTGTGGTTTAGGCGGCAGGTTCTCTTCCGTGGACTTTAAAAGGCTGATCCTATCGGTGGGCACGCTACCATTTGCCTTGGCGTGGGCCTTCACATGTTGTTTCAGAGCTCCACTGCTAGGAGTTTTCCTTGTAAACATGAAGATTCTGCCAGTCCGGCTTCAGTGTGAAGGGGATTGTGTCTTTAAAGACCGTTGTTAAGTCTGTTATTAACTACAGATGCTCACTATTTTTTCCATCATTACCTTCATATGATTTATATGCATGTCAGCCTGCTTTATTATGGAGTCTGTGACTGCCCAGGAAACCTCTGATGCTTTATTAAGGCACTAGTCCTAAAGCCCGTTCACACAGGCCATTTTTTGCAGTACAGCGGTCCCACCTCTTGCGCTCTCTCCCTCCCCCTCTCTTTTGAGCTTTCTCTCTCCCCCCTCTCTTTTGAGCTCTCTCTCCCCCCTCTCTTTTGCACTCTCTCTCTCTCTCCCCCCCTCTCTTTTGCGCTCTCTCTCCCCCCTCTATTTTGAGCTCTCTCCCCATCTCTTTTGAGCTCTTTCTCTCCCCCCTACTCTTTTGCGCTCTCCCCTACTCTTTTGCGCTCTCTCTCCCCCTCTCTCTCTCCCCCATCTCTTTTGTGCTCTCTTACTCCCCCATCTTTTTTGCGCTCTCCCCCCCCTCTCTCCCCTCTCTTTTGTGCTCTCTCTCCCCCCTCTCTTTTGTGCTCTCTCCCACCCTTTCTTTTGCGCTCTCTCTCCCCCTCTTTTGCGCTCTCTCCCCCTCTCTTTAGCGCTCTCTCTCCACCCTCTCTTTTGCGCTCTCTCTTCCGCCCTCTATTTTGCGCTCTCCCCCTCTCTCTTTTGCTGTCTCTCTCCCCCCTCTCTTTTGCGCTCTCTCTCCCCCCTCTATTTTGAGCTCTCTCCCCATCTCTTTTGAGCTCTTTCTCTCCCCCCTACTCTTTTGCGCTCTCCCCTACTCTTTTGCGCTCTCTCTCCCCCATCTCTTTTGTGCTCTCTCACTCCCCCATCTTTTTTGCGCTCTCCCCCCCTCTCTCTCCCCTCTCTTTTGTGCTCTCTCTCCCCCCCTCTCTTTTGTGCTCTCTCCCACCCTTTCTTTTGCGCTCTCTCTCCCCCTCTTTTGCGCTCTCTCACTCCCCCATCTTTTTTGCGCTCTCCCCCCCTCTCTCCCCTCTCTTTTGCGCTCTCTCTCCCCCCTCTCTTTTGTGCTCTCTCCCACCCTTTCTTTTGCGCTCTCTCTCCCCCTCTTTTGCGCTCTCCCCCCCTCTCTTTAGCGCTCTCTCTCCACCCTCTCTTTTGCGCTCTCTCTTCCGCCCTCTATTTTGCGCTCTCCCCCTCTCTCTTTTGCTGTCTCTCTCCCCCCTCTCTTTTGCTGTCTCTCTCCCCCTCTCTCTTTTGCTGTCTCTCTCCCCCTCTCTCTTTTGCTGTCTCTCTCCCCCTCTCTCTTTTGCTGTCTCTCTCCCCCTCTCTCTGTTGCTGTCTCTCTCCCCCCTCTCTTTTGCTTCTCTCTCTCCCCCTCTCTCTGTTGCTGTCTCTCTCCCCGTCTCTTTTGCGCTCTCTCCCCGTCTCTTTTGCGCTCTCTCCCCATCTCTTTTGCGCTCTCTCTCCCCCTCTCTTTTGCGCTCTCTCTCCCCGTCTCTTTTGCGCTCTCTCCCCCTCTCTTTTGCGCTCTCTCTCCCCCTCTCTTTTGCGCTCTCTCTCCCCCTCTCTTTTGCGCTCTCTCTCCCCCTCTCTTTTGCGCTCTCTCTCCCCCTCTCTTTTGCGCTCTCTCTCCCCGTCTCTTTTGCGCTCTCACCCCCTCTCTTTTGCGCTCTCTCTCCCCGTCTCTTTTGCGCTCTCTCTCCACCCCTCTCTTTTGCGCTCTCTCCCCCCTCTCTTTTGCACTCTCTCCCCCGTCTCTTTTGCGCTCTCTCCCCCGTCTCTTTTGCGCTCTCTCTTCCGCCCTCTATTTTGCGCTCTCCCCCTCTCTCTTTTGCTGTCTCTCTCCCCCCTCTCTTTTGCGCTCTCTCTCCCCCCTCTATTTTGAGCTCTCTCCCCATCTCTTTTGAGCTCTTTCTCTCCCCCCTACTCTTTTGCGCTCTCCCCTACTCTTTTGCGCTCTCTCCCCCATCTCTTTTGTGCTCTCTCACTCCCCCCTACTCTTTTGCGCTCTCCCCTACTCTTTTGCGCTCTCTCTCCCCCTCTCTTTTGCGCTCTCTCTCCCCCTCTCTTTTGCGCTCTCTCTCCCCCTCTCTTTTGCGCTCTCTCTCCCCCGTCTCTTTTGCGCTCTCACCCCCTCTCTTTTGCGCTCTCTCTCCCCGTCTCTTTTGCGCTCTCACCCCCTCTCTTTTGCGCTCTCTCTCCACCCCTCTCTTTTGCGCTCTCTCCCCCCTCTCTTTTGCACTCTCTCCCCCGTCTCTTTTGCGCTCTCTCCCCCGTCTCTTTTGCGCTCTCTCTTCCGCCCTCTATTTTGCGCTCTCCCCCTCTCTCTTTTGCTGTCTCTCTCCCCCCTCTCTTTTGCGCTCTCTCTCCCCCCTCTATTTTGAGCTCTCTCCCCATCTCTTTTGAGCTCTTTCTCTCCCCCCTACTCTTTTGCGCTCTCCCCTACTCTTTTGCGCTCTCTCTCCCCATCTCTTTTGAGCTCTTTCTCTCCCCCCTACTCTTTTGCGCTCTCCCCTACTCTTTTGCGCTCTCTCTCCCCCTCTCTTTTGCGCTCTCTCTCCCCCTCTCTTTTGCGCTCTCTCTCCCCCGTCTCTTTTGCGCTCTCACCCCCTCTCTTTTGCGCTCTCTCTCCACCCCTCTCTTTTGCGCTCTCTCCCCCCTCTCTTTTGCGCTCTCTCTCCCCCCGTCTCTTTTGCGCTCTCTCCCCCGTCTCTTTTGCGCTCTTTCTCCCCCGTCTCTTTTGCGCTCTTTCTCCCCCGTCTCTTTTGCGCTCTTTCTCCCCCGTCTCTTTTGCGCTCTCTCTCCCCCGTCTCTTTTGCGCTCTCTCTCCCCCGTCTCTTTTGCGCTCTCTCTCCCCCGTCTCTTTTGCGCTCTCTCTCCCCCGTCTCTTTTGCGCTCTCTCTCCCCCGTCTCTTTTGCGCTCTCTCCCCCTCTCTTTTGCGCTCTCTCTCCCCCCTCTCTTTTGCGCTCTCTCTCCCCCCTCTCTTTTGCGCTCTCTCCCACCTCTCTTTTGCGCTCTCTCCCCTCTCTTTTGCGCTCTCTCTCCCCCCTCTCTTTTGCGCTCTCTCTCCCCCTCTCTTTTGCGCTCTCACCCCCTCTCTTTTGCGCTCTCTCTCCACCCCTCTCTTTTGCGCTCTCTCCCCCCTCTCTTTTGCGCTCTCTCTCCCCCTTCTCTTTTGCGCTCTCTCTCCCCCTTCTCTTTTGCGATCTCTCTCCCCCTTCTCTTTTGCGCTCTCTCTCCCCCTTCTCTTTTGCGCTCTCTCTCCCCCTTCTCTTTTGCGATCTCTCTCCCCCTTCTCTTTTGCGCTCTCTCTCCCCCTTCTCTTTTGCGCTCTTCCCCCCCCTCTTTTGCGCTCTCTCTCTTCCCCCTCTCTTTTGTGCTCTCTCTCCCCCTCTCTTTTGTGCTCTCTCCCCCTCTTTTGCCGTCTCTCTCCCCCTCTCTCTTTTGCCGTCTCTCTCCCCCCTCTCTTTTGCTGTCTCTCTCCCCCCTCTCTTTTGCTGTCTCTCTCCCCCCTCTCTTTTGCGCTCTCTCTCCCCCCTCTCTTTTGCGCTCTTCCCCCCCTCTTTTTTGCGCTCTTCCCCCCCTCTCTTTTGCGCTCTTCCCCCCCTCTCTTTTGCTCTCTCTCCCCCTCTATTTTGCTGTCTCTCTCCCCCTCTCTCTTTTGCTGTCTCTCTCCCCCCTCTCTTTTGCTGTCTCTCTCCCCCTCTCTCTTTTGCTGTCTCTCTCCCCCTCTCTCTTTTGCTGTCTCTCTCCCCCTCTCTCTTTTGCTGTCTCTCTCCCCCTCTCTCTTTTGCTGTCTCTCTCCCCCTCTCTCTTTTGCTGTCTCTCTCCCCCTCTCTCTTTTGCTGTCTCTCTCCCCCTCTCTCTCTTGCTGTCTCTCTCCCCCTCTCTCTTTTGCTGTCTCTCTCCCCCTCTCTCTTTTGCTGTCTCTCTCCCCCTCTCTTTTGCTGTCTTTCTCCCCCTCTCTCTTTTGCTGTCTTTCTCCCCCTCTCTCTTTTGCTGTCTTTCTCCCCCTCTCTCTTTTGCTGTCTTTCTCCCCCTCTCTTTTGCTGTCTTTCTCCCCCCTCTCTTTTGCGCTCTCCCCCCCCTCTTTTGTGCTCTTCCCCCCTCTCTTTTGTGCTCTCTCCCCCTCTCTTTTGCTGTCTCTCTCCCCCTCTCTCTTTTGCCATCTCTATCCCCCCTCTCTTTTGCTGTCTCCCCCCCTCTCTTTTGCTGTCTCTCTCCCCCTCTCTCTTTTGCTGTCTCTCTCCCCCCTCTCTTTTACTGTCTCTCTCCCCCTCTCTTTTACTGTCTCTCTCCCCCCTGTCTTTTGCTGTCTCTCCACCTCTCTTTCTCCCCCCTGTCTTTTGCTGTCTCTCTCCCCCTCTCTTTCTCTCCCCTCTGTATCTCTCTCACCTCTCTCTATCTCTCTCCCATCTTCCAACGTGCGACTGCGCCTGGCCATGCCCCTTCACGCTAGGCCACACCCCATCCAGACCAATCACACCAGGCCACGCCCCCCCAACACCCCCCCGCTCACGTCCGGTCAAGCCCACTCCTACCGCGGCGCAGATCGGATCACCAGCAGGAGCAGGGACTCAAAGGCCAGGTGTGTTTGTCCTCGTGCTGTCTGTACTGCGCATGACAGCTTCAGACAAACACACTTGGCCTTTTATATAATAGGATGTGCCTTTTATGCTAAATGATACTGTTCCGTAAGCTATGATGTATACTAATTATTTTTACTGTGTTCATGCTTCGCTTTGTTTTTAGCCCTGAGCCTAAGCTCATTTGCTTTAATCATTTCTGGCAAAGTTTAAAGTTGTGCAACATATGTATTAGGCTAATTTAGTGATTATTTTATCACAAATTCTGAACCTGAGGATTTTGCTGAATGCTTTCAATTCAGATGTCTTTATCTAAAAAAGAAAAAGAACATTTATGCTTACCTGATAAATTTGTTTCTTTTTAGAAACGATGAGTCCACGGATTTCATCCTTAATTGTGGGATTTCACCTCCTGGTCAGCAGGAGGAGGCAAAGAGCACCACAGCAGAGCTGCTATATATAGCTCCACCCTTCCCTCCCACTCCAGTCATTCGACTGAAGTTAGGAAGAGAAATGAAAAGCCAAGGTGCAAAGGTGTCCGAAGTTTACAAAAAATAACAACCTGTCTCAGAGAACAGGGCGAGCCGTGGACTCATAGGCTCCAATTTATCAAAGGTCTTGCGGACCTGATCCGACAGTGCGGATCAGGTCCGCAAGACCTCTCTAAATGCGGAGAGCAATACGCTCTCCACATTTAACATTGAGCCAGCAGCTCACAAGAGCTGCTGGTGCAACGTCGCCCCCTGCTGACTCGCGGCCAATCGGCCGCCAGCAGGGAGGTGTCAATCAACCCGATCGTATTCGATTGGGTTGATTTCCGGCGATTCCTGTCCGCCTGCTCAGAGCAGGCAGACAGGGTTATGGAGCAGCGTTCTTTAGACCGCTGCTTCATAACTTGTGTTTCTGGCGAGTCTGAAGACTCGCCAGAAACACGGCCCTTCAAGCTCCGTACGGTGCTTGATAAATGGGCCTGATTGTGTCCAAAAAGAAACAAATTTATCAGGTAAGCATAAATTTTCTTTTCTTTTTAAAGACACGATGAGTCCACGGATTTCATCCTTACTTGTGGGATACAATACTAAAGTTAGAGTACACATATGATAAGGGAGGGACAAGACAGGGAACCTAAACAGAAGGCACCACTGCTTGAAGAACCTTTCTCCCAAAAACAACCTCGGCCGAGGCAAAAGTATCAAATTTAGAAAAAGTGTGAAGAGAAGACCAAGTTGCAGCCTTGCAAATCTGTTCTACAGAAGCTTCATTTTTGAATGCTCATGAGGAAGCAACAGCCTTAGTGGAATGAGCTGTAACTCTTTCAGGAGGCTGCTGTCCAGCAGTCTCATATTCCAAATGGATGATACTCGTCAGCCAAAAAGAAAGAGACGTAGCCGTAGCTTTCTGACCCTTACATTTCCCAGAGAAAATGACAAACAGGAGGCTGCTGTCCCGCAGTCTCATATGCAAAACAGATGATACTCTTCAGCCAAAAAGAAAGAGACGTAGCCGTAGCTTTCTGACCCTTATGTTTCCCAGAGAAAACGACAAACAAAGTAGATATCTGACGAAAGTCCTTAGTCGCTTGTAAATTATTTTTTAAAGCACGGACCATGTCCAAATTGTGCAAAAGACGTTCCTTTGGAGAAGATGGATTAGGACACAAGGAAGGAACCAGAATTTCCTGATTAATGTTCCTGTTTGAAACAACCATAGGAAGAAACCCTAGGTTAGTACGTAAAACGACCTTATCCGAATGAAAAATAAGGTAAGGAGATTTGTATTGTAATGCCGAAAATTCAGACACTCTTCGGGTTGAAGAAATGGCAACAAGAAACAAAACTTTAAAAGATAACAACTTAATATCTAAGGAATGCATAGGCTCAAACGGAACCCCTTGAAGAACTTTGAGAACTAAATTCAGACTCCATGTAGGAGTAATTGGTTTAAATACAGGCCTGATTCTAATCAAAGCCTGACAAAAGGATTGAACATCTGGGACATCCGCCAGACGTTTATGTAACAAAATAGACAAGGCAGAGATCTGACCCTTAAGGGAACTTACCGATAAACCCTTCTCCAATCATTCTTGGAGAAAGGACAAAACTCTGGGAATCCTAACTTTACTCCATGAGTAGCCCTTGGATTCACACCAATAAAGATATTTACGCCATATCTTATGGTAAAGCTTTCTAGTCACAGGTTTACGAGCCTGGATCATGGTCTCTATGACCTAATCAGAAAACCCCAGCTTGGATAGGATTAAGCGTTCAATCTCCAAGCAGTCAACTTCAGAGAAATTAGATGTGGGTGAAGGAAGGACCCTTGAATTAGAAGGGCCTTCCACAACTGAAGTCTCCAAGGTGACAGAGATGACATGTCCACCAGATCCGCATACCGAATGCTGCGAGGCCAGGCCGGTGCAATGAGGATCACTGATGACCTCTCCTGCTTGATCTGAGCAATGACCTGAGGAAGAAGAGCAAACAGAGGAAATAGATATGCTAGACCGAAGGTCCAAGGAACCACCAGAGCATCTATCAGCTCCGCCTGGGGGTCCCTGGACTTTGACCCGTATCTCGGGAGTTTGGTATTCTGTCGAGATGCCATGAGATCTAATTCCGGCTGACCCCACCTGAGAATCAAGCTGGAAAATACTTCCAGATGGAATTCCCACTCCTCCAGATGAAAGGTCTGCCAGCTCAGAAAGTCCGCCTCCCAGTTGTCCACCCCTGGGATGTGGATCGCCAACAGGCAACAAGCATAAGCCTCCGCCCACTGAATTATCTTGGTTACCTCTCATCGCTAAGGAACTCCTCATTCCTCCCTGATGATTGATGTCAGCTCACTGAAGTTATGTTGTCCGACGGCAACCTGATAAACTGGACCGAGGCTAACTGAGGCCAAGCCAGAAGAGCATTCAATATCGCTCTCAGCTCCAGGAAGTTTATAGAAAGAACAGACGCTGACTGGGTCCACACTCCCTGGGACATTAGTGAACCTCAGACGGCTCCCCCTCCTAGAAGGCTGGCATCTGTTGACACAATTACCCAAGATGGTATGCGAAAGCAGATTCCCTGGGAAAGATAATCCAGAGACAACGATCATTGAAGAAAATCCCTCGTCTCCTGCTTATTCTTAGGAGACAAATCCACATAATCTCCGCTCCATTGCCTGAACGCACAGAGATCTGAGATGGAACCAAGCAAACAGGATGATGTCCACTGCCGCTACCATCAGCCCGAATAATTCCATGCACCGAGCTACTGAAGGCCACGGAGTGGACTGAAGGGTAAACAAGAATTGAAAACCTTTGATTTCCTAACTTCTGTCAGAAAACATCTTCATTGATAGGGAATCTATTAAGTTCCCCAAGAAGTAACCCTTGTCTTTGGGACTAAGTAACTCTCACCCAAATTTACCTTCCACTAGTGAAACCACAGGAAGGAGAACACTGTGTCCATGTGGGATCTTGCTTGTTGTAAGGATGGCGTCTGGACTAGAATGTCGTCCAGATAGGGCACCAGTGCAATGCCTCTTATCCAAAGCACCGTCAACAGTGATCCCAGAACCCTGAAAAAAATCTGAGGGCTGTGGCAAGACCGAAGGGAAGAGCCACAAATCGGCAGTGTTTGTCTAGGAAGGCAAACCCTAGAAACTTGTGATGATCCCGTGAATAGGAACATGTAGATATTTACATCCTTTAATTCCAAGGTTGATTAAATTGACCCTCTTGGATCAAAGGTAGAATGGAATGATAGCTCCCATCTGAGGATAGTACTCTGAAATTTGTTTAGACCTTTGAGATCTAAAATAGGTCTGAAGGCTCCCTCTGAATTGGGAACCACAAACAAGTTGGGAGAAAATCCCAGACCCTGGTCCTGAAACCGAACAGGAACTATCACTCCCATGCCAGAGAGGTCTCTTACGCAAAGGAAGAACACCTCTCTTCTACTGCATATAATCTTGAAAACAAAAACCTGTCTCTGGGAGAAAAAGTCCTGAACTCTATTTTGTATCCCTGGGATATCAAATCCCCTGGATTAGGGGCAGGCCTGTCATGCTGACTTTGATTCAACAGCAAGATTCTTGGATTGCTTTCCCCTATTCCAAGCTTGACTGGGTCAACAGTAAAATTTGGACAGCTTTCTTATCCGGAGGGAAGGAATGACCCTTACCTCTCGAAATATCAGAGAGAATGTCCGTTAAAACAGGTCAAAACAAGGTCCTTCCCTTGTAGGGAATCACGAAAAGTCTATACTCAGATGAGACATCCGCAGACCAATATCTATCATCAAACGCTCTGCGGTCCTGAGGCAACTCTGACATACACCCAATCCCTGGGTATATTGACAAAACTCTTTGATAGAGTCTGAAATCACTGGGAAAAAAGGGGAAACCCAATTTCTCCCTAACCTTTCAATCATCCTTGTAAAGGTTAATGGATTTATTTAGGACTCAATAAGCCTGTGATGTCGGCGGCGTCCAGGGAAATCAAAGACCTCCAAAATTAACAAACGGAGGTGTTCAAATTTAAACTGAAAGAAAAACACTTCAGTATCAAGCAAAGGAAGAATACAGACAGAGTCTGCGATTTTTCCCCTAAATACCACCGAAGAATCCTCCTCTTCAGGCTTCAGAGAAGAAAATTCGGAATAGCTACTTAAATACTAATCCTCAAGTGTTTTCCCGTATCCTGGGAAAAACACATACAACGTATCAGACATGGCTCCAACAACCTTAGGAAGCAATGCCTAGACAAGAAATTCCAGGTGGAAAATGCAGAGCACTGTATGAGATGGCTATATAAAAACAGTTATCGTCTCTTTAAAGTTAAAGAGAAACTTTGATATGGAAGTGGCAGTTCTCTTACAACATAGAAAACAGATAAAAAAAATGATCAAGCAAAAGTCTTAACTTTTGTAACACATAAAGAACCATTACTGTCTCTTTAAATAGTAAGAGAGAAAATTCTTTTTTTCTTCCCCAACAACATAAGGAAACAGATAAAGGATGATTAATCATGCAAAATCATAACTTTTATTTATTTTAATAAAACAACCGTTACTGTCTCTTTAAATTGTAAAAGAGAAACTTGTTTATTTAAGTGGCAGTTCTCTAACAGCATAGGGAATAAAATAAAAGATGATTAATCATGTAAAGACTTAATTTTTTAACACATAAAAAACTGTTACTGTCTCTTTAAATTTTAAACAGTTACTTTTTTTTTAACATTACTGTGGGCAGAAAAGGTTGAGAAGGAATAAGAGAATTAGCTGGGTTAGCTGAGGTGTATGTTAGCCCATATGCACAAATTGAGTCAGTGGAAGCGATGTAGCTAGAAACCTCAGCACTGAGCTGATACTGATCAGTCAACAGCTGACATACAGTGGGGCAAAAAAGTATTTAGTCAAAGTGATTTATATACAGGTGTACCACTAGGTGGTGCTCAAGAACAATTAACCCATTCCTCATATATATATATATATATATATATATTCCCAATTTAAACAATAAAGTTTAAATAATCTTATTATAAGTTCTTAATTTATAATTTATAATTCATAACTCTTGATATGTATAGCAGCAACCAAAATAATAATAATAAATGTCATAACATTATATAAGAAAAGTCATCATATAAGATTTAACAATTAACATTAATTCATCATAAGAATACAGTGAGATCCCAATCTTTATTTAACCCTTTGGGTTCTAAACTTTCAAGCTCATAAATCCAATAGGATTCTTTTTGTTTCAGCATTAATTCCTTATTACCCCCTCTTTGTGGAGTGCCAATATTATCAATAATTTGAAATTTTAATTGACTAATAGAATGGCCTGCTTTTAAGAAATGTGCAGCTAGGGGGGCTTTTACATTACCAGTTTGAATATTGCTTTTATGTTAAATAATCCTGTCCTTAGCAGGTCTGGTGGACTCACCTATATAAACACTCCCACACAGACACTTAATCATATATATTATAAAAGAAGTTAAGCAGGTAAAAAAGCTTTTTATATTATACTTTTTCCCAGTGAGGGGGTGATAAAATACTGACCCTTTGGTCATATTACTGCAACAGGAACACCCTAAACAGGGATAGCAACCTTTATTTTTAGTGGTAATATAACCCAAGCCTGTTCTAACGCTTGGACCAATGTCTGCTTTGATCAGCTTACTTTGAATATTAGCACCTTTTTAAAAGCTGGCATAGGGGAATTTTGGAATTCTGCTATGGTGGGGTTACAGTCAGACAGAATATTCCAATGCTTCTTCATAATTCGTAGTATGTCTTTACTTTGAGCATTGTACTCAGAGACAAAAATCAATCTATCATTTTTCTTATCCCTATTTTTAACTTTATTCTTAGGGCTCAATAAGTTGGCTCTGGGGATAGATTTAACCATTTCAATCTCCTTGGTAATTAAATTAACTGGGTACCCCCTTTCAATGAATCTCTCCCCCATCTCTGTCAATCTTTTATCAAGTAAATCATCATCTGATATGATCTTACGTACGCAAAGCCTTTGACTATGGGGAAGGGATCTTAAGAGAGAGGGGGATGAGCACTTTCAAACCTCAACAGGCTATTCCGATCGGTTTTCTTTTTAAACAGATCAGTTTTAAATCCATTTCCTGATTTAATTACCCTCACATCCAGGAAGTCTATCTGTTCTTCACTCCAGGTTAATTTGAATTTAATGTGATTCGTTGAAATATTTAAGTCATTTACAAAATTCTCCAGGGTTCCAACGTCGCCCAACCACACGCCAAAAATATCGTCAATATATCGCCACCAGATGGCGCCATACTGAACAAAAAGATCACTTGAAAAAACATATCTTTCCTCATAACAATTCATAAAAATATTGGCGTAGTTGGGGGCGACGTTGGAACCCATGGCAGTACCCTGGAGTTGAAGAAAGTAGTCGTCCTGGAAAAGAAAATAATTACCACACAATATGATTGTAAGCAAACGAATAAAGAAGTCTACTTGAATAGAATTATACTTTTTATCAGCCCTTAATATTGTGTCCACTGCATCAATTCCACTAGTGTGTTTAATGTTGGTATAAAGGCTTTCGACATCTAAACTAAACATAATAAATTTGTTAGTAGGTAAGTCAAGGGAATCCAATTTAGATATAAAGTCACCTGTATCTTTGATGAAAGAGTTAGACATTTCAACATAAGGGCGCAGGATCTTATCTAAAAATATTGAGATGTTAGTGAACACAGAGTTAGTGCTTGCAACAATTGGACGCCCGGGAGGGTCAGTTATATTTTTGTGCACTTTAGGAAGGGCATAGAAACAGCCCCAAAGCATTATGTTGCCACCCCCATGGTTTACAGTAGGTATGGTGTTCTTTGGTTGCAACTCAGCATTTTCTCTCCTCCAAACATGACGAGTTGAGTTTCTACCAAACAGTTCTACTTTGGTTTCATCTGACCATATGACATTCTCCCAATCCGCTTCTGGATCATCCAAAAGCTCTCTAGCATACTTCAGACGGACCCGGACATGTACTGGTTTAAGCAGGGGGACACGTCTGGCACTGCAGGATCTGAGTCCCTGGCGGTGTAGTGTGTTACAGCTCTCTGCAGGTCATTCACTAGCTCCCCCCGTGTGGTTCTGGGATGTTTGCTCACCGTTCTTGTGATCATTTTGACCCCCACAGGGTGAGATCTTGCGTGGAGCCCCAGATCGAGGGAGATTGTCAGTGATGTTGTATGTCTTCCATTTTCTAATTATTGCTCCCACAGCTGGATTTCTTCACACCAAGCTGCTTGCCTACTGCAGATTCAGTCTTCCCAGCCTGGTGCAGGTCTACAATTTTGTTTCTGGTGTCCTTCGACAGCTCTTTGGTCTTCACCATAGTGGAGTTTGGAGTGTGACTGTTTTAGGTTGTGGACAGGTGTCTTTTATACTGAAAACAAGTTCAAACAGGTGCCATTAATACAGGTAATGAGTGGAGGACAGAGGAGCCTCTTAAAGAAGAAGATACAGGTCTATGAGAGCCAGAAATCTTGCTTGTTTGTAGGTGACCAAATACTTATTTTCCACCATAATATGCAAATAAATTCTTTCCAAATCAGACAATGTGATTGTTTGGATTTGTTTCCACATTTTGTCTCTCATAGTTGAGGTATACCTATGATGAAAATTACAGGCCTCTCTCATCTTCTTAAGTGGGAGAACTTGCACAATTGGTGGCTGACTAAATACTTTTTTGCCCTACTGTACATTTAGGCATATAATCACTCATATCCACTTCTGTGAGCAGTAGTAAACCCACAAGAGGTGCCCTTTGCTAAATGACTAAGTGATCACATAACTCCAAGCACGAACATCTACCCTTGTCTTCCAATAACCGGAAGTATTAGAGAAGGCGAGCAACCAATTTGGCGCCATCACAAGCTCCGCCCATCGTGGGAGTTTGAATATGCAGTTCCCAGTCGCCATTTATTTACAAAATAAGCCCCAGGGAACCACAAGCAGACTATCAGCTTTGTCAGATAGCTGCTGGCTAAAAAGTTACCGCGTAACACCCTCACACTGAGCCTCTTTGCTCACTGTTTTAAATATGTAATCTCCCGGTCGGTTATAATAGACATGAAACCGCCGGGAGAAACAATGTCACCTGATACATTTTAGCCCTAGTGCCTGCGTCAAAACCGCCTATAGCCCCAGTGCCTGCATCCAATCTGCCCAGATTGTGTCCCTTAATACACTAGGACATCTAACTCCTTTACAATGAGGTCTATAAAAAAATCAAAGTACCCAAACTTTTTCTGAGCAGTCACTTATACCCCCAGAAAAAAAGTCAGCACTTAGCTCATCTTCTGCCTGGCAGCAAGGCAGTTGCCAGGTTTAGGAGGTTTTCTCCCTCCCATGGACCTGCAAATAAACGAAAGTCCTGAGTAAATATCCTTCAGGATTTCCGTGTAAGGGCAGCATCAGTATATGGGAGGTGCAGTGAGAACTATGTCCCACAAGTTCCCATTGCTTTAAAGCCACCAAAAGCTCTCCTGTAGAGACTGATATGGACTACGGCTACACCCTAGGACAAAGTAGCACTCTCGGGCACTACTTTAAAAAAATAATAAACTCTTGATTGAAGAATCTAATCTAACACCTCACTTTACCTCTTCCTATCACTAATGTAGGCAAAGAGAATGACTGGAGTGGGAGGGAAGGGAGGAGCTATATATAGCAGCTCTTCTTTGGTGCTCTTTGCCTCCTCTTGCTGACCAGGAGGTGAAATCCCACAAGTAAGGATGAAATCTGTGGACTCATCTTGTCTTTAAAAAGAAATCTTTTATTTTTCTGCTTTAATTGATTTTATTAAGAAGCCCAAGGAGTAAAGGGTGAGCAACATCAAGTTTCCTCAGGCTGGTTCAAGCCTAAGCCAGAATCTGATAACACTTTTTCTGTAACTGAGGCTATTGAGTCAATCTATTTGTTTACCATTGCAAAGAACGAAAAGCAGCTGTGCATACCTGATAAGATGTTTAACTGTTTCTTTTACCTTATGTTATACATACTCTGAGCCAGATTACAAGTGGAGCACTAAATATCCCATGCATGCAAACGTTATTAGCGCTCCACTTTGTATTACCAGCGCACAATAATGTACGCTGGTATTACAAGTTAATTGCGATGTGAACGAGAGCTTGCGTTCGCATTGCAAGGAAACATTGCGCTCACGAGAGCGCGCTTCCATGGGCTCCTATGGAAACCTCATTCTGATGCCATCAGAGACAGCATCAGAACCTTGCGCAGCAAAGGAGTTATGTAGCGCAGCATTTTTAAATATATATGAATATATATATGTGTTAATATGTGTAAATACAGATATTAACACAAATATATATGTTTATAAACATATACATATATATATATATATATTTTTATTGCAGTCTATGAGAACACACAGTTCCCATTGATGCAATGTAAAGGCACTTTTCAATGCCGTTTTTTTTTTTTTTTTTTTTTGATTGACTTCAGCAGAAAAGGTAACCTAAGTTACAATATGGACTTTAGCTTTATGCTTTATGGACATTAACTTTACCCTTACTTAATATTTAAACGACTAATATAATTTTTATGAATCAATGTACAAGTTAGGCTAATCTTTGGCTTGAATACATAATTTAAAGAATGGTTTATTTAATGTTCAATGTCCCTTTAAGGCTCAGACATTTTTATAACTGATTATGTCTAAAAAGTTAACTTATTTTTCCATTTGTACCTTATATGGTTTAAAATAAGTAACATTTCAGTTACAATACAAGACATTTCTTAAAAAATTTTGCTATATGATAAGTAATTATGACAAAAACAAAAGGTAAAAGCTGTTATTTTAGAAAACAAAGATATAGCAATTCTGCCTTTCTAATCAAGAAGAGATACATTTTTAAAGATAACAGCCTGGTTGTAGTCATGTTTTAGAGCAATATTTTTCCGTTGACTTATTGGGGCCGATTTAACAATCGCAGAATAGCCCTGTTCCCCTTGTTTCTGTGCGAGCCTTCAGGCTCGCCGGAAACAGGAGTTAAGAAGCAGCGGTCTTAAGACTGTTGCTCCTTAACTCGTCCGTCTGCTCTGACAGGTGGACAGCAATCAACCCGATCATATACGATCGGTTTTATTGACACCCCCTGCTAGCGGCCGCAAATCTGCAGGGGGCGGCATTGCACAAGCAGTTTCAACAGAACTGCTTGTGCAATGATAAATGCCGAAAGCATATGCCGTTGGCATTCAGTGATGTCGGGCAGACATGATCGCTGCAGTGCATCATGTCCGTCCGACAGATGGTAAATCGGCCCCATTGTATTTTAATGTAATGTACAGGGTTTTCTCTCCCGTTACATTATCACACTGATGTGATAAACAGGCCTGTCTCACACAACAGGCCGAATTATCAAGCTCCGAATGGCTCGCCGGAAACAGCAGTTATGAAGGAGCGGTCTAAAGACTGCTGCTCTTAACTTGTCCACTTGCTCTGAGGCTGCAGACTTCAATCTGCCCGATCCTATACAATCAGGGGTCGCCAACCATTCGGACCTCAGGGACCACTAAACTCACAATTTTGAATCCCGTGGACCACTAACATTATTTTTTTAAAAACAGAATTTATGCTTACCTGATAAATTTCTTTCTTTTGCGATGTACCAAGTCCACGGATTCATCCTAACTTGTGGGATATTGTCCTTCCTGACAGAAAGTAGCAAAGAGAGCACCACAGCAGAGCTGTCTATATAGCTCCCCCCTTAACTCCACCCCCCAGTCATTTGACCGAAGGCCAAGGAAGAAAAGGAGAAACTATAAGGTGCAGAGGTGACTGAAGTTTACATAAAAAAATACTATCTGTCTTGAATAGACAGGGCGGGCCGTGGACTTGATACATTGAAAAAGAAAGAAATTTATCAGGTAAGCATAAATTCTGTTTTCTTTTGCAACATGTACCACGGATTCATCCTAACTTGTGGGATACCAATACCAAAGCATTAGTACACGGATGAAGGGAGGGACAAGACAGGAACCTAAACGGAAGGCACCACTGCTTGCAAAACCTCTCTCCCAAAAATAGCCCCCGAAGAAGCAAAAGTATCAAATTTGGAAAATTTGGAAAAGGTATGAAGCGAAGAACAAGTCGCAGCCTTACAAATCTGTTCAACAGAAGCATCATTTTTAAAAGCCCATGTGGAAGCCACCGCTCTAGTGGAGTGAGCTGTAATTCTTTCAGGAGGCTGCTGTCCAGCAGTCTCATAAGCCAAACGGATGATGCTTTTCAGCCAAAAGGAAAGAGAGGTAGCCCTAGCCTTTTGACCTCTACGCTTTCCAGCATAGACAACAAACAAAGAAGATGATTGGCGAAAATCTTTGGTTGCCTGCAAATAAAACTTCAAGGCACGAACCACGTCCAAGTTGTGCAACATACGGTCCTTCTTAGAAGAAGGGTTAGGACACAGAGAAGGAACAACAATTTCCTGATTGATAATACTGTTAGAAACAACCTTAGGGAGGAACCCAGGTTTGGTACGCAAAACCACCTTATTAGCATGGAAAACAAGATAAGGCGAGTCACATTGTAATGCAGATAGTCCAGAAACTCTTCGAGCTGAAGAGATAGCAACTAGAAACAGAACTTTCCAAGATAGAAGCTTAATATCTATGGAATGCATGGGTTCAAATGGAACCCCCTGAAGAACTTTAAGAACTAAATTGAGACTCCATGGCAGAGCAACAGGTTTAAACACAGGCTTAATTCTAACTAAAGCCTGACAAAAAGACCGAAGTCTGGGACATCTGCCAGACGCTTGTGCAACAGAATAGACAAAGCAGATATCTGTCCCTTTAAGGAACTAGCGGACAATCCTTTCTCCAATCCTTCTTGGAGAAAAGACAAAATCGTAGGAATCCTGATCTTACTCCATGAGTAGCCTTTGGATTCACACCAAAAAATATATTTACGCCATATCTTATGATAGATCTTCCTGGTGACAGGCTTTCGAGCCTGACTCAAGGTATCTATGACCGACTCAGAGAAACCCCGCTTTGATAAAATCAAGCGTTCAATCACCAATCAGTCAGTTGCAGAGAAATTAGATTTGGATGCTTGAATGGACCTTGAATCAAAAGGTCCCGTCTCAGTGGCAGAGTCCATGGTGGCAGAGATGACATGTCCACCAGGTCTGCATACCAAGTCCTGCGTGGCCACGCAGGCGCTATCAAAATCACTGAAGCTCTCTCCTGTTTGATTCTGGCAATCAGAAGCGGAAAGAGAGGGAATGGTGGAAACACATAAGCCAGGTTGAACGACCAGGGTACTGCTAGAGCATCTATCAGTACTGCCTGAGGATCCCTTGACCTGGATCCGTAACAAGGAAGTTTGGCGTTCTGACGAGACGCCTTTAGATCCAATTCTGGTGTGCCCCATAGCTGAACCAGTTGAGCAAACACCTCCGGATGGAGCTCCCACTCCCCCGGATGAAAAGTCTGATGACTTAGAAAATCTGCCTCCCAGTTCTCCACCCCTGGGATATAGATCACTGATAGATGGCAAGAGTGAGTCTCTGCCCATCGGATTATCCTGGAAACTTCTATCATCGCCAAGGAACTCCTTGTTCCCCCCGATGATTGATATAAGCTACAGTCGTGATGGTGTCCGACTGAAACCTGATGAATCCGGCCGAAGCCAGCTGAGGCCACGCCTGAAGAGCATTGAATATCGCTCTTAATTCCGGAATATTTATCGGTAGGAGGGCCTCCTCCTGAGTCCACAAACCCTATGCTTTCAGGGAATTCCAGACTGCACCCCAGCCCAGTAGGCTGGCGTCCGTCGTCACAATAACCCATGCTGGCCTGGGGAAACACATTCCCCTGGACAGGTGATCCTGTGACAACCACCAAAGAAGAGAGACTCTGGTCTCTTGATCCAGATTTATCTGAGGAGATAAATCTGCATAATCCCCATCCCACTGTTTGAGCATGCATAGTTGCAGTGGTCTGAGATGCAAGCGAGCAAACGGAACTATGTCCATTGCCGCTACCATAAGTCCGATTACATCCATACACTGAGCCACTGATAGCCGAGGAATGGAATGAAGAGCTCGGCAGGTGGTTAAAATCTTTGATTTCCTGACCTCCGTCAGAAATATTTTCATGTCCACCAAATCTATCAGGAATGGAACTCTTGTGAGAGGAATGAGAGCACTCTTTTTCACGTTCACCTTCCACCCATGAGATCTTAGAAAGGTCAACACTAAGTCCGTGTGAGACTTGGCAAGTTGGAAAGTCGACGCTTGAATTAAGATGTCGTCTAGATAATGCGCCACTGCTATGCCCCTCGGCCTTAGAACCGCCAGAATGGACCCTAGCACCTTTGTGAAGATACTTGGCGCCGTGGCCAACCCGAAGGGAAGAGCCACAAACTGGTAATGCCTGTCCAGAAAGGCAAACCTGCGGAACTGGTGATGATCTTTGTGGATAGGAATGTGTAGATACGCATCCTTTAGATCCACGGTAGTCATATATTGACCCTCCTGGATCATTGGTAAAATAGTCCGAATGGTCTCCATCTTGAAGGATGGAACTCTTAGGAATTGGTTTAGGATCTTGAGATCTAGAATTGGT